>NW_026585698.1:560494-688032 GCF_907164565.1 Psammomys obesus | reverse complement strand
GGAGTGTGTGTGTGTGTGTGTGTGTGGAGTGTGTGTGTGTGTGTGTGTGTGTGTATGTGTGTCTGTGAAGTGTGTGTGTAGTATATGTATGTGTGTGTGGTGTGTGTGGCTTGTGTGCACAGGTGGAGGTCCGAGGACAACCTTCAAGGGTCAGTTTCCTTCTGCTGCTATAGGTTCTAGGGACCGAACTCGGGTTATCAGGCTTGTCAGCAAGTATATTAATTGCTGAATCATTTTGCTAACTTGGAGCTGACTTCTGGAAGTAACTGTCTTCCATCCTGGGTTTCCCTTTCCAGGGTGGAGAGGCCAAACCCTGTGACACACCTGCAGTGACAGGCTCCTCATAGCTTTCATAATTCACTTGCCAGAGAGTCTTCTGAATCACACACACTCAGTCTCCTGGGTCTCTGCATGGCTGCTGTTCCTCCCTGCCAGCTTTGAGTTAGAACCTTCCACCCCACAAGTTCTCCTGAGAGCTCCATCAGCTCCATTCTGTGGCCAGGGCCACTTCCCACCCTGCACTCAGCCTGCCCCAGCACACACCATCTTCAGTCACTTCCCACCACTGGTCACTTCCGGACACTCAGCAGCTGAGCACCCGTCAGCTCAGGACCCAGTGGCCGGCCTTCCCTGTCTCTTCCCACCCCAGGGTCACCTGCTTCCTGTGCCACTTCTGATCTTCCTCCATCACTGTCCCCTAAATCCAGGGTCCACTGACAGCTCAGGAGTCATTCCTCAGTGACCCCTGCCCCATCTGTTTGTCAGGGGACAAAGCAGGGATTCAGAATGGCTTCCTGAATCTGGTGCCTCAGGCTTTTCTGAACTTGTTTTTTCCACACCGAATAAAGATGATGTCAGGTGGTCTTTGCCTATTATATTCATTATTTTATAAACTTCTGCCTCCTCAAATCTAAATAAGTAGTCTATGTGTGTTAAGTGACTGTAAGATATCACATCCAGATGGGACAAGAAAGAACCTTTCTCTTTCTTCCATCAGCTGCCCCTGCAGGTCACATAGCTTTGGATACCAGGCTCTTGCTGCCTAGGCATGGGCCAACCCAGTATACCTACTGGAAACACTTTCAAAGATGCCTACTTCTCCTACAGAGATGGACTCACCACCTGGCAGACACAGATTAGGGAAACTGAGGCCAGAGTGAGATAGCTGTATGCCTATGGCCAAATTAATAATGCATGGAAGAGTCAGAACTTGGGGTCCTGAGCCCCAAGTGTGAGGTCATGCCACAGTTTTAAGCCCAGAAGGATGGGGTGGGAGAGGGGGATCACATGCTTCCAGGTGATGAGACACATATGCATGGCCATGGGGTGCTTCACTGTGCCTATATCTTTTCACTGGATGAAACACTGGGGTACATGAGCAACTCTCAACAAAAACTTCAGGGTGATACATGGTTCTGGGTAGCTTTATTTATCAGTCTATACCCACGTAAATTCTAGGCGCTTCTGTAAAATACCATGAATGAGGCAGCTTAAAGGACAAATGTATTCTAGGCTAGAAGCTCAACATGGAGGTGCCAGTTACCTCATGAGAGCCTCTTCTGGTTTTAGCCAGCCACCTTCTCACCAGGTCCTCACCTGGCTTTTCATTAGTGTGCATGCACATGAGGTGCTGAGCTCTAAGACGTCAACTCTCATAAGGACTACAGTACTGGGGATCAGTGCCTACCTCTCCTGACCCTATGTTACCCAGTTTTTCCTCTGAGGACTTACCTGCAAATGCCTGGGCTTCAGTTTATGACTGGGGAAAACACTGACTACAAGTTTGTAATACAGTGGTGGTAGGGGTTTAAGTGAGAATGAAGTATTTCACTAACGGCTTCCATTATTCTTGGATTGCTCTATCTGTTATAATAACAGTATATTTGTTATAAGTTTTTAAACTCTAAAAAAATCCCACATATATGCAGGAGTCGGCTCTCTCTTCATCATATGGGTCCTGGGATTGAATTCAGCTCACTCTGCTTGGTGGCAAGCAATTTACCTGCTGAGTCATGTCACCAGTCCAATTTGTAAAAATGTTAAGAATAAAAGCCGCATTCACCTAAAAGAAGTGGTAAGGAATCAGCAGAGTGGACCCTTAAGAGCCCCATCTGCTGTTCCTGACACAGAGCTCAGCAGAAGTCACAGACATCTGTTGAGTGTGTGGCCAGGCAAGGAAACTTCTGATGTTTCCACACAGCAGCAAACTGCTTACACAAATGTCCAGTTAGATGGAAGGCCCTGGCTCCCACATCTGAAGGATTGTCATCCCAGGCTGTCCCTTATCAGCTTGTTGTGCCTAGAATCAGGGTTAAGAAGGGCTCCCCCTTTATCTCTTTATCCCTTCTTTTCTCCCCCCTCCCTTCCTCCTTCTTTCTCCCCACGTTTGGCAGAGCAAGCCACTTCATGCTATGTCTCTTCCCACCCTCTCAGGGCACAGCCAGCAACAGGCAGATTTCTGTAGTGGCCAACTTCCAGGGACATGAAGGGAAATCAATGTCCCTTCATCCAAGGTTGCAGACTTCACATCACTGAGATTTAAGCCATCCACAGCCCCTGTTCTCTTACACAGAAGGGGAATCAGATGCCCAAAGAGGAAAAAGCCATTTGCCGTGATAGCCACTTGACAGTTCCCAGCCCCATCCTTTCATACCCAAGCCCTGTTCTCTCTATCTCTGTCATAGGCTGCCCCAGGGCTCTGGGAAGAACTTCAGTGGAGCCGGGACATGCAAGGTAATTCCTGCCACTGTCCCTCCCTTCCCCAACCCCCAGCAGCTGCCAGCAAGCTTGGCAGCTGGAGTCCTAGGGAGCAATGAATCCATCACTGGGGTCAAACACGGGGCCTGGGGTATGTGTTAAAACAAGAAAACCAATCAGAGTCGAAAATGAAAGGCAGCGGAGGTGTGAAGTGAGGAAGGAGACTGCCAGACAGGCACTGGCTGCTGCCCAGCTGCCTCCAGGTCTTTGTGGGCCCCATGACATTGCCCAGGTCCTCTGGGAAGCAGGTAGCTAGTGAGCATCACAGGCCCACCTCTCTCACCCTAAGCTTAGGGCTCTAATGACAAGAAAATGCCCCAGACATGAGATGTGTTAGTTGATTGACTCTCAAGCCCTATGTTGGGGCCATTGCTCATTCTGAAGTGGGCTAGAGCATCAGACCCAAAGAACAGGCTTCAAAGCTCCTTCCTGGCATGCCTGTTATGGGGAAAGTACTAGACCCAGGGCACAGTGTTCTAACATTAACCAAGGACACTATTTGGGTCTAGCTGTGCAGAGGTCAGGTCCCCAGAGCTCCATGCATGGCTGAAGGGGGCAGCTAGAATACAGCTTAGCAGGGAAGAGACTGATGACATCCTTGAAGGTCTGGTGGCCAAGGGTACAGCCATGAGCACAGGTGCCACCCACAGTAAAGACAAAACAGGAAGAGCCAAACAAAGAGGGCAAACACTGTGCCAAGGGGCTTTACGCAATGCACTGACCGCGGGGTCCACCAAGAATAGGGGTGACATCAGGGACCTCTGATACTGATGGAGCCAGCAGGGTACTTGTTTCAGCCCTCATCCTTGCCTAGTTCAGACCTCCCAATGAGGGAGCAGAGCCAGGTTGCCCCATTATGACCAGTAAGGTGACTGGTGGGTCTTAGAGGGAGAGAGGGGCCAGTCGGGCTGAATGCTGCTCTGCCTCTCTTTATGCAGCCACCTATGCTGACAAGCACAATTGCTCCACTGGCCTCAGACTCGCAGCAAAGCCCTGGAGAGTCAGGGTGGCTGCTCTATTAACACACAAACTGGTAGCCCAGCAGCTGCTGACACTGAGGTTAATTAAATCTATCTCCCCATCAATTCTCATTCAAGTACTATCGACAGCCATTAGATGGGTGACAGAGTGACAAGGAAACAGTAATAGACTTATCTTAACTCTCACACTGCATGGAGAGGGACCACCTTCCTGCCGAGTTCCCCCGCCGTCCCTGGGGAGAGCCTGGCTATGCTTGCCAGGCTATTCTCCACCCCACGCCTGCCAGTCAGCAGCCAGGCTTGCTCACCTTTGTTCTTTTTGCAAGTTTTTCTTGGGTATTTGTTCAGTGCCAAGTCTGATGGGCAGAGAAGTACTTGGCAGGACTTGGGGTATTCCCCTCTCTGCCCTCAAGCAAGCCTTTTCTCCACCAAACCAAATTCAACCAAGGCTACCTCATCTCTGAGCCTTGCCCATTGCCCTGACATACCTTGCTATACAGGCTCCAGTGGACAGAAAAATAGTCTTCCTACATACATTCACAATGCTAAGCCAGAGGCTCTGTCATTTTGTTTTCACCTGGTCAAAGAGACTTTGCAGATGTGGTTTAGGATCTTGGATAAGCAGATTGTTTTAGATTACCCAGATGAGCCCAATAGGCTTGCACAATCCTAAGAGAGGACACTAGGCAAGCGACACATGTGGCATGAGATTTGACTATGAGCCCTGAGGTTCAGAAAGCCATTGGGAAAGGAAAGGAAACACTTGCCTCTGGGGTTTTGGGAGAACCTGAGTTGTGTACCACTTTTGTTTTGGCCCAAGGAAACATACCTCAGACTCTGCCCTTAGAACTAGGAAGTCATCCATCAGTAGAGATGTTGTAGTTTGAATAAAAATGGCCTCCATAGGTCCATAGGGAGTGGTACTATTAGGAGGTGTGGCCTTGTTGGAATAGGTGTAGCTTTGTTGGAGGAAGTGTGTCACTAGGGGGGCCTTAAGGTCCCAGATACTCAAGGCCTGTCCAATGTGGCATTCACTTCCTGTTGCCTGCTGATCCAGATGTAAAACTCTCAGCTCCTTCTCCAGCACCATGTCTGACTGCATGCTGCCATGCTTCCTGCCATGACAATATTGGACTAAACCTCTGAAACTGTAAGCCAGGCCCTAATTAAATGTTTTCTTTTTTAAGATTGCTTTTATAAATGTTTTCCCTTGTAAGGTAATGCTGTCTCTCCACAGCAATAAAATCTTAACCAAGACAAGAGATATGTTTCAATAGAAAGTTAACCCATTCCTTCTCGTTCCGTGTTCAGCCACCCCTTTCAAACCTCCTGGTCTTGTATGCACCGTGCCTGCCACTCCAACTTTCTCCCACGGGAACAGCCTGTGGCCACAGTCTGAAGGAGGACTTCAGTCTCCCAAACCTGGTGCCCGGTGTCTGCCTCCTTGTTCCTTGGGTTTGAGAGTTTGAGGCACAGGAAATAGCCCAAGCAGGCATAAAGGTATGTACGAGACAGCCATTTATTGGAGGCAGAAGTTATGCAGGTGATCAGAGCTCTGCGATTGACATGACGAGCCATGGGCTGTCAGAGAAAGGCCATGCTGCTATGTGCCAGAACAATTACACTTGAAATTCTGAGGATGATGAAACAAGAATGGAACTCCAAGGCTGAAGGGGAAGCTCTTTGGCAATTCAGATTGAGTACAAGAGGCCACGATAGGGGATTTATTCCTGACTCTCTACTCCTGGGTCTATGAGGGCTGCCCTATTCAGCGTTCTCTCCAGCCTTTACTGCAGTCAGAACTGGTACATGAGTTCTGTGCTGTGGCTATTAAGTTTGATTAGAGCCCTCAAGGTCAAGAAGAGAAATCTTCTCAAGCTGATCCCCACCCCAACAGACCTATGTGAGTGTTCAGGGAGTCCAAACAAGTAAAGCATCACTAGGGCGAATAGGAGGAAAGCCAGGTGCTCACAGGCTAAAGCAAAGGATACTGAGTTCTTTTTTGTGAGATGTGTTTTTCATGTACCTGAGCTCGCCTTGAACTCACCAAATAACCAAAGATGAGGATGACCTTGAATTCCTAAGCTTGCTTCCACCTTCCAATCACTAGTATTATAGACATGTGCCACCACACATGCCCTTTACGTGATACCTAGACAAATCCCAAAGCTTCAGACATGCCAGGCAAGCACTCTACCAGCTGAGCCAAAGTCCTGGCTGCAATCTTGGCTTCTTAGTGCTCACACCACCCCAGCCCCAAAGCAGAGACAACCAGACTGATCTCTATTTCCACCCAGGTTTGAAGGAGAACTCAGGACTTTGAATCATGTAGAAAGCAAGAGTAGGCCTGGAGTCAAAGGTCTTAACCCTGGAACTTCTGGAAGGCTTCCTCCAAGTCAAAAGCAAGAAGCAGTTGTGATGCTGGGCCTGGTCACTCCTGCAGGCAGCATCTGCTCTTGAGATAAAGAATGGTGAGCCCAAGCCAAGAGGAAGTGGCACAAGCCTTTAATCCCAGCACTGGGAGGCAGAGGCAGGTGGATCTCTATGAGTCTAAGGCTAGCCTGGTCTACAGAGCTAGTTCCAAGACAGCCAGGGTTACACAAAGAAACCAAATCAAAAATCAAAAAAAGAATGGCGAGGCCATGCCTCACTGGTGAGGCATGTCCATCAGAATCCTCCTGATGGACTGCTCATGAGGACATCAGGATTACACTGGGGAGCCAGGTTTCAAGGTCATAACTTTTTGTTACAACAAATCTCCACAGACTTGGTGGCTTAACCTAGCACGTCCCACTGTGGAGGGCAAAGCATGACACACAGACCAAATGAGGCATACCTTGGAAAAGAAACTGGCTAAATCAAGGCCAAGGAACATATATCCAGAGCATTTTGTATCAGAGACTGCAAGAAGTTTATTCAAGGGCCCTAAAACCCATGCACTCAAGATCAGAGAATAAAGCTCATTCAGAAATATCTAGAAAGTCCTGGCCCAGAAGTTCTTAAAGGTTTCTCTGTGTCCCCTGCCTCCACATACCCCACAGTATAAGCTGTGAGACTACCGAGGAAGGATGGTTTTAAAGGCATGGATTCCTGTGCTGGGCTGTGGATTCCCTGGGTCTCAAGTTCACATTCAACAGGACCCTGATGCAGGGAGTGACCTCATACTGAAGTCATCCCAGCCAGCACTGTAAGCTACTCCTTTGCCTGTTCAGAAATGGCTGTGGTACATGCCTTTAATCCCAGCACTTGGGAGGCAGAGGCAGGCAAATCTCTGAATTCTACAGACTGAGTTCCAGGACAGACAGGGCTACACAGAGAAACCCTGTGTCGAAAAATCAAACAAGCAAGCAAACAAACAAACAAAGAAATAAACAAAAAACATGGACTCCTACAAAGCCTCAAACTCAGGTGATACAGAAATAGCAGTGCAGGATAGTTAGAGTTACAATCAAAGAAAACCACTCCAGACTCTCACTGTGACCCACCTTTCTACAAAAGCTCCATGTTCCTCTTTTTCTAAGTCACTCACTCGGGTTTAGCCAGTCCCTATTCCCTCCAGGGAGAGCCCCTAAGCCCAGCTGTCCTCAGTCTTGTTTTGATGTGACTTCCTGTCTGTTTTTAACTTGGTCCAAATCCCATCACCTCCACCCCATCCTTCAGAGGACCGATACAAAATTAAAGAAGGACCTTTAATTATGACAAATCACTGTAGTATTTCCTTTCTCAGCTGAAGATGCAGCTGGGCAGGCTCCTTAATGGTAAGATGATTCAGCTGGGCTCAGTGATGCACACCTGTAATCCCAGCGCTTGGGGAGGGAGAGGCAGGCGGATCTCTTTGAGTTAAAGGCCAGCCTGGTCTACAAAGCAAGTTCAGGACAGCCAACCCTACACAGAGAAACCCTGTCTCAAAAACCAAAAGAAAAAAAAGTAGAATGATCCAAGTTTGTCCCTGACAGAGCCTGCAGGCTCTGCTAACTTAAGTTTGTGGTGTTGAGTGTGGATTCCCTGGGTCTCAAGTTCACATTCAACAGGACCCTGATGCAGGGAGTGACCTCATACTGAAGTCATCCCAGCCAGCACTGTAAGCTACTCCTTTGCCTGTTCAGAAATGGCTCAGAGACCAACTGCCCCTATTTCAGTGTCATCGCTATACCTCTACATAGAAGTGTTTTCTCTTTTGTGGCAAAGGCCTCTTGGGTAGCAGAAGCAGAACCTATAGAATAAAAATCTAGTTTGATAAATCAAGGGTAAGGAAGACACTAGGCTCCTGCCATAAGTAGCAGATGCTGGATCCAGCAGTCTAAGTGGGCTTGCTGGGTGTGCCTGCCGTGCCAGCCCCCTACAGGCAGCCCTGGGATGGAGGCTCCAAGAAACTTCCCATCATTCCACAAAGCAGGTTGCTTTTGAGGTGAGCCTTCCTGCAGAGGACTGTGGGTTCTTCCGGCTGTGGGTTCATTTGTTGTGTTCATTTGTACAGAGAAGGGGCTTATGTCAGATTCAGTGCTGTTTGGGAAACAACAAGGCTAAGCATCACTGAAACTCATAGGTGGATTTTCTTCTTTTAAACAAACCTGTCAGACAAAGAAAGGTATAGATCCAGTTAGGACTCACCCCCTCCCATTACAAAGTAGGAGCCAAATGCAAGTAAGTCATGTAAGCTGGCTGGCCTCCTGGATTCAAGGTCCTTTATCGTGGGACCTACGGGCACTGTCGCTGCCAAGTGAGTCTCAGTGGCTGTTAGTTCAGCCTTTGTACGTTGCCCACGGCACACCTGGTAGTCTTCATGATGATGACCGTCCCTCGGCTTCTTGCCCCTTGGAACACAGTTCAGTGATCTATCTTTAACACACCTCCCAGCTAGTTCAAAAGCAGGGTCTATCACATTTTGTCCCCTATCCCATCACCTGTTACTTCCCGACATAGCACTTACAGATAACCCTAGTCCCTTCTGCCACAGACAAAGCAAGACAGCTGGCACCCAGCATTATGCAAGGCCTGTGGTCTCTAGCCATGCCTTCATAGACTCCTGTAGGAGGTGAGGCACATTTGACCCAGACCCCAATCTACTTCCAGCAGGTATGGATTTGGAAGTTTGGGGGGATCTTCATATTGACTTTGGACTGCTCCTATTGTACAAGTCTCCCTCAAGTCTGTGACGACAAGGGCTCTAATTGCTGGCTCAGCCATCATGAAAGGGCTCATGGATGCCTTGAAGACCCTGCATAGTTTCTCACAGGGCCTACTGATAAAGTACATGGAGAAACCTACATCCCACAGCAGATCATTAGAGTTTCTTACCTGGCTGAAGTCCATGAACCCTAGCAAGAACACAAGGACCAGAGGAAGGGACACAAATGTACCTTCTGATGAACAGGAGCCTGGAGGCTGAAGTCCTATTTCTGCCACAGATTCCCAACCTATGCGTGGCAACCTCAACCTCAGAGGCCAGGAGGAACAGACTCTGGTGTACAGATGAGCACAAAAAAAAGGACAGCTGGTCCTTTAAGGACAAGTGGATTGGTCTCAGGCCTCCACCCAGGGAACTAAACAGCCTCAACCACCCTGTGGGCCAGACTAGACTAACAGTACCATGCTCACAAAGTCTCCTCGGAATCTCTAACTCCCCCTCCCCTACCCTAGACACCGACCCTAGAGAGACAAGTCAAATCCCCTGGGGCTTGGACATTTTGAGCAGTAAGACCCATGGGTCCCACATGTCACTTTCAGAGCCACTTCATGGCCATGCCTGTTGTGTTACATACTGCTCATACTAAATTCAGTGGCCTGATGTGACCTTGGCCAGCTGCAGAGCCACCACTGGCCAAAGTCCTCATGTCTGTTCTCTGCTGAGGTCTGCATGTTTATCCATGGACTCCAACTGAAGCTCAATATTGACTTCAGATAGGGCTCAGCCTCTAACCCAAGTTCTCTTTTTGTTTTTGTTTTTTTAAAGATTTATTTATTTGTTATTTATACAGTATTCTGCCTGCATTTGTGCCTGCAGGCAAGAAGAGGGCACCAGATCTCATTATAGATGGCTATGAGCCACCATGTCGTTGCTGGGAATTGAACTCAGGACCTTTGGAAGAATAGCCAAAGATGGCTATTAAGATGGCTCTTAAACCTCTGAGCCATCTCTCCAGCCACCCCCTCCCCAAGTTCTGGTTTAAATAGAGTACACTATTGCTATGAAGAACCTTCTCCAGATGTTCTGGAAACTCCCAATAGTCTCATTGCTGCCCAAGCTCTAAGCCAGCTTAGCCCCACTCATATCTTTGCTTGGTTTTGAAGAACACACATGGGTTGGAGAAGGGAAGCCCAGTCTGTCCTCCTCTTCACTCTTGGGTCTGGCCATGGAGTTTGTTTCTCTCAGGAAACAAGCCCTTCTCCCCACATTTCTGTTGTCTGTTGGGAGCCTCAGACTGAGAAGGGAGTTGCCCATCCCCATTTAGGGGGCTGAAAGTAGAAGCAATAACTTAGAAAGCTTTATTCAGATCTGCCTTCTGCTATGTCAAAGGACCTCCTCTAGACCCATGCTACTATAATGTTGTAAGATACCAAGCAGTCATTGTGATCAGCTCCCAGCAGGAGGTAGAACCCACAGTGTCCAGCAAAGAGGCCCAAAACTTCTCTCCAGACAAGGGCTGTCCTGGGAGCCTGTTTGAAGAAGCCAACTGTCACCAAGGACTGTCATCAGCAGGTCTCAGGGGACCATAAGACACCTAAGTGAACCCAGTTGTCCCAAGTATGGTCTACAAAAGATCCCCTGTCTGGAGTCCACTGAGGCTCATCTCACTTCAGCAACTGCCATTCATTCATTCTGTTCCATGCAGATCTTAGAACTTCAGTACCCTCTGCCCCTTCCCCTCACTGCTCTCCTCCAATTGCCACAGTTTAAGAAATACTACACAGGTCTAGCCAGTCAGATTCTCCTAGAAGTGGAAACCCTGGCACCTTGTCACCCACGCTCAACCACTGTCTTCCATGTGGATTATTTCAACTTAGTCTGAGCAAATTCTAGGATCAAAGCATGAGGACACTGGTAGAGGTCTCATCTCCCCAAATCACTCCAGGCCTATTCTGCTGTGTCCTGAGCCACCATTTTGGAAAGCTACAACAAAGCACCTTCTATTTGGGAGGAGATACATATTTGTGCATCCCATCCTTTCCCTCTTTGTTATACAGGCAGGAGATCCTCAGGACTATGAGGATAATAAAAGGATAGAGGGCCCAAGGATATGCCATGGACACAGGGACATCAGTCTATTCTCTCTTTTGGCATGGCAGTAACATCAAGACACCCTCTGATTGGTAGCTAAGATCAGCCACCACATGGAGCTCTCCCTGTCCCTGTCATTGGTATTCCCTGAACAGCTTAGTTGAAAGCCCAGCTCCTGGAGCACAGGAACTACCCAAGCCCACATCATTAGAAAAATGCAAGCCACTGGAAGTGATGCTCCATTTCTCTGCCAGCATAGGAGACTTCATCCTCATTCCTTGACAGACAGGGAACAGTCCAATTATGAGACTGCTACCTACCATGTGAGCAAGACCTGATTCTTGAAGAGCCAGCCTGTTCTTGAAGAGCAATCCTGAGGTCTGGACCATCACAGGACAGGGCCGTCAGCAAGGTGACAGTCATGGCTAACACAGCACACTCTTGGAGAACAACGGTCAGACCTCGAGAAGCTGGGTAGCCTCAGAGGCAACATCATCAGAGCCAGGTTACCAGGGCATAGGCAAGAGGATGTCAAAGACAACCGAAGATCTCATAGCCTCTTGTGAAGAACAAAGATGTTCCTGGTGAAGTGTCTCAGGGTGGCAGAGTTGAGACTGAAAGAACCAAAACACAGAAAGGAAACCAAGGCATAGTTCCAGGACATGGGCACCTGTAAGAAACAGGCAGGGCAGCTGGAAACCTGTAGGGAAGGGGAAAAGGAAAGGAGAGAACACAGAGGATGTTGAGTCACCTGTTCCACATATTGTCATAAACTTGTGAAAATCCATGGTCCTAGGACCCCATGGGTATAGCCAGAGACTACTCAGCATTGTTGTTTCTAACCAGAACTTCAGCTGGGCCATCTAGAACTGAGTAAAAACTGCTAGATCAAAGTTAACTAAATGGCATGACCTTAGCAATCACTAGCCCCAACCAGTGGATCTGAGGACTGAGGATCTGTGTAGAGCCAGAAGCACCATTGTGCCACCAGGCCTGCCCCCATCTCTATTCCACTCCCACGACCAATATCCAGGTACCCTTCAGCCCTGGTTCTCAGGCATAGCACACCTCCCAGGCCAGCTCAGGATTTCTCTGACTCATGCCTCTGTTGTAGCCCAGGGCTGTTATCACATAGCACCTGTGATCTGTCACTCACTACCTCCAGCTCCCTAAAGACAATCCTTAAACTCTTTTCATACCTCCAGGCTATAGCAGATAGTTACTCCAGCAGATGGATACCAGGAAGTCTTTCTCAGGTTGGAAAGGTGAACAGACTCCTAAGTGACATAGTTCATGGTAATAATCCTGAGGCATCTGGGACAGCACAGGGCTTCCTACGTGGCCTTGATTATTGAGTACAAGCAGAGTAAGGGAGAGGTCAGAACGGTTCCCAGGAATGCTATAGCTAAACAGCAGGGACCTAGGCTATGTTTCTACCTGAGGACAAATGGGCATTTTCTGTGAACACACTGGCCCCAGCACCACCTCTGCATGGAGAGAGCATGAGAGACACACAATGTCAGAGTCAGCCTTGAGTCAGAAGTGATGCAGCTTCCACCACATCAAGCCGAGGGTTGTTGGTGAAACCAACAGTGCAAGGAGACTGGGAACAGTAGGCACAGCTATGTGGACACTGAGTGTTGTTAAAATCAAGGTACATTTGAACACATGAGCACGTGTCACAGCCACTGTGTGTTGGATCGGAAACAAAACCCTACCACAGGCCAGTCCTGAGCAGAGTCAGCTCTTGGGGACCTTCCAAGGATGGCAATGGTAGCCTCATGCTCACAATAGCTGTTAGTTGACTAGAGATACCAGAAAAGCAGAATCTTCTGGAAGCCAGCAGTTTTCATGAAAAAGCCTTTCATAAATTTCCTCTTTGAACACTGCTTACCTATTGGTAAGCAAGGTAAGACCTATCAGTGTGGTGTGCCAAGCCTAACCAGTCTATGAGGAACACCACCTCAGCAGCCTCCACCATGGGGGACATCTGACTCAAAGCATCAGCACTGAAAGCTAAGGCCAACAGCCAGCCTTGGAGATCCCACAGGCAGAAGCCAGCCTGACAGAAATACCTCCTCCCAAGCCTTGGTCTCACAAGCCATGGTGCCACACTGCTGCCCTTCACAGTTTTCATCTGGAATGTGGATCAGGTTGCCCATCCCCTCTGTAGTTACTGATGAATCCATGCTACCACGTGGACTTCCCACATGGCTGGGGGTGAGAACCAGCAGTTTTGCTCTGAGGACAACCTGTTGCAAAGTACTTGTCCCTAGGGGAGTCCTGTGGGAATCAACCAAAAAGACTGTAAATGCCAGAACTGCTGAAGAGCTCTTAGTAAAGAGAGGCTACCAGGTGTCAGCTGGGACCTGGGGAGCAGGCTCCGTGTTCCGATTAGTTTAATTGTCTATTGACACATTTGGGGAGAGAGAAGGTCAACTGAACAATTACTTCCAATCAGATTGCCATATGGGCATATATGTGGGATATTTCTTGATTGCTAATTGATGAAGAAGGGCCCATCCCACTGTGGGTGGTGCTATTCCCTAGGCAGGTGGGCCCACTCTGTGTAAGAAAGCTAGCTAAGCATAAGCTAGAGCATGTGCCAGCCAGTAGCATTTCTCCATAGTTTCTGCTTCAAATTCCTTCTTGCCTGCCTTGACTTCCCTCAGTGAGGGACTGTGACCTGGAAGTGTAAGCCAAACAAATTCTTTTCTCCCCAAAGATGCTTTTAGCCAGAGTTTTATCACAACAGAAATGAGACTAGAGCAGCTAGTGAAGGTACTCAAGCCAGCTCAAATGTGGCAAGCATGGCTCTGGAGGCTTTGCACTTATCCCCAATTCCCTCTGCCTTGCTAAAAAACATTAGATTACGTTCCTAAAGCTAGCCCCCAAGGTCTATCCCCTTATTTGGCCACTTCCTCTACATGAAGCTGACTACCAAGATCCAGCTATCAAATTATTGAAGTCCAATAGTCAAAAGCCCTCATTAGTTCACCTTATTAATCTGTCCAAACAAAATTAAACACCTCATCCTAACATAGCATTTCCCATTTTAATTTTGTAAGTGGCCTTTTTCCTGTACCTTGTTTTTCTCCTCTTTACACAGAGGCAATCTTTTTGGCTTTTTGTTTTTAGAGGCAGGTTTTCTCAGGCAGAATTCCAGGTAGCCCTGGCTGTCCTGGAACTTACTCTGTAGACCAGGCTGGCCTCAAACTCACAGAGATCTGCCTGCCTCTGCCTTCTAGGTGCTGGGATTAAAGGTGTGTACCACTATTGCCCAGCCCAGAGACAATCTTTTGTCCTCTGGGACAAATATTTGTTTCTCTTCTCCTTTGTTCCTCTCTCCTTCCCCTTCATCCTCTAACTCCTGTCTTTGTCTCTTATTACCTGCCCTCTGTACCTCTAGGGCAAATAAATCTTCTTTGTGCTGAGAACTTTGTCTTGTGGTCCCCAGCTAATATTTCCCCTTTCAGCTAGGCAGGATGTTTACATATAAAAGAAATAGGTAGAATGTTTACTGGTAGAGCAACCCCAAAGGGGTGGAGAGGGAGTGCTCCCTTGAATACTTAGGACTCACCAGGTCTGCTGAGGTACATTTTGATGGGCCTAAACAGGAGCAGGAAATATATTCTTTCTTAATTTGGTTATCACTGTTTTCCAGAATGTATAACTCCATATCAGATATGTGTGAACCAAGACTCTTCATACTCATCCTAGAGATTTTCCTAGTGTAGACACCTTGACCCACACACTATTTAACATACGCATCCTATCCCTTTTTGAGGACACATTCCTGTGTGGGTCCTATTTGCTTCAGTATTCCTTCAGCTTTCTAAAAGAATGACTCTTTTACTGCTGTGGAGGGCCACTGAAATCCAAGACAGGGGAAGTCCAGTCCCTGTGAACAACACAACACACTAAAAAGGTTGCTAACCAGAATTATGCTGCGACCCAGTAGCTTTTTTTCTAGAAAAGAGAGTTGATTTCAGTAAGGTCTACCCCAGTATGTCCTAGTTTGCATATGTAAATTTAAAAGTCTATCAAGTGGTATTCTTCTAAATGAACCTCCTATTTAGGAACTAGCGGATTTAGCAAGCCAGGAAAACGTATTTTATAAGATTTTAAAGGCATTCCCTTAAAGTCTAATAAGAGAATTAGCTTAAGACCATAAACTATTTGAAGTCTTACTTATTTCTAGGTTACACTACAAAGTCAACATCATCTCAAATTGTTTTATCTAAATACAAACTTACTCTAAAGTCTATATGGAGAAAAAGGTCTACAAATGATGAAGTCAACCACAAAGCAATGTGAAGGGGGATTTGTCAGTAGGGGCCAGAGAGACGAAGCTAGTGAGGTCTGTGCACAAAGGTACACAAAACAGAGCAGCAGGGCCAAGATGCACACATGTGAAAACGGGACTCACAAATCTTGGTCCAGGACAGAGTTGTTTAAGTAGGACAGGGAAGCCAGCTCACCGCAGAGGGTAAAGGAAAGAAGACTGACCACCACACCACTGTACGTAAGGCAGGCGTGGCAGCACACCTGAAATCCCAGAACTTGGAATGGAGAGGCAAGCGAATTGGAAGTTCAAAGTCATCCTCCATTATACAGCAAGTTAAGAGCCATAGCTCTATGCATCTAATCCTCTAAGGAAGCTTCTGAAGTTTCTTAGACATAGCCATTTTTTGTAAGAGCTCAGGTTTATTAAAAAAAAAAAAAAAACCTAATAGAAGGGGATTGAAGTTATACATTATGTAGCTGTGGGCTAGGAAAGAACTTTGTAAGACTAATGGCATAAACCCATAGAGCAGAGAAATGAATTTGATCAGAATAACCAAGTCGCTTCCATTGAGCTCAAAGTAAGGTTACAGAAGCCAGAATGACAGGTACTGTCTAAACTCAGTGAGGGGTCAGCAGCTCTGACCCCCAATTAAATGCTTTTTTTCCTAAGAGTTGCCTTGGTCACGGTGTCTTTTCACAGCAATAGAGCAGTAACTAAGATACTCTGCCATTCAGTGTCTTTTTTGATGGTGCATACCTGTAATGCCAGTACTCAGGGAGGCAGAGGTAGGCAGAACTCTGAGTTTGAGGCCAGCCTGGTCTACAAAGCAAGTCCAGGACAGCCAAACTTCACAGAGGAACGCTGTCTTGAAAACAAACAAAAACAAAACAAACAAACAAAAACAAAACAAACAAAAACAACAACAACAAAAGAAAACGTTCTTTAAAATGAGACCAAGGAAAGCCTCAAAAGAAAAGGCAAGATCAAAGCTACTCAAAGTGTTTCTTAAGAAAATGCTCTAAGTCAGAAATGCCAGTGGCACAATGGAATCTCTTCCTACCAATTAGGCAGCTGGGTGCTAGATAGCTGGATTATGTGGAATCTTAATAAGGATTTAGGGAGATAGGAATATGAGGGCCTTGCCCTAGGAATATGCCCTGGGCAGCCATTCCAGAGAACAACCTGGTATCAATTGTTAAGCAATCTGACTCTTCTAAACAGTAGAAACCAAAATATTGGTTCTCTAAGCAGATAAGGCAGGTTGTTTTCAGTGCAGTTTGTACTGAGAGATGGAGGCATCTGAGTGGACATGCCCAGGAGAGGAGCAGGGAAAGGCACAGTGAGATGACCTCTGTGGTGGTTTGAATAAGAATAGCTTTCATAGGCTCATATATTTGAATGCTTAGTCAACTAGGAGTGGGACTATTTGAAAGGATTAAAAGGATTAAGAGGTAAGGCCTTTTTGGAGGAACAAGGACATTAGGTTCCCACAAACAGGATGAAGTCCCAAACCAGGTCTCAGCATGAGCCATCCTTTGCCCTATCACTTCCTGTCACTGCCCATCTGTAGCTTCCTGTGAACTCCTTCAGGTGCCCCTTGGTTCACCTGAGCCTATCCATTCTATCGTTTTCTATTACTGAGGGTGGGCTTTGAGGTTTCAAAAGCTATGCCAAGCTCAGGGTTTCTCTCTGTCTACCTAAGGATCAGGATGTAGCTCTCAGCTACTGTTCCAGCACTTGCTTGCATGGCATGTTCCCCAGTGTGGTGATAATGGACTAAATATCTGAAACTGGAGCCCCCAATTAAATGCTTTCTTTCATAAGAGTTGCCTTGGTCATGGTGTCTTTTCACAGCAATAGAACATTAACTAAGACACCCTGCCATTCAGTGTCTTATACACCAGTTGGCCAACAAGCTACACACACACAGTATGTGTCAGAAAGGGTCCATCTGGAAAGACATAGGGCAATGAGTTAACATCTTATAAAATATTTCTTTCCCATTGGTTCCTAAGGGAGTTGTTGGCACCTGAGGGAATTCACAGAAAGCTACAGGTGGGCAGTGACAAGAAATGATGAGTCTGTCCTAACCCAAAGAAAGATGGCTACAGGATGGAGAACCAGAAGACAGACAGGCACAAGAAAACCAGGTCAAAAGAAGCCTTCTGGGCTGTGGCACTATATACCTCTCATACTACCATGTGGCCATCAAGTAGTTCCTCTAGATAACAGATATTCTGTGGATCTCCATCTTGGCCCTGCTTCCAGGCCAAGGCCCTGCCCACCTCAGTATAAACCACTACATGCTGAGTCAGGAGAAACCAAGCATACACGAACTGAGTTTGCTCACACTGACCAGCAAACCTACCATGCCAGCTTGAGAAGGCATCATAATTAGGAATCATGCAGTTCAGGACTCAGGTAGCCTCAGCTGGAGGAGGTGGTCCTATACCTAGTTGGACATTAGGCTCCCATGAACAGGATGAAGTCCAAAACCAGGTCTCAGCATGAGCCATGCTTTGCCCCATCACTTCCTGTCACTGCCCATCTGTAGCTTTCTGTGAACTCCTTCAGGTGCCCCTTGGTTCACCTGAGCCTATCCATTCTATCACTGAGTGCCAACACCAGATTCCACCGTAGTAGCCTTTATGTCCTGTTCCCAGGGATTAAAGTAGATCCTGGGCTTGTCACTTCTTCCCAGGTACAGCCTTCCCAGACCTCTGGGTGGTATGACTAGTTCAGTTTTAGAGAGGACAGAGCTGCCTGAGAGTAGCCTAGGACTATCTGGCATTGACTGCCGCTGATGCTTCCATGGTGAGTGCCTATGCACTGACTTTCCGGAAGTCTGTTTATCTCTGCTGCCATGAGAAGTCCAAGTTCTACCACAAGTACATTTTTTGCTGCTTATGCGGATCTCATGTCCCTCATGAGCCTAGGACAGCAGAGCCAAATTTCAAAGTCTGAGCATTCAATGTCCTTACTAGATCTGTGAGTCTGATTTAGTGGAACCCAAGGCCTGGGACACAAGAGGCTGGGCCACAGGAAGGAGCGGACTAGACTGAGACAGCAAGAGCAGAGGCAGTCCCAGCAGGATGCTCAAAGGGTTATCTCACTCCCACAAGCTGAAAGTAGGGACTTAGGGAGCCGTGTGCAATCCCCACCTCTAACACAGGCTTCATTCTTTGTGTATAGAAATTTTTACATGGGATCTCGGACCCTGACTAAAAGGGAACAGATCCATGGTCTAAAGGAGAGCAGAGTCTTATCAGAACCAAAGCTTTCTTGGAAAATCACTGGGCCTATGCTCAGCTAAGCAAGAAGAATCAAGCCGACAACAATCATGCGAACAGCGCAGCTACAACTTGTCAACTTGGTTGCTGACCTTGGAAGTGCCAGGTAGAAGAGATTAAGGAAGGAGAATCAGGAGGGCTGGAGAGATGGCAAAGTGGTTAACAGCCCTGGCTGCTATTGTAGAGGACCAATGTTCTGTTCCCAGCATCCACGTGGCAGCTTCATAACTATCTATAACTCCAGTTCCAGGGGTTCTGGCCTCTGCAGACACAAGGCATGCATACCGTGCACAAACATACTAGATATAAACATTTATACATGTAAAATAAAGAAAGGGGAGTCAGCTCTACAAGACAAACACTGGATACAAGGAAGAGCAAAGAAGCATGCCCAGATTCTGAAAATAACCACTCTTGGAGGGAGACCCAGACAGAGAAAACCTTCACAGTGGAAAAACTTCACAGTGCTGTAGGTCCCACAAGTGAATCTGGTCAGGGGCAGTCTTTAACCACTGAACGCCAGGAATCATCACTTCCAAGAGAGGCCTGTGGCCAGCTTCCTGACCATCCCTTTAGTCATAGATAGCAAAGCAGGTGAGGCAGGTGAGGCAGTCTACAGACAGGATGGTGTTTACAAACATGCTTAGTCCATCGTGGAGGCCAGCATTGAGATGGCAAAGCAAGTCAGTCTGTTTCTCCACAACTCTAAAGAAGCTCACAGCATTACTACTTGTAAGCAAGTCGCCTGTCACATGGTATGGTGGTTTGAGGAACTGCATATGTGAACGAGATCTGGGGCTAGGTCCAATATGTACATCTATTTCTTTCATTGTAATAAAGTATGTGCATTGGCAATGCCTTTAACAAATGCTTGTGGGTATCATTTCAAGAATTCATCACATGGGAGAGACATTTCTGTTGTAGATCTCCTGAGAGAGTAGGAACGATTGGTATTTACATGGATAAAGGAGATCTGGGGTGGTATGTTCCATATGAAGACAGCTACTATCTTTCTCTTTCATAATAATAGTGCATATGCATCGTTGAGGAGCCCATAGCCATTAATTCCTGAAATATTCATGTGCATTTATCCTGTTCTAGAAACATCTTCCCCATAGGAAGTGTCATCTATGGCTCCTGCGAGAACAGCCAGCACCTCTAGAGAAAGATCAGGGATGCTCTTTAAACCATCACACATGGAAATCTCCACATGAACACAAAGACAGATGGACATCTCCCAGGGCATATGGAGCAACAGCAGACAGTACAGCAACCACAGATTTCAAAATAGATTCCCCCGGGTCAGGGCTACCAGCCTCAGGGATAGATGCAGGAGAACATGAGAGCCTCCAGTTAGACATGACTACGCACCCCCTGGCCAGGCTGAACCAATGACAATCTCAGTAGTCTTACCAAGAGGGCTGAGAGTGTGGAAATAGAGCCATCTCAGACCAGCCCTAGAGCTCAAGACAAAACCCAAGAAAACAGGGACACTGTCCAGGGAGATCAGAGATGTGGCAGGAAGGGCCCCTAAGTGAAGACATAGTCAGAACACAGAGCTCCCCAACAGGTAAATGAGGCTGAGAACTGTAGAGTCCTAATTGTTTGAGAAAAGCTAACAACAAACCAGAAGGAAGGAGTAGGTCTGTCACCCCATGACTTCTCTAGAGATGGCTACACCACTGGCCACCATGGGCCTTGACTCCTAGGATATTCTATGTGTTCTGAAGGACAGGAAGGTCTGATACCACTGAAGGTCATTGAAGGGCTCCTAGGGAGTAGTCCATGGAACTAAAGAGCTTGCTGAGAAATCACACATTTTGAACTTAGTAGATGCTAGACCAATCTCATGCCATCTAGCTACCATGAGTCACAGGCTGGTAACCTAGGGAGAGGAGAGAATGGGCTTATACTAGATGAGAACACTATAGTCAAGCTCCTGGTCTGCCCCAGCAATGAGACTCAGCTTCCCCTGCTACAGCTACAGGGAGAAAGGGGACTACTAAGACCATGAGTGATCAAGTCTTCCAAAAGAAAACAATCTGGTGTCTTGGACAATCTTCTGGAGGTACACCTTGTGTGTGGCTTCTACCTTAGCTAGTAAGTTCTCAGACCCTGCCCCTCCGGTTGGCTCCCATGTGAATCCTGGACCTGGTCTGTAGCCACAGACTCGTCCTCAGGCTTGGCTAAACAGGACCAGAAAGTGTCAGCCTCAAACTCGGCTGACTCTTGGGCTCTACACCACCACAAAGTTCTCACAAATTAGCAGGGTACCACACATCTGTAATCCCAGCACTCTGGGAGGCAGAGGCAGGCAGATCTCTGTGAGTTCAAGGCTAACGTGGTCTGCAAAGTGAGTCCAGGAAAGCTAAGGCTGCAAAGAGAAACCCTGTCTCGAAAACAAAACAAAACAAAACAAAACAAAAGTTTCCACAAGGCTCCAGGCTGTCTTGGCTTGGTCTGAAGACACTGCTGTGACTAGCAATTGTTGGAGACACCTGGGATCTAGTATCCCAAGACCTGGGATGGTCTTGTCCCTCCAGGCACAAATAACTAACCCTTCTCCCAGCCAGAATTCCCCAGTAGACCCCTAAAAGGAGGACAAAAGTTGAGGTGGACTAGGAAGAGGTTGTAACACTGGGCCAGAATTTCTTCCATCACTAAGTGGAACCTCAGAAGCCTCACAGCTGGTAACCAGTCAAGGAGACCCACTCCAACTGAGAGATACATCACAGATAACTCTCCTCCCACCCGTGTTTGAGAAGGGTTAGGAGTGAGAATGGAGGCACATGCCTTGCCTTCTCTGGTTTAGTCTAGAAGGACAATTAAACTATAATCCTACAAGACAAAATGGAGTCCAGAGATAGGACCAAAATGCCCCTTTATTGGGAATAGGAAAGTTGGACAGTCAGGGATAAATAAATCTCAGAATCTCGGACAACTTTGAGGAGATATGAGATTATTAAGTTTCCACAAACAAACACAAGAGGACATCTCTACCTCCAGGAAATGACAGGCAGGGCACCTGAAGGACAATCTGATGTCTTTCTTCCTACATGTGCTGGGCAATAGAGAAATGCTTTGGCCATCGAGTAGCTAGAATACTTTATCTCTGGGCATGAAGCCCAGGGAGCAACAAGGCCAGACAAAGACAGAAAATGGAGGAAAAAATCCATCTGGAAGGATTCCTAGCTGGAAACAAAGCCAGGTATCAATTGTCAACTGCTGGAGACAGTATGATCTATGATCCCTATGTCACAAAGGTTATCTGGTCTACCTAGGCTCCCGTGAGTAACCCATCTCTCAGCCAGGTGCCTCATGCCTCAAGCTCCACTCTGGAAGAAGCTAAGTACCGATGGCTGGTTGTAAGTGATATGAACTCAGTGACTGGCACTTTCCTAATTACCTGCTGCCTTCAAGGCCCAACAGGCTCCTGGAGACCTTTCCCTTTACAGAAATAGTTACTGTTCCTGTGGCATGCCCTACTGTTAAGCTGGTGATGATCTCTTATACCAACAGGTCTCAGCTTTGTACCTGGACCAGGTCCCAGAGGCTTCAGATTGAGACTTTGAAGCTAAGGAGAAGAATTTCAAAGCTGATCTGAACTCAGCAGAGATAACTAAAGTGAAGGCCTTGCAGGTGCTTGGAGGCAGTTGATGGGGCCAGAGAAGGTAGGGCCCAGGCCTGGCCCAAGTGCGAATACTAGGAATGTCAATCTCTCTGAGGCCACTTGCACATGGGATCTGGTGGAAAGCAGCAATGCTGCGCAGAAACACCACAGATGGACTTCCCAGACCTGAAGAGGACAAAGCTGGTCAGGGATGAGCTTCCAGAAGAGGAGACATTACCATGCCACACCAAGGCAAGTTCATTGGAAGCTTTGGTGACAAAGAGCAAGGGAAAATGGTGACCCAGGAAGACAGGGGTAATCCTGAAGCACATGATACTTTCTAATGTTGTCTACACAACTGACCAACCTGACCCCCCTGCCATTTTCTAGGGTTGTGTCACCAACGCCAAGGATATAAGACAGACAAGTTGTAGAATTAGTACAACAGACCAGAGTTAGGCTGAGGCTGGACAGTTAACTGAGCCTCAGTGTGGCCCCTGGCTGGAGCAGAAGTCTAACAGCCCTTGCTGTACCTGGGGCATGGTTCTGGGTTAGTTTTAGACTTGGCAGAGTTATGAGATCCTAAACAACTGACTAAAAAAATATGATTGTATTTGAAATTATAGCTTTACAGAGGAAATCAAGTTAACTTGATGTTCTTAGGGTGAGCTGGAGTCCTCATGATAAGAAATCAGACTACAGGCATGTTTGAGCCAGTAGCAGTTAGGGTGATGTTTCTCTACAAGAAAATAAGGCCTTGGCTAAAGCTAGGCTGGAAGCCTGAGGCAGAGCCTCCTCACAGCCTTTCAGGAAGCTGCCTTCCACTCTGCCTCTGCCCTCTGGAACAGAGATGCCAGTCTTCTCAGGCCACTTCATGCAACTGTGGTTTATGGTGCTCGATGTCACCTCCACCGATTTAACATGTGCATGAAAAGACTGGTACACAGAGCTGGACTGTGATAGCAGGGTCAAGCTCCGCTCACCTTCCTCTCTCAACGAATGTCTGGGGAAGACCCCTGAGGCTAGAATACTAGAGAACCCAGGCCTGACTTTGAGTCATTTCATAGTTGAAGTGGGGCCTAACTTAGGATTCACGTTCAAAGGTCAATAAGATGGCCTATAAGGACCCAAGAGAGACTTCTCTGGAGTCAAGAAATCCTGGACTCAGCCAAGGAAAGAACAGAGCCTAGGCTCTAACTCTGCCATGATAGGCTCCAACTATCATGGCTCTTTCCTCTAAGAACCCCAGGATGCAGGATCAGGCAGAAGCAGGAAGGCCAACTCTTACAAAAAACGAGACAGAAGAATCTTTACAGCCTTCAGTCAAGACAGAGCAAAATAAAGAGCCAGGACATGAGCCACGAGAATGTCATAACTGATCCACGGGGCTTCTGTCATCTCTGAGATGATCTCAGCACAGAACAAGGGTGAAGACCAGCCTGTCTGGTCTTGGAAATATATGGGACCAGGTTTCATATAAAGCATCAGACTCAAGGACAGATGAGAGGAAGTTCCTAGCAGGATTCATATATTCTATACACAAACGAGCATTGTATGAAAATGTGAGGCCTCCAGCATGAACTCAGGCCCAAGTGTCTCACCTCACAGCTTCCCTGGGTGTCCCAGCTGTAGTGTAGTTGTCTAGGCTGCAAGGATAAGACCTTCAGTGTCTTCAGAACCAATCCAGAGACACCTATGTGAGGACCAGGGCTTTCAGGGCCGCCCTGGAATTGCTACCAAGGCTCTGAGACCATTGCGGGCTGTGTGCAGAAAGGTCAAGTGTACACTTTTCTTCTTGAGGAGTCATGTAATCACTCCGAGTTCTGGTTGCAGGAGGGGTTGGAATTTGATATAAAAGAAATACCCAATAATACTGGCAGAGGAGAGCTCACTGAGGTGTCTGATGTAGCTGACTCGGGACACAGTCCACTGCCACTTTCCCCTTAGCCCTCCAGACCGCCGAGTAAGAAAGCCAAAGCTACGTCCAAGGATATGCATCTGACTAGAAGCTGAAGATTGGAAATCTAATCCAGCCTATTTTATAAGGGGCCAGCAGGCTATGGGACCATCGACCTTGAAGCACATTCTCATTGCACTTCTAGCCTACAGAGGAACCCATTCTTGGCTGAGAGCCTGACCACAAACCTAGATATTCTAAGAACCTGGAGTCAAACTTAGCCGTACTAGCACCTTGAGCCTGGTGGGGCAAAAGTCTCAACCACATAACCTAAGGCACAAGAATGGGGCCTTGTGGACCTGTCTATTAAATAAGGAGTGCCACTGACAGCCACAGGAGGGACCACGATAAGAAACTGCACACACTCTGGTCTCGATCACATGCTCCCCCCCCCCAGGGGCTGCTTCAAATTCTCTGCTACCAGCCAACCAGGAAGATGGATCTATATGTGTCTCCTGTCTACTTGTCAGCTGACCTGCAATAAAGCTTTTTCTTGTTTCAAAAACCAGTACCACCATAGGGGCTGGAGAGACAGTTCAGAGGTTAAGAGCACTGGCTTTTCTTCTAAAGGCCCTGAGTTCAATTCCCAGCAACCACATGGTGACTCACAACCATCTATAATGTGATCTGGTGCCCTCTTCTGGCATGCAGGCACACATGCAGGAAGAATATTATATAAATAATAAATAAATCTTAAAAACAAAGCAAAACAAAACAGTACCACAGTAACAGGCATCCAGCCCTCACTCTGAATCATAGGCATAGTACCTACAAATGGTTCTTGAAAACCCCAGATGCCTCACCCTCCACTCACTGCTGAAAGCTGCCACTAAGAGATCAAAGGCACCTACCTGGCTGTGGTAGAGGAGACCCCACTGAAAGCCGTTAGATCTCTGTTTCAGCAATAAGGCTAGGAGCTGACCCCACTCCACCTCTTTCTCAGCACTTGCAAGCATAGGACTGCCTGATTGACAGAAGTAACTGTCTCGGGTGGGAGAGCCCAATACAGGCCACAGCCTAGGAAACACTGCTGAAGACGAGCACCAGACCAAAGACCCACGGTGTGGTCAGGGATACTACCCTAATCTCATAGCACCTGGGTAGAGTGGCACTTAAGCAAAGAAAAGAGGTTCATGAGGAAAGTAGTCAGTCAGAGCCTAGGGAGCCTTGCTGACAGAGAACCAGCAGGGCAGCAAGTTCAGCTCAATCTAGCCATGCGCTACAGAGCTCAGTACAGCTTCCACCTACACTCTACACCCAGATCATCCCAATCAGAGGCCCAGCATGTAGCCCAGGCTGGAACTGCACACTCCCCTAAGGTTCTCAGCACAGTCTCCCAGCTACACATCCCACAGCCAAATTCCAGCACCAATTAGCACCATACCTTGCAGTACCTTCCAAGGTCATCCTCTTATGCAAAACGATCACAGACAATGCAAAATAATTCTTTCATGTCTGCCAATACCAAGGTCTGGTGCAACTAGGGGAGTATGAACTGAATTGAAAGAGAATTGACTATCTGGGCAGTGGTGGCCTTTAATTCCAGCACTCACAAGAGTGGCAGCCAGATCTCTGTGAGTTCAAGTCCACCCTGGTCTACAGAGCAAGTTCCAGGACAGCCAAGGCTACACAGAGAGCCCTGTCATGAAAAATCAAAGAGAAAAGGAGAGAGAGAGAGACAGAGACAGAGGACGTATAGGCCGTTGATCAGTCAGGTCCAATTAAATTAAAGAGCAGGCATGGTCTTCTATGATGAAGCTAAGTCTGAAAACAAAAACATTCAAGCAACTGCTTATATTTTCCTCTGAAGACATTCTGAGACCAGAGCCACAGTTTAGGGAGAGAAAACAGTTCAGAACCTGCCTAACTCTGCAGGCTTCTCCTTCACCTTCAGCAGGGCTTGGAGACTGAGTTGTTCTCCAGGCCTTTGCTGGCTGTTCAGTGTGAACAGAAGACCAAGCAACTATCTATGACCTCCCTGATGGCTGGAGTACACCTGACCTCAAGAAGCAAGATAAGAGGGCTGCTCTCTAAGGAGCCAATGGGGTTTCCATGGCTGCTTCAACCCAGGACACTGTGTGGCCTTCACAGGTGGGGATTATTTTGAGTAGAAGCAGGATATCCATAAGGAGCTGACACATGATGGGTTAGAGGTCAGTGGCAATGCTGGGACATCTCCCTACTAGAGAGGAAACAAAGACAAGAGCCATCCAGTGGACCTGAGTTTCAATAGAAGCATGTTCTATGCCTTACCTGGCAAGTTGTCCCTTACCCTGTAGCCATGATTTCACTGGCTTCACTCAGGACAGATCTCAGAAGTCAACAAACGGAAGTAACAGTGTGGTGTTTCTCAAATGTGATTAGATTCCAAGAAACTGATAGCTTTCAAAAATGTCCCAAGATACCAGGTAAGGAATAGCTTGAGGCAAGCAAGCACTTCCAGAGTGAAGAATGGACCCCTTAGGAACACACAGGCCCACTGGCCTCCTGGTTTCCACCCTCATCGCTCTCTTTTTTCCTGGACACAGGTATGCAGGTGCCCTTCTTCCTGGGCTCTGGGCTCTGAGGCCCCAGCAGTGGCTACTGCTTTGTAAATAAGCACAGAGGAGCCATAAAGAAGGAAAATGTTTCTCAAACTGTACTCAGCCCTTCAGCCCCATTAGAACTGCCCCCTCTGGAGTAGGGAAGAGTCTAGGGAACCCTCAGAAAGCTTCACTGTGACTTGGTAGAGACTTTCATTCTTCAAAAATGTTCTTAAGAACTGTTCTACAGAGTTAATAAAATGTAACTGATAAGAAAAAAATAAAATTAAAAAAAATTCTTGAAAAAAAATAAAAGGACAAATTGTAAAAAAGAAAAGAAAAAAAAGAACTGTTCAACTGGCACACGCGTTAGAACTGTGTTACTGTGATGGTGTTGAAAACACATTGAGATGGGTGTGCATATTCCTGAATTTCCTGTTCTTAACAGCTCAACTCACATCCTTTAGCATTTCCCAAAGTTCACTTCCCTGCCTCAATCCCGGAACCTTCTGCCAAAGGATAACAAACCTCCTAAGCATGGCTTTGGACTCAACTTCCTTTGAAGTCACTCAGCTGCTCTGAGGCTTTACAGTTTCACTTTTAACACACAACACTGGAAAATGAGTCATCTCAGAAACAATAAGTTAGTCAGGCTTAAAGGCAATAAAGTGTTGCATGTTCAGCAGTACTGACTCATGTATCCTGTGGTAAGAGCACTGGCTGTCTTAATAATGCATCTCGGTGGCTAAGAATTTGTTCTTTCACCTCTCAGAATAATGTAGATATTCCTGGCTAGAATCCCAGCGCTTGTTGAGGGGCTCAGCCTCCTTCCACATGGTGACTGCCCTCCACTGGGTCCTTGATCTTCACTGTAGATAAGCAAGAGAACGAGATTTGGGAGGCTTTCAAGTAGGAGACATTTCTTGGCATAGTCTGTTGACTAGAACTTAGCACATGTCCAGGTCTGAATGTGAGGTAAGTGACAATACAGCTTAGCCTATGGCTTTAGGAGCCAGGACCAACATGTCCCTGGTATAGGAGTACCATTTTTTCTGATTTGCTTTAAGTTTATTTTTTTAGTCAGGATGTCGCTAACGAAGCCTCGGTTGGTCTCAAACTCACCAATATTCTGCCTCAGCCTCCCAAGTGTTGGCACCAGACCTGGCTCCTCCTTAGTACTCTAATTTTAAACACTGATATTGCAGAAGTAACCACAGGTTGCCTTCTTTAAGCCTGATAGTATTATTCAGGGAAGGTTTGTCTCCTGCCCCAAAGCTGAAAATTACACTGCAGGAGCTCTGACCTACACAAGTTAGTGTCCACTAACTCACTGTGTGAGTTCATATAGAGGTACTCCATTATGTTCTTTGGGTGGCGTTTCAGCATATACAATGCCACATCTAGTCACTGCTGAACGGTGGTCTCCACAACATCTGCTGTAAAGAGATCCATTGCTGCAAACATAGCATTCTGCTCTGCTTCATCAGGCAAAAGCTGTAGTAACTAACACCAAATTTGTTGGGACAAGGTGTAAGAAGAAAGTTGAGTTCTTTCTGGCTTAAAAAGATAGATGATCCTGCACCTAAGGCTCAGGGAAGAGGAGGAAAGACTGTAAATGCCAGAGGAACGGAAGTTCACTGTGAGATTATGTCTCCTAGAAATATCAGAGAAGCTACACCCATGTACTCTCACCATGTGGCTGCCTGAACAAGGGCTGAACCAGAACAGCACCAATAGACATGAAAGGAGGAAATCACATGGGGCCCAAAGCCTAGACAAAGAACTACCGGCAACTAAGAAATGTTGAGAGTGGGGGAAATAGGCTTTCCCGGAGATGAACCTCACAGTTGCTTATTCAATACTAAGTGGTCAGCTCTAAGATCACTTGCATTCAAGTAACATTATATAGGCTGAGCAAGTTATGTTTACTTATTTAGGAGTGTGTCTGTGTCCGTATAACAAAGACAAAAGGGAAATGAGACAATGAATTTGAGAGAGAGAAAAAAAAAAAGATGCTGTGAGTTCGACCAAAAGTGGAGGACTTAGCTTTGAGGAAGGACAGAAGGGAAACTACAGAGACGGAAAGCCATTTGGGCCTTATGGTTAATTCTAATGGGCCATCTCCCCACTTCCTCTCAAGAGGAGTGTTTTACTGTGAACAAGTCATCAGGCACCCATTTTGCTAAAGTCATCTACCTGATGTCCATCCCGATGTTTTGAATCCAGCCTCGGTTGCACTGATTTAGCAGCCTCTAAAGGGTGACAAGCTACACACTTTTGTAAGCCACACAGATGCCCCCATTCAAGTCTCCCTAGCTCTTTCACGTGTGACCCTTTGACTGGCCACCAACCTCCTGCCTCTCTGCACATTCACCTATGCTTTTTTTTCTATCAAGTATCCAGCTCCTTGACACTCTATTATGGCACCTCTGACATCTCTGCTGTTAGCTGTAACTATTCTTCCTAGCTGGGACTTACCTTCCTGACACCAGCTATGGAAGAACTTCCACTGTCCAGTCCCTACTGTCCTTAGTCCAGTGGCCCAGAGGCACCATGAGCCAGGCTTGCCCAGTATTAAAATGATCTTATTTCCTGTGAGTCTGAAACTGGAATGTCTCAAACACTCCCCAGCCCACACGACTGTGCTTCTCCTGGCTGTGAGGCTGAATACTTGAGCCTGTCCCTGTGTCCTGTTTACCAGTCCCTGTGACATCTGACATTCCATCTGCTTTCCCTCTCTCCATTGAATGTCACCGCTATGCTAACTGGTTTCCTTGCTTATGCTTAGCCCAAACTCAATCCCCAGGGCCTCATCTATTCTGCCAGAAAGATCATTAAAGCTTGATACACCTGCTTGCTTCAGTGGCTGTGTATACCTAACTTGACCTTTAGCTCTCTGGAGTCCGCACATAAGAAAAAACAGTAGAAGCATCAAATAAGAGTTGGGATGTTATGCTGGAAGCTCACAAAGGCCTAAAAACAGATATCATGACCAAGACCACGGGAACCAGGGACCCACTGCCACAGTTTCCTTCCAATACACTAAGGAGGCCCAGATCCTAGAACATCCCTGCAGGCATGGACTCATCCTGGGCTGCCAGCAGGTACCAGCAGGTGCCAGCATCAAGTGCCTTGAGTTGGCAGAACCCAGTTATGTTTTTCCTAGAAATATGGGAGCCAAGTTCTCCATCTTATTATGCTATTGTCACTAGTTTGTAACATGGAAATAATTCTGTATATTTAGCTTAAGCATTCATCAAAAATGGTAGTGAAGCGCAGTCTCTACAGAGCAGAGACCCTCCCTCAGCAGCTTATCTCAGCCAGGAAGGAAATCATCCCAGAAGGAAGTTTAAACCATAAGAAATAAAAAGCAAGAACCCTGTCTTAGAATGGCCATCAGAAAGCAGAGCTAGGAGCCCTGTTTTATTTGGTTTCATTTCCTGGTTATCTCACCCAGGATCAGCTGCCATTTAAATTTCACAGCATGTCTTATTCAAAACCTGTGCTTTTGAGTTGGGCATGGTGTTGCATGCCTTTAATCCCAGCCTTCAGGAGGCAGAGGCAGGCAAATCTCTGTAAGTTCGAGGCCAGCCTTGTCTACAAAGTGAGTCCAGGACAGCCAGGGCTACGCAGAGAAACCCTGCCTCAAAAAACAAACAAACCAAAACAAAACAAAAACCTGTGCTGTTGAGTAACAAGTAGATGGAAGAAGAAACCAGCCCCATTCACCTTAGAGGGGTGAAAACACAGCACCAACTCTGCCAACCGAGACCCTGTTCTTAGACAGGTTTAGGATCTCTGCTCCAGAACATTTTTCCTGGTCCCTTAGAAATGTGTGGTGTTCAAGACTACATCTCTCAATGGGACATCTCCAGGCTGGTGGTCACAGTCCGGGTTTTGTCCTGAGATCCCTAGCTTTGTCTTTGGATCCATAGGCTGTTAACACCAGGACAGAGAGGACTATGGAAGTCTGAGATAGTCTCCATAATGGTGACAGAAAGTGAAGATGCTCCTATCATCTGTAACACCTCACTCCAATCGCATCTGATCACTGGCTAGTGATAGTGGCAGAGCCTCGTCACTGGCCCATTCTTAGTTGAGCCCATGGAGGCCCAAGGTATAGGATAAGCTCAAGCCACCAAAAAAGCTTCCAGATGGTGAATTCCAAAGACCTCATCTAACTCCAGGTCATCCTAGAGATGAGAGGGCTTTCCCATCCTCTCCTTAGCCTTCCATTTTCCTTTGTGTGTATGTACACTATCTTAATTTGGGTTTCATTGCTGTGAAGAGACACCATGACAATGGCAACTAGTATAAAAGAAAACATTTAATTGGGGCTGGTTTACAGTTTTGGAGGTTCAGTTCCTTATCATCACTGCAGGAAGCATGGCAGCGTGCAGGCAGACATGGGGCTGGAGGTGCTGAGAGTTCTACATCTTGATCCTCACACAGCAGAAGGAGCCTGTGTGCCACACTGAGTGTAGCTTGAGCATATCAGACTTCAACACCCACACGGTGACACACTTCCTCCAACAAGGCCATACCTCCTAATCGTGCCACTCCAAACACATGAGTCTAACAGGCCATTTCTATTCAAACCACCACATATGCCCAGACCCTATGTCTTTTTCTCCATAACCCCCAAGTGAGAGACAGCTGCTGGCTGCCTCTCCCAGAGAGCTACCAAAGCAGCTCCCAAGGCAGAGGCTGAGCCTTGCCTTCTGAGAATTCTCTAGTGCAGCCTACACTGCACTGAGCTCAGGACTGTGCTACCCATCTTATCTTCATCCTCTTGGTGATGGGGTCTGCTAGACTCAGACAGCTGTTCTTTCATGACTCAGATAACCTCCTTCTAACAGAACACAGACTTCTGGGGTCCTGGACATCTTGGCAGAGCCAGAAACTTAAAAGGAAGAGAATGCAACTCACATTTGGGAAGAAGATGGTCAAAAACCTTCCAAACTTGGTCATACAGCCTTTCCCACAAAACAGAGGGCACAAGAATCTTCCAGAAACATGCTGAGAGAGTCAGTAAATTATACATCAACAAGCTCTGCCCATCTTCTTCAGTGACCTCCTTGCTGTTTTTTGATATGCATCTACTCCTCATGACCAAAGTCCTCACAAAGCCACATTATTCAAAGCCTCATTCTCTAGTAAGCACTTGAGGGGCAAGGTTAGACCTGGTACCCACATTGAAGATGCTACTCTCCCCACCAGGATCACGCCTAAAGAATGGGATGAAGAGCTGAAGGGGAGAAAATAAGAAGCCTGTGGGTTGGGGATGGCTGCCCCAGGGAAGGGACGACTCCATCCCAGGCCAGCAGCAGCTTGACACAGTATGAATAGATGCAGGATCTTGATATCTATGTCTCTCTAAATGTGCCATGAGGGACCCCTCTTCTAAACCACAGTAACAAAGGTCCCCCAGCCTTTATGAAAGCATCAGGCCCAGGCAGTCCGGAGAACAGAGGTGGGAAACTCAGGTGTTATTCCCTGACAAGGAAACCAGTATCTTACCAACTGTACTCTGCAGAGCTGGCCAGTCACATCCTGATGCTGGCCTTCTCCACACCTCTGCCTGGCAGCTAGGGGAAAAACTGCCCCCAGGAAGCTATTTCCATATACCCTCTTTATGGGTGTTCTACCCTGTAACCTGGAGATGGATGGGAACTCCTTTAAGAGTTAAAGTCTGGCCTTCCCCACAGGCTTCAATGGACAGTAGCCAGCATTCATGGGAAGTAAGTGACCAGGAGCAAGCTAGGTCAAGGTGGCTCACTAGATCACAGAGGTAGCAACAGATGACTGGCTGGCTAGGGGGTAAGGGTAGCATTGGAACCCAGTGAAGCAGGAAGATGGGTGAGCAGAAGGTCCAACTGATGTAGGAGAACTTACTTGCCTTCCTCAAAGTTGGGACTAACAAAATTCCCAGAGGAAGGACAAGGCAGATGATGGAGGGGAGTACTTAGATGGACAGAGTGGGTACACTTACTTTCCTCATTGCTAAGACAAAATGCATGACCAAGGTAACTTATGGAGAGTTTATTTTGGCTTATGATTTGAGGATCCAGTCCACCATGTTGAGGGGAGGCACAGATAGCAGCAGGAGCATGAAGGGAACCTTGCATTCACAGTCGGGAAGCAGAGACAGGCTTGCATTTTCACACAGTACAGAACCATAGTCCACCAAGGCTCTTCCCATCTCAACCAATTTAATGTAGATAATCCCTCATCATCACGCCCAAGGGCTTGTCTCTTCCATGATCCTGTCAAACTGATCATTAACATTGATCATCAACACTACCATCCAGAGGACAGTTGTGCCTAAATTTAGAAGCCAGGTAAAATACAGGCCAGAGACAAGAAAACCCCCATGCTCTAGGAAGCTGGCTTGGAGAGACTGTACCTCTTTGTGAGGAGTGGTGAGAAGCTGGGATATAAGAGCTCAGCAGCCCTCGGCAAGGGGGAGGAGCCTGCTTATTGACAGCAGGCCTGCATCCAGAGAACAGAGCTAAGAGGGGCAGCAATGCAGCCTCCTAAGAGAGTTACAGAGGCAAGATGTATCCCAGCAACAGAATCACATCTCTGCTCTACCCTACCCCTGCTTCTTCCCTACTCTGTGACCCGAGGCCACATGCACCTGTAGCCTCACGTCTACAGATGACATTAAACTGACACCTGTAGATGGCATGCAGTTGACGTCTAGGTGGTGTCAGGTCTCTTCAAAGGTGCTCCCTGCTGTGCTAGACTAGGGACTTTGATATCAAGCGGGATCCTCCATCATTGTTTCAGGAGTCTTGTGACTGTAATGGTTAGCCTGCTTCCCAGCACCCAACATCCTCGTCATTGCTGACTCCCAGGGAACTCTTCAAGGACCAGGCTCTGGACCTCCCCAACAGGCATTTTGGAATAGGGCCCACACACCAGAACTAGATGGCCTCGGGCGTACAAAGGCTACCAAGAGATTTCACAGTCCCTACAATTATTCCCCATGAAGCCAAACCATGGTTTAAAGGCCTGGAATATTCTCCTCCAAGGAAGTCTTTGGTTCCAGTGTTAGACCTAAGTATGTGAACCTGGGCTGGGACCATTTCTGGAATCCTTGCCCTAATATCTACTGTAGCTGTCAACCCTTCTGGAAGCTGGCGGGAGGTGCCAGGGGCTTTGCTTCAGCATCCAAAGCCAACACTGTCTCTATCTCTAGCTAACCTCCACCTATCCAAGATCACCCAGTCCAGCATATAGACAGGCAGGCTGCCAAAGGCCCTTGGAGTCTAGACTCACAGCCTCATCCTATCTCCCAGTTCCTGTTTCATAAACCCTCAGCCTCCTTCCTAGGCCATACCAGAGGCTACCAGAATGCCAGCTTCCTTCTTTTTCCTCTCCAGCCTGATCCTGGAGTTGGCTGTGCCCCACTAGCTTCTTTCCCATCCCTGACCACTGGACAACCTCATGATGAGGACAAGTGGTCTTTTCACTAGCCCCAAAGCCACAGCTAGTCAACACTTTGTTGAGGTGACATCAAGTATCAGATCCTTACTCCCATCAGTCCTCAGCATTCACTTGTCACAGAGTCTCCCCCAGCCCAAGCTGGCCAGGACTATTTCCTTAACCAAATCAGTTCTCTTTGCTCATAGACAAGAAGTCCAAGAGGCACACTGGCTCACCCGAATGTAGATTACTTCAGCCTCTCACTGGGGACTTGCTTTAGTCAGAGATTTGGATAAAGAGACACATCCTCCAAGGCAGGAGGGCTGGCAGAAGGTGGGTGGGTAAGCAGGCAGTGGGCAGCAGGTAGGCAGGCAGGGCCCTGCAGGAAGGTTTTTACAGACAGCTGTGCCTGCCTTCTTCTAGACCAGTTGTCCTGGGCCCTATGATGACATTAGAATCACCTGGAGGCTTAACACATGATTGCTGGGCCCTGGCCCTGGAGACACTGATTCATTATGTCTGGACAGGACCTACAGAACATTCTCCCCAGTGTTCCCAGGCAGTACCCAGCATGCCACTGTGTGACCAGCATGAGAGCTACTGTTCTTGATTCTCCAGAGCTGGCCAGAATGGCTTTAGCATTGGGGGAAGGGTGGTGGTCTTCCAGGTTTGTTCATATTTTACTATTTTATTTTACATTTTGTATTCAGTGTGTGTGTGTGTGTGTGTGTGTGTGTGTGTGTGTGTGTGTGTGTGCCTGTGTGCCTGTGTGCATATTGTGCCATGGTACTTGTGGAGCCAGAGAACAACCTATGGGAGTCGGTTCTCTCCTTCCAGCTTGTGGTTCCAGAGAACAAAGACAGCTTGTCAGGCACCTTTAGCCTTGGAGCCACCTCGACAGCCCTATTTTATTTTTTTCTGAAACAGGGTCTCATGTGTCCCAGGTTGACTTCAAATCACAATGTAGCTGAGGATGATCTTGAACTTCTGATCCTCCTGCCTCCACAACCCTAATATATGCACCACCACACGGGTTTATGCAGGACTGGGGATAAAACCAGGGCCTTGTGTGTGCTGAGCAAGCATTCTACCAGCTGAGTAATATCCCAGCCCATTATTTTGTTTTTAATTGACACTATAACTGTACATATCTGTAGGGTGTACATGATGTTTAAGACATGAATATATACACTGCAATGATCAAATCAGGAGAGTTAGCATATCTGCCACTCAGGCACCCACTGAGTCTTTGTGGTGGTAACATTTTTAAATCCCCTCTTGCAGATTAATTTTTTTTATACAGCATTGTTAACTGTAGCCACCTACAGGACACCTGTGTGCTTGGCCCCAGCCTCTGGCACCGCCCTTCTCCCTCTGCTTCAATGTGTGCAGCTTTGTTCAGTTGCACAAACGCGTGAGAGTAAGTGCTATGGTTGGTCCCTAAGATGACAGTGTTGCTGTTTCTTGTCAGTGGAAAAAAAATGCTCGGTGTTTCCTGGATCACAGTCCCTGTGATAGAGAAGCAAGGTAGAAGAGGGTGCAAGCATGGCCTATGCTTTCACTGTGAACTAAGTCAGTGTCCTCCTAGATGGATTCCTGGAATCTAGTCTTGCTTCATTGTGGTGGGGCCACCATCACCAGTTCTGCCAACACTGAGTAGATGTCAAGTTCTGTGCTGACAGGGTGAAGTCAAAGCCAAGGCCCCGCACTCAGCAAGGGTGTGCTGCCTGGCAGGGAGTGGCAAGGTGGCCACGTGGGGGTCTACACAGGGATGAATGACCACCCAGAGTCGTGGGTGGATGATGGCTCTCTGTGGTTCCTCCTAGACCAGACTAGTGAGAAGACAAATGACCGGTGGGGAAGGTTGCCTCAGCCGTTATGGGGAAGCGGGTCTCCCAGTCTGGTCTTGCTGTTTGTGTAGATAGGGGTTAACAAGAGTCTCAAGGGATATGATGCCTGAAGGCCCAGGCATCAGTTATCCTTGGTGACTCCAGAAGCAGTTGCCTGGTTCAGGACGAAACATTTCTAAAGAGCACATCAGCAAGGGTCTGGGAAGGTGGATCACCTACTGGAGAGGACGTGGTGAGAGACAGACCGGGGATAAGGTAAGGTGAACTGTGTATTGAAGAAACTCAAGCAAAACCGAGGAGGGTGGGGCAGGGAAAGAGTGTTCATGGTCAATAGGGAGCCCTGGAAGGTCTTTGAGGAGGGGCATGGTATGATAAAGCTGAGGACCAACTTCAACAGCCAATGCTTCCTCCTGCTTCTTAAATTTTATCTTTCGAACCTGACAAAAAGCTGGGACCATCATTCTCATTCTAGAGCAATGTTTTTCAATCTGTGGGTCTCAACCCCTTTAGGTGTCAAAAGAGGTTTTCACAGGACTCACATATCAGCTATCCTGTGTATCAGATCTTTACATAACAATTCATGATAGTATCAAAGTTACAGTAATGAAGTAGCAATGGAAAAATTTTATGGTTGGGGGTCACCGCAACATGAGGAACTGTGTTAAAGGGTCTCAGCATTACAGAACCACTTCTCTAGAAAATTCGGGGTTAGGAGAAATTCTGGTAGAAAGGAAAGGGAGTTGGGGTGCCCTGTGCTAAGAAATTAAAGGAACAATAACTCACAGAGCTGGCTCTTGCCTCTGTGAGACAATCGACTGTTCACTGCATGGCTTTGGGTCAAAACATGGCTCCTTCTACCTGCCAGGAATGCAGACATCAAGAAGGCATGCACAAAAAAAAAAAAAAAAAAGCAGAACCAAGTATAATGTTGAGCCCAGTGGGGCAGGAGGTGTTGAGGAGCTGGGGAATTGGATGATGGGAAGAACATGTGAACAAGATCACTTCCTGTTAAGTCCCAAACCTGGGCCAAAGCGCCAGGGCAGGTGGAGCAAGCACATCCATTTTTCATGCACCAAGCTCAAATGTGAGAAATGGGTCGCAGAGGTGATGTGGAGCAGAGAACAGATGAAACATTGATAAAGAGCCAGGTTAATATTTCAGGAGGGGCTGGGCCACAGGTGTGCAAGAGAGAGGCGCGCCTCCCAGATATGGTGAATCAGAAAGGAAGCGACTGTGTGTGTGTGTGTGTGTGTGTGTGTGTGTGTGTGTGTGTGTGTGTGTGTGTTAAAGGGAAGCTGCCAGAGAACTAAGGGGCCCAAGGGGCCCAGATTCCGGCCAAGATTTGTCCTGCTCTGTGTCTGGGCCCCATCATTAATTCACCTGCTCCTTGAGGTTAGGCTACAACTGGATCCTGACTTGGGTCATTCACGCACGGCTCTGATCAGGTGGATGCCGTAGACTAGCCTAAAGATGATAAGGAAGAAGAGCTGCGGTAAGGGCGAGACTCCAGTGCCTCACAGCTTCCAGTTGGCTCCCAGGCCCAGCTTAGCCTGAGAAGCTGTACTTCCCCATGCTCAGTCCTAGGGGTCTCCCCCAGGGGCTGCTGAGTCGCAGCTTCCTCCCGAGAGTCCCATTCTCTTCTGGGACGTAGGAGTGCTGGTACATGGCACCGTTCTCAGGACCAGGGGTGTGTGACTTTCAGTTTTCTGTGGACATCGCAGGCTGTGTTGCTCGGGGTGGGGAGGGACAAGTTTAGGAGTACCCTGGAGCTTAAGGCTGGGGCCTCACCAGGGTCTGTACACTCTTGGGAAGCTTTGCTCATACGGCCCCCTTGGACTGCAGCCTCTTTAGCTCCAGGGGGCAGAGACCCAATCACTAGGTTCCCTGGATCCAGAACAAATTCCAGGCCACTCTGTGCTCACTGAGAAATTCCTTTCTTAGGAAAACACAGACAGCAACCTGTGTGGGGAGTCTAAGTGGTGGCAGGGGCAGGTAGCCTACAGAAGGGTTTGCTTGAGGCACACCTCAGAGACAGCTGCAGATTTTTCTTCCACTCTGATTTTAGTTTTTATTTATTTATATTGAAAATCATTTTCATACAAGATATTCTCAACACAGTTTCCCTTCCCGAATCTTCTCCAAATCTACTCCATCTCCCCAAGCATCTAACTCCACGCCTTCTTTTCTTTCTCTTTAGAAAACAACCAGGCAAATAAAACAAACCAGAATTGTTTTTAAAAAGAGGCGCAAGTACACAACAAGGACATTTGTTCAACCATGTTTGTAGCAGCTTTATTTGTAATAGCCAGAAGCTGGAAACAACCCAGATGCCCCTCAACTGAAGAATGGATGCAGAAACTGTGGTACATCTATACAATGGAGTATTACTCAGCAATGAAAAATAAGGAAATCATGAAATTTGCAGGTAAATGGTGGGACCTGGAAAGGATCATCCTGAGTGAGTTGACCCAGAAGCAAAAAGACACTCACGGTATATACTCACTCATATAAACATACAATATAGAATAAACCCACTAAAAGCTGTACATCTAAACAAACTAAGCAAAAGAGAGGACCCTAACTAAAATGTTCAATCCCCATCCTGAAAGGCAAAGAGGATGTACATCAGAAGAAAACGAAAATAGGAAACAACCTCGGAACCTGCTACAGAGGGCCTCTGAAAGCCAGAAGAAAACAGGAAACAACCTTGAAACCTGCCACAGAGGGCCTCTGAAAGCTTCTGCAGTATAGACTGTCAAAGCAGATGCTGAGCCTGATGGCCAACTGATGGGCAGAGTGAATGGAATTTTATGTAAGAAGTGGGAAATAGTAAGAGCTGGAGGGAACGGGAACTCCACAAGGAGAGCAACAGAACAAGATAATTTGAACACAGGGAACTTCCCAGAGACTCATACTCCAACCAAGGACTATTTGTGGAGATGACCTGGAACCCCTGCACAGGTGTAGCCCATGGCAGTTCAGTGTCCAAGTGGGTTCCATAGTAATGGGAAGAGGGACTGCCTCTGACATAATCTGATTGGCCTGCTCGTTGATCACTTCCCCCTGAGGGGGGAGCAGCCTTACCAGGCCACAGTAGAGGACAATGCAGCCACTTTTGATGAGAACTGATAGACTAAGATCAGAAAGAAGGAGAGGAGGACCTTCCCTATCAGTGGACTTGGGGAGTGGCATGCATGCAGAAAGGGGAGGGAGGGTGGGATCGGCAGGGGAGGAGGGAGGGGCTCACGGGGGGATACAAAATGAATAAAGTGTAATTAATAAAAAAATAAAAGATTTAAAAAAAATTAAAAAAAAAGAAAAAAAATGTCGCAAACTATGAAAAAAAATAAAAAAAAAAAAAGAAAGAAAGAAAGAAAGAAAAAAAGTACAAAACAAGAAACACACATACAATTCACAATACCTATAAAAACACAAAAATCAGGGGGCTGGAGAGATCACTCATTGGTTAAGAGTACTTGTTGGTCTCCTAGAGGATCAGGGTTCAATTCCCAGCACCCACAACCATCCATAACTCAAGTTTCGGGGAATCCAATGCCTTCTTCTGACTTTAGTTGGCACCAAGCATGCACATGATGCACAGATATATATTCAGGCAAAACACTGATGTACATAAAACAAACAAAACCGAAACACCACAAAACCAGAAACCTTAATATACAAGCAAAGGACCAGTACAGTAAAAAGACACAAAGCAATATGAGACAAAAAAAAATGATCTACAAAAATACCGTTGAGTTCATTCATGCTGGCCGTCTACTGCTGGATATGGAACCTGCCCTTAAGGATTCAATATCAATTTTAAAATAAAGCTTTTACATTGAAAAGCTACATCTGAAGTGAGTATGGCTCCATGGGTGGGACCCATGAGCTGCTGTCTCCAGTTTAGACAGGGCATGAGGCCCTCTCTCCTATAACCTCACACAGCTAGCCCCACTCACAGCACAATCCCTGCCTGTCCTCTACAGTAAGCCCCTTTCCAAGGAAGCTTACATGACACCCTAGTACCTGAATAAACTCCAGACTTTTTCCAGCCCTGGCAGCGTGCAAAGTGCTCCCCCAGCTTCCTCCATAGAGCAGAGCCTTCGGGGAGCAGAGCAGGCAAGGCCACTGGCTCACAGGTGAGGTGGTGGGATTCACGTGCCTATAGCAGGGCTGAGCTTGTGGGTGCTTTGTGCCTGTAGGTGGAGTGTTTAAAAAGAGAGGCAGGAGCTGGTTGGCCCTGTTGGAGTCCTGCTTGGTCCCACAGAAGAAGCTCTCGCCACTGTACTAGAGTTTGGCCTGCTCTACTCTTCTCCTGAGCCCTGGGAGTCCTGTTAGGGGAGCTGCTGGGGGCTGGACCTGGTTCCTTGTACATTAGGAGTAACACAATTGTGCTCAGAGCTGTAGAACATTATCGTGTGTACATTATTGATAGCGGTTCTATCCTGCCAGCAATAAATTATTGACAGGCCAGAAACATGGCTGGTGAGGGGCTCCAGAGCATCCAGGGCCCTGGGAGGGGAGGGGGTAGCAGTGCCTCATAACTGTGTGAAGGTGTGTGCTTTAGCCAGGAGTACCCAGGGCCAAAGAAATGTAAACATGAGTGTTTCTCTCAGCCTCTTACCCTCCTCCATGTTTCCTTGCCCAGTCTTCTCCTCCCTTTTTCTTTCCCCACCCACTCAGCCCAAGTCCTACCCTCCCTCCTTTTTCCTGCTCCTCATTTGTGGATGTGGAAGATGGCCACTGAGGACTACCTCTGTGGACTAGCAGCTTTCCATTGAGTCAACTCTAAGTGCCCAGATACCCAGGGGCAGGGGTTAGCAGATACATGGAGAGGCCTGATTTAGCAAGGTTGTTGAGACATCCGTCATCAGTCAGTGGAGGTAGCCAGGATCCCTATTATCATAGGCATGGCTGACACTCTGGTCACTTCCTTTTTCTTTGTTTGGTTTTGTTATTATTGTTGTTACTTGGCTTTTTTTCTTTTTTGTTTGTTTGGTTGCTTTGCTTTGGTTTTTTGAGAAAGGGTTTCTCTGTGTCGCCTGGCTGCCCTGTCACTCACTCTGTAGACCAAGCTGGCCTTGAGCTCACAGAGATCTGCCTGCTTCTGCCTCCCAAGTGATGGGATTAAGGTGTGCAACACAAATACCCATCTCACCTTTATCTTTTGAGACAGGATCTCATGTAGCACAGGCTAGCCTCGAATTTCTGATCTAGTTTAGGATGACCTTGAGTTCCTGCCTCCACCTCTCAGGTGCTGTGATCACAAGTGTTCACCATACCCAGTCTCACTGAGCTCTTAATAAGTGCCAAGAATTTACAGATTTTCTCTTAGTTTTTCCAGCAAGGACAGGGGAGGCCCATTATGCTCAGAGGCATGGATTGATGAGGTGTTTGTTCAGGGTCACAAGTTCTGAGCCAGGGTTCCAGCCCAGAGAGTCAGGCCCCAGCTATGTGTGTGCGTGAGTGCGTGCGTGCGTGTGTGTGTGTGTGTGTGTGTGTGTGTGTGTGTGTGTTCAGACAGGGTGTCACGTAGTCCAGCTGGCCTCAGACTTTCTTTGTAGCCAAGGATGATCTTGAACTGCTCCTCCTGCCACCTGAGTTGTGGCATATAGACTTGCATTCTATACTGTACAGACTGTGCGCACTGTGTCTGCAGTCCCCGCCTGCACTCTTGACCAGCACACTGGCTGTATGAGCAGTTGTCCCTCAGTGGGGAGATTAGGAGCTGGTTTTATTTGCCTTTTTTTTCTCCCTTATCTCTATTTTCCAAATTTTCTACAATGAATATGCATTGCTTTTGTAATCAGAAAAAAACACACATAGCAAATTATATTTTTAATAGCATCTTTTCTCCTCCAGGGTCCCTGGATGGCTCTAACTAACCTCTCCTATCACCAGGACCACCTCTTTTGGCAGCCCAGCTCTGTCTCAGGCAGGAGGGGGAGAGGCATGTCCTCCCTGCAGTTAGAGGTTGTCACCATGGTGGTGCCACCTTCTCTCTTCACCTGGTCCAAGCTGAGAGCTATGACCAAGACATCAGAAGGGCAGATCTCTCCCATCTCTGCTAGGGCTGGCTGTTTCCTATGCCTCCTCAGGGAATGGGCATCCCACCCTACTCTATCTGCATACAGCAGCTGGACTGGCAGCTGGGCTAAGGCCAGACTAGCCCTGTAGAAGGGACTCTTGTGTGCTGTTTCCAGCACCCTCTCCTCTGTCTCCTGCTGCCAGGTGGCCCTGGGCTCGGCAGCATTCCCTCACAGGGCTGCTCTAAGCTCATTCCTCAAGGCCCAGGAGGGAAATTGCTTGGTGCTTCTCTGTTGCTGGTTCTCCTGAACAGAGTGGAGCAAGCAGGACCCAGAACCCACGATAGGAGTCTTACTGAGAGAGGCTGTGTGCTGCCTCAGGCTGTCAGTGGTGAACAGAAGACACCCTGCCCTCCATACTCACATCTATGTCCCCAGCCTCTGTCATAAGGCTGACGTCAAGGATTCCGGGTGTTACCAAGGAATGGTGTTTCCTGTCTCACAAAGGCAACTGGCCTAGGTGGTCTTGAAGTATTGTCTAAATTCACTATGAATGTGTGTGAGTGCATGTTCATGGGCACACACACATACACACACACACACACACACAGAGAGAGAGAGAGAGAGAGAGAGAGAGAGAGAGAGAGAGAGAACATTCAGAGGACCAGATAAGCCAAATTACAATGCATCCCTCCTATAGAATGCCACTGCTGCCCCTCCCCCTTCTCCTTTCTCACTTCCATTTTCCTCTCCTGTCCACCCCTTCCTCTCCCCTCCCTCTTCCCTCTTCTCTTTCCCTTCTTTCCTTCCTGGGTCCCTCTTCTCCTGCTTTTATCCCTCCTTTTGCCTCTCCCTTTCCTCCTTTACCCTTCAAGAGACAAACATCTTGATATATTGTCCAGTCTGCTCTCAAACTGCTGGGCCCAAGGAAGCCCTTTACTTCAGATTCCCAAATGGCTGGGGTGACAGACAGGGCTGGCTTTCCATGGTATCACACAGGTGTTCCCACACAGTAGGATGCTAGAGTGCTCTGCACAGTAACTTGGGATAACTCTGTTGTCATGATACTAAGTGGACCCATCATGGTGCGCATAGCCATTTTAGTTTTAAAATGAAACATTTCAGTCATGTTGGTTTAAATCAACCTGCCTGTGTGATCTTAGGGACTTACTGAGAAATGTCCCCAAAATGCTTAGTATAGGAAGTGAGATAGCAGCAACAGCTAGGGAAGGTCAGGCCAGGGACAAATGAACATACCTTGGTTGGTCTGTATGGTCTGTATGAGGCCTTTCCTGCCCATAAACAACAAAAACTGAATGGTGAGGCACTGAAGACCTATCAGCTGTGCATCAGAGGTGGAGCAAGGCTGTGGCTGGTTGTGGTTTGCAGGAAGTCCTGTCCAGCAGTGTCCTGCTCTACCAAGTGTCTTAAGAACAGGTGGCCCTGGGGCATCTGGACAAGCCTGGCCTTGGTTCTGGGAAAGTTGTACTATTCTTTCAGTACCCTGGGACATCTCAAGAGTGGCCTCCCTCTCTGGACCCTTCAGTCAGGTTTCCACTCTTCCCTGGATCTGCCCTGAGAGACACATCTCAAGCATGCTCTTCTGGGGGAATAACTTTGAATTGATATGTGTTGGGCTGGTGCAAGGTGTCTGTTTCCTCATCTTAGTGTGGTCGCATACACATTTCTGAAAGCATGGGAGATGAAGGACTCACGAATAGACCTGGGAAGAGGTGGACCTGTCCCATCTGAAAATGCACCTGTAGTCAGGTGGTAGTGGTGCACATCTTTAATCCCAGCACTCCAGGAGGCAGAGGCAGGCAGGTCTCTGAGTTTGAGGGGTCTACAAAATGAGTCCAGGACAGCCAAGGTTACACAGAGAAGCCATGCCTTGAAAAACAAAAACAAACAAACAAACAAGCAAACAAACAAAAAAAACGAAAGAAAGAAAATGCACATTTAACTCTCTTGTTTTTGCAATGCCTGGTGAGTTCTAGGAACCATTGGCTGGCAGCAGCTGCAGGGGACCCACAGAGAGTGAGTATTTCCCCCAAAAGGTTGAGGACATTGATCCATATGACAGCCAGGCACACAGGACACCCTCCAAGTTCATAGGACTGAATAAGAAGAGACCTCTCAAAGCCAGGAGTGAGAGACAGGGGGCCAGTGTTTCTTTGGACGGGCATTCAATAGAGGAGGGCCTGGGGACGAGAAAAGTCCTGTGATTCAAGGGGTCTCAGTTCCCACTGGACTGAAGAGGCCCGAGGTGTGGCCAAGTGACTGCCCCTGGGCTGTTAGGGGCAATACACGTGTGTGCTAGCTTGTGTAACTCACCCCAACTATCCCTTCACAGCTCACCGCAGTCAAAGAACTAGGCAATCTTATTGAGTGTGTGGGGAAACTGAGGCTCTGAGAGCTTGGAGGACCCAGAACTGGAGTGGAAGTTGCAGAGCTGCTGAAGTAGTGCCCTTCCCTGGATGGGGCAGCCACTGAGCTGGTATTTTCCGGCACCCCGGCTACTCTGTCCTCAGCCCCTAAGGGGTTCAGATCTCTGAAGATGGAGAGCAAGACTAAGGAGATCTCACACACAAGCCGGCTGTAACAACCATGTGGTTGTCTGTTTGCAAGCTTGGCCTGATGCCAAAAGGAGGGAGGGGCAAGTAGAGGACAGGGGCTGAGACCTGGGCAGATGGAGGGATAGGCCTGTCCATGCTGTTGATGGACAAGTCCCCATGAGCTGCAGGGACAGGAAATAGAGAGCACAGCACAGGCCACAGAGAGAGACAGACTGTTAGGCAGAGACACATCTGGCCCAATTCCTCCCACAGGGAATGACAAACCAAGGTTCTTAGGGGAATGGGACCCACGAGGAGGCAAGGTCTAAAGATGGCCCTGAGGACCAAGGACATTTGGGAAGCTGTCTGTGAGAAGAGACTGAAGGTGGTAGCCAAGGACCTTAGCAAAGGTAGAGTGGGGTGGGGGCACGTTGCCAAAACAGCAGCCATGGCCATCAATGGCTATTAAGCACCTGATACAGGACTGGAGTCATGAGGGACCCCAGTTTCCCATTCTATTTAATTTAACTCATTTAAAATTAAAAACAGATACTTGAGTCACTTATTAGAAAACTTTTTAATATGTTTGGAAGAATGTGAATACTTTATTGAGGTAAATTTTATGAAATCTAAACACTGATCAAATAATTCTAATGAAATGATAGTGTCCAAATTGAGATGGGGTTTCAAGATCAGCACCAAAGGAATATAATAACCAGGGATCTTTTTTATATTGATCACATGTTGAAATAAATTATATTTGGAACATTTACATATTTGGAAAGTATATTTGGAAAATTTACCCAAATTAATGCCACCTTAAAATTCTTTTTGCTTTTAATAATGTGACCACTAGGAAATGTAAACTTGGAGCTGAAGAGATGCCATGTAAGCATGAGGAGTTTGATCCTCAGAACCCACTTAAAAAGCTGGGCATGGTTGGTGTCCTGTGCTTTGCAATACCAGCGTTAGGGAAGTGGAGACAGGCATATCCCTGGGGCTTGCTGGCAGCCAGTCTAGTCTTCTCAATGAGCCCACTGAGAGACCCTGTCTCAAGAAAACAAGGTGGACCTCATCGGAGGTTGTCCTGTGGCCTCCTCATGCACATGTACACACATGCCTGTCCACCCACACATGCATATACACATGAAACACACACACACACACACACACACACACACACACGAAACTATGAAATGACGTGCATGGCCTGCTTTAACAGCTGGGAGCCTGTGCTGATGGTGGCTTCAAGATCTTCCCTTCCATCACATGTGCTGCTTTTTCTTCCTCTAGGCAGTTGTCAGTTGGCTAGATGGGTGGCTTCCAAGAAGCCACTTCCAACTATCGCCTCCCTCTGGTGTCTGCTTTGGTTTTGTTGGGCTCTGACCTTTTCTTGATTATTTTCTTGTTTCTCTTCATGTCTGGTTTGCCTTGCATATATATCATAACAAACACATGTATGTTCATGCTTGAGATCAAACCATGAATGTTCTACCTTACATTGTCCACGATTCATTTCATCACCTATTTGCTGATTCCTTTTCCCAGTCTTTGTAGGGTTTGTCACATGCTGGAACTATTTCCTCATTCTAAAGCATCCGCTAACACCGCTGATAAGAAAGATCAGATGTCACTAGCGTTCTATTTACTACTCAGCTGTGCTGAAGATCTAATACTGGCTTTCATTGTCTCCTTATAGTATGCATTACGTAGCTCCGGTGGATGTGACCCTAGTCACATATCGCCACGATTCCAAGGGCACATAGCAACAACAGGAGGGGAAAGAATGCTTTGATTCTAAGCTTAGACGTATACTTTATTCAACTGAGTGGTGGCCTTTAATCCCAGCACTCAGGAGGCAGATGCAGGACGATCTCTGAGTTCAAGGCCATCCTACAGAACAAGTTCAGGACATCCAGGGCTAAACTCTGTCAAAAGAAAAAATATATATATACCTAGAATTAAGGGATGCAATGTAAGGGGTCTGTTTTCAGGTTCTGATGTCTCATTCCCTTGGATGTCTACAAGCCTCATACCCAGAGAATTCCTGTGTGTGGTGTGGCATGAAGACCGAGCCTCAATCCCTTTAACCTAGGACCAGCACATGCACAGGGCAGAGGTCACTGCCTGCCCACCCCTCCACGCTCCTTGACACCTTGGTAGCCTGCCTATGGCTGGATGTTGGAGGAGGCACCCAGGAAAGCACAAAGTTCCACATATGTGACCCATGTCACACCTGTCAGCTCTGATACTGCAGAATGGGGACACAGCCCAGTGAAAGACAACCCAGTTGAAACTGGATATGTCTGCATTCAGGTTACTAGCTCTAAAGCTCTAAAACCTGCCTGGAACTGCCCAGATCTTCCCAGTGAAGGGAGGCTAGTCCAGTCCATCTTAGGCTAGGAGAGAAACCTGATTGGCTGGCCTGGCCTTTTGCATTCTCTCTCTCTCTCTCCCCTTCTTTCTCTCTCTCTCTCTGGATTCTCCTTGCTTGGTTTCATGGAGCAGCTTCTACCACAGCTCTTGAAGTCACCTTTGAGCTGGTCATTGACACAAAGAGAAAACCCAGGGACAAAATTCTACATGGGTTCCTTATCTCAGATCCAGTGTCCATCAGACCTCTATGGGGTTGGGGGGAGAAAATAAGTTTCATGGTTCCATCACATCTAGACATGTGAAGTTAGGCTGGGTGACTTCACAGGCCAGCAAAGGATTCAAACATTCTCCTTCCTGTTTTCCTTCAAACACTCCTGTTTGAACAGCCCAAAGTGGGGTGCGGATGTAGCTCATCAGAAGAGTGCTGCCTGGTACAAGGAAAGGTCCTGGGTTCCCTCCCTAGCACTGAAAACACAAAACCAAAACAAACCATAATGAAAAAAAAGGACAAAAACCAAAAAAATAGAATAAACCCATTTCATCAGTGCATTCAGTCAACAACCTCTAACATTTCTCCTTTAACTTCTATTGTGGGTACTGAGTATACCCAGCCCCCATAGACCAAGTTCTTTTTAGAGAAGATCCCAGACCACCCAGCCCTCCGTGCCTGAGTCATCCCAGGGACACTGCACATGCTGCTTGCACAGCCTCATGGAAGAGCACCCCTGTCTCTTCCATGTTTGCAAAGCCTCCAACCACCCACATTCCTGGTCCATGCTCACTATGGTACCCAGCCTTTTACCTGTCAGTGGTGAGACTTTTTCTTTGAAGAGGCCACACTGTATAAACCAGCTTTCATAAAGGAGGTGAATGGGGAAGGAGTCCCTTGCCTGGCTGTCCTTCTGTAGCCACTTCTGGGCTGTTGCTGGGAGAAGCTCAGGGCTCCCTAGAATACAGTTTGTAGATTACTGTGCTCGAAAAAGCCCAGGAGTCAGAAAGGCTGTGGAACATAGGCTGCCATCTTGCTGTGTAACAAGAGGTGCACAGTCTTGTCCAAATAAGGACATACATATGGATAGATCTGGAGGCACTTACAGTCCTTCCAGAGAGGACAGTCGCCATTTACAGAAACAGGACAGTGACTCCACCATTCCCAAAACAGGTAGCTCAGGAGGCTACACATCCCTTCAGGTGGTTATCTTCTAGGAAATGAGTCACTACATGCCAGAAAGATGTCAGTCCCATCGAGACATTAACTGTCCCCACTTGCAGAGACTCACACTTATATCTGACAAGATATGAGAAAAATAGAGAGTCCAGAGGAGCCAAGGGCACACAGAGATACAGCACAACTTTACACACTGTGAAAAGGTGTGGGATCGACAAGTGGAGAATGGTGAACTGCAGCTCTTGTTACAATGATGGGTGCGTTTCAGTCATCCACGCTGATGGAACCCTTTGCTCATGCTCCTGTAAGTAACCCCAGTGAACTCATTGGTTCACCAACTTGGACTTTGATGGTATTGTTACTTTGGTCTATTGTCATTTCCCTATCTGGGAATAGTGGACATTTGTTCGTATCTCCTTAAACTAGTGCAGCACAATAGCCACCATGCCTGACTTAGAGTCTTTCATTGTATGTTCTGTTTATCATGAAACCCTGAAGGCAAGAAAAAAGTCCAAGAACCATCCAGTCCCTCATTTCACAGTCAGGAAAGCTGAGACCAGAAGGGAGAAACAGCGGCAGCTTGGTAACCTTGTACTGCAACTCTCATTGCTGTCCATGTTGGCTTGGGCGGAGTTCCTGCCAGGCATCCTGCCTTCCTCATTGCCTGGGAGGACCAGGCAGAAGATGTACTGACACAGCACAGAACCCAGCACACAGCAGAGCTTAGTGGACAGCACAACCATGAGTACCAGGGCTGATTCACCCGCCTGAGTCACACCGGCAGCTAGGCCTCCTGGGGCCCTGTTCTCTGTGTCCAAACATCAGCAATTTTCAAAGCAGTACTGGAAGAGGGGGAAATAAATGATGGTTACACAGTCACTAGCAGGTACCTGAGGATGTACTGTCTTCATAGCTGAACCTTTGTTTTCCCATGTGCTTTTGCTGCAGTTGGTCAATGGAGAAATAGTGACTGTTCAACAGGAAAAGAGCAGCCTAGCCCCAGAACTCTATCATCAACAAGAAGAGGATGTGCTTGTGCAGCCAGAGCACAGTGCTTGACAGCATGAAGAAGCCGCAGGACAGAGGCCAGAAGCCCATGGTGGCAGTAGACAGTATGACCCAGGGCATGGAAAGAGGTAGGCTTTGGGTCTCAGACATATATATCACATGACCCAGGTGAGTTATCCAACCAGTAGCAGGTCATCTGACCTCCAGGAGCCTCAGTGTCTAAGTCGATCTTGGAGCATCCTCCTGGTAAAAGAGGGTGTCTTACTCAGGGTTTTGTTGCTATGAAGAGACACCATGACCACAGCAACTCTGATAAAGGAAAATATTGTGCTTGGCTTACAGTTCAGAGGTTTAGTCCATTGTCATCATAGGTGGGAAGCATGGCAGCATGCAGACAGACATGGTACTGGAGAAGCAGCTGAGAGTTTTATTTCTGGATCCACAGGCAGCGGGAAATGACTGCCACACTAAGCATGGCTTGAGTACTTGAGACCTCAAAGCCCACCCCCTAGTGACATACTTAAGCCACATCTACTCCAACAAGGCCACGCCTTCTAATAGTGCCACTCCCTATGGGTCTATGAGGACCATTTTTACTCAAACTACCACAGAGGAACTAGAAAAAATAGCATAGTGACAGGTACACTAGCTACGGCCCAGGGAGGATACAGGAATGTATGCTTTCCTGTAGGTACAGATGCCCCTGTGGGAGGGCCAGAGGTGATTGTTTAGAGAGTGAGAGTAGGACAGGATTGGAGGATGATGGGGCCAAAAAGAAAGAGAGGGATCTTGGAGCTGCTTTTCTGAAAAAGCCTGGGGCAACCCAGGGCAGGAGCACTCAGGTGAGGAGGCTCAGAGAAGGCAGTAAAGCACTTGTATGTGGCAGCATAGGAGGGCCAATATGAGTACGTTTTTCAGGGTTGACAAGAGGGCTAAGCACTTGCTGGCAAGTCTGACCACCTGAGTTCACTCCTCGGGAGAGATAGGAGAGAACTGACTCTTTGGAAGTTGTCCTCTGACCTGGACACATGCATAGTGGCACAAGTGCCCACAATCAATATAGTATTTAAAAAATCAATCAATCAATCAATCAAATAAATTTTAACAAATAAAGAAGTAACATTTCTAGGGGTGGGACAGATGATTCAGTCAGTACAGTGCTTGGCATGCATGTGTGAGGACCTAGGTTTAATCTCCCAGAACTCACATGATAGAGCTGAGTGTGTGAGTGTACACTTAGAAGCCTACCAGTGCTTGATGAGGTCCCAGGCCTACCCTAACATGGTAGACATACTCAGTGGCTTAAACAGACGTACTATGTCACAGTTTAGGAAGCTCAAAGTCTACACTCAAGGCCAGGCTGTGTTCCCGACAAGTCTCCAAATCATGCTGGCCTCTTTCCCAGCCTCTCTATTAGCCAACTTCATTGGTGATGGCAGCCTGTTGGCCTTTGATGAAACATCCTGGCTGTCCACCTTCATCCATGTGCCTTCACACTGCCTTCCTTGTATGCAGCTGTGTCCAGGTTTTCCATGTTTGTAGGGACACAGTCACATTGGATCAGAGCCGGCCAATGACCTCATCTAAACATGGATGAAACTGTACCGACCTGTTTCCAAATAAGGTGACAATCCAAAGCAAGGAATTCAGTGTGCTTCTTGGGGTGGGGTGGGGGAGCAGAACATAGGCTTGAGGAAAATGTCAGGTGTCCACCTCAGCATGTATGACTTCAAATGATGATGCAGAGCAAATAAAAACGATAGGGAAAATAAAGACCCTACAAGGCCCTTTGGTGCCAAGAGATAGAACTAAGGAGGCCTTTCAGGAAAGGAAGAGTTCTGTTTTGGAAGGATGTAGTAACTGCCATTTAGGGGAGGGTCCTGTCCCAGTGGTTACTATGCTGGCCACAGTGCCCACTCCCCATTCCTCATGAGCAAGCATGAAAGGCAACATCACCTATTTCAGTGTGCAAACTGAGTGTGAGATGGTGAAGTCTTGATCAAAGCTGCATAGCTGTCAAGCAGAGGAGGCGGGGCTGGGCCTGCAGAGGCCTGTTATCCCAGCTCTGGATGCTAAGACGGGGGAACCACAAATTCAAGGTCAGCCTGAGGTACAGAGTGAATTAAAGGCTGGCCTGGGAACTTAGTGAGACTTTGCTAAAATAAAATGTAAATAAAAGGACTGGAGATATAGCCCAGCAGTAGAGCCTCTGCCTAGATCCACTAGGGAGGAGCTGGGGGTATGGCTCAGCAGTAGTGTGCTTGTCTGGCAATTTTGAGACTCTGGGTTCAGTTCCCAGTGGCACAAATTACCTGTTGAACTACCCAGCTTTAGAGCAGGGCAGTGGCAACGCGCTGGACTTCCCCGCGCCGGCTGTAAGGTGCTGTCAGAAAGGACAAGGCGGCTGGCAAATGTGACATCGTTAGCATCCATTGTTGGCTTTAAAGAATCCTCAGCACACAAGGACTGGGGTAGTGTGTTTCCTACATGTGAAAAAGGACACTACAGATTCCTTCATTTTAGCAATTGAGTGGGGAAGGCTGAGCTACAGAACAGGAGTAGCTGAGGGTGCTCACTCTTAGCACTTTTTTTTTTTTACATTTTATTTTTTTTAATTTTGTGTGTATGGGAAAGGGCACACACATGCCCTGGGTGCATGTCCTCCAGTGTGAAGGTCAGAAAATAGCCTTCAGGGCTCAGTTTTCTTCTTCCACCACGTGGGTTCTGGGACCTGAACTCAGGACAACAAGCACCTTTACCTGCTCAGTCCTCTCATCCGCCTGGTGCTCAGCTATTCAGGTTTTAGCCAGGTCCTTCGGGCAAGTGAAGGACCAGAGAGGCAACCAAATTGACAAGAAGTAAATAAAGCTCTCTCTACTAAAAATGACACACTTCTCCGCGTAAAAAAGAGATCTGATGAATGACAGAAAAGCTAAAGGAATTAATGTTTCACAATGTTGCAGAAGAGATCAATGTTGCTAAGTCAATTGTGTTTCTGCATACTGACAACAAACAGCTGAAATTTTTAAAAATTTAAGTAGCCTGTGCCATAGCACTGAAATATAAGGTATGTAGAACTAAATCTGACAAAAGAGGTGACATTTCTGAACACACCATATATAACATTGCTGATACAAATTAAACACCTAATATTGTTAAGATACATATCTCAGACTTGATGTAGAAATGGAAGGCAATCATAGTCCCAGCAGGCTTCTTAGCTGATATCCACAGGCTGTCTTGAAATTTACAGGGAAATAGCACAGGGTCTGGAGTAGTCAGACCCCTTACAAAAGAAGAACCAAGCTGGAAACCTAATGCTGCAAGATTTCAAGATCGATCAACAAGGCAGCGCAATAAAAACAAAGCAGAGTAGGGTAAAGACAGATGGATGAAGAGGCAAGGCGTCACCCCACACATGGGTGCAGAACAGAGTTCTAATCTGGATGCAAGGACCGACAGTGGAGCAGAATGGTCTTTTCAACAAATTATGCCAGGATAATTGAATATTTAAAGACACAAAAAAGAGGAGGATGGAGAGAAAGAGTTGGGGAGACAGAAGACAAGGAGGAGGAAGAGAGAGGCCCATAACTTAGAGCCTTGTGCAATGTTCAAAAAATGTAACACAGGGGTTAAGAGTACTGGCTGCTCTTCCAGAGGACCTCAGTTCAATGCCTAGCACCCACATGGTGGCTCACAATTGTCTATAACTCTAGTTCTTCTACCTCCTCAGGCACCAGACAGATACATAACACGGCAAAACACTCATACACATAAAAATTAAAGCAAACACAGAAACTCAGAATGGATCACTGACCCAAATGTTAAACCCACAGCTATACATTTTCTAGAAGAAAAAAAACACATTTTCATGGAATTTTCTTTTCCCTAGTACAAACCTGAAGTTTGTAGAAAACACCTGAGGTCTGGCTAGATTATAAATAATAGAAAATAGAAATATATGTCTTATAGTTCTGGAGAATGAAGAGTTTAAGGTCACATGCAATGTGTAGGCAGTGTCATAGTTAACTTTTTTTTTTTTTTTTTTTTTGCACCTGGTAGAAACAATAATGCTCTGTCCTCACTTGGTAGAAGAGATGGAAGAGACAAGAAGGCCAAGATAATTCTCTGGAGGACAGAGCCCTGATAACCTAATGCCTTAAGGCCTGTTACCTTCTAAACTCCTGTATAGCCTTCTGATGCCATTGCCTTGGAGACTAGACTTCAGAATATGAACATTAGATGGGTGCAAACATTATAAACACCTTCCACCTTGGATCTAGAGCAGGTGAAAATGGCCATTCTTGGCTCTTCTGCCCAAGTGATTTTAGACAACAGAAAGCAAGAAAAATAAATATCCCAAGATGATTGGAAAGGAACAGAAAAATGCCTTATTTAATTCAAAGGCAATCAATTGTGTATGTCTGGCATAGAGAGCAAGGAAAGGCAAGGGAAGTCCTGAATGAATGTATGTTCTCAACCCGACTCACTCATATGAGGCTCCGAAGGATGGCAAAGTCTTCTGGTCCAAGTGCAAGTGTTGACAATGTGTGCAGTAAACATCCATCATAGCTTTCCGCCCCAGATACTAACTGCACGAAGACTTCCCCAACGAGACTGCTCCTGCCGATTCGCTAAACCGGCCTCATTGTTTGCTTGTGCCAATCCTCCCTCCTTGTTCAGTTGTATGCAACAGCCCTGCCTCCCTGCCAACCTGTGTAAAATAAATACTCAGAGCTTCTGAGGTACTCCATCAGAGAGTGCAGCCCACCAGGTCCCACTTTGCTAAGTCTCTCTGTGTCTGTCTTGTCTTTATTCCCTCCATGCCTTCCTTACTCAGGTCAGTCTCTAGAGCCAAGCTGGGTGTGGCAGTGTGGAATTCAAAGCACTTAAGAATGAAATGACCAGCACTGTTTAGATGAAGGGTATACAAGCTCAACAAATAGAATTAATTGTATCCCACACACAATTAGGGCATGAAATTTAAAACATTTTGCTAGCATAAACATTAAAATATATTAATAACTGTAACAAAAATCTCTGTCCCGAGTGATAAAGCAACTCTGAAAAGAATATAAGAAACTAAAGAGAGGGGCTGTTTGTGTCTGGGACACTGGGTGCTAATATGTAATGTTAATAAATTGATGTCTATGTTCAATGCTATCTTCCTGGAGTGCCCAAAGTTATTTTGTTAATAATAATATTAATGTTTCTGGGCTCTGAAGAACAGCCGACATTCCTCCTCCCTTTTTTTTCCTGCAACCTCAGCTCCCTGTGTGATTGCATGAAGTAGCATTTTGGGGTTGTCAGTTGAAGGCATTCATTGAAATTCTCAATGGACCCTCAGAATTAAAGTTCAGCTCAGGTGGGAGAGATCCAGAAAGAAGAGAAACAGATCCGAGGACCCCAGTCTAGTTGAATAGGGCCCAGTCTAGGAAATGAACAAAATTTCCATTTGGGAAAGAATCAAAGGTCCTCTGATTTTGGGCAGGTGATTAAGCAGAGACCTGATGCCTGCTAAAGACTCAGGGGCTAGCCATAGGGGTAACAACCAGCCAGAATCTCAGTACCTCAGGATATAACCCATCTTGCAAAAGCCTGGTACCTTTCTATGTGCTGCTTCTAAGGCAATTTATTAAGCCACAGCCCAGGTGCAGGCCCTGTCTACCTATGGAAGCTCTGAGCTCAGCTGGCTCTGGGTCCAGGACAGACCTTCCATCACAGCTAAGCTGCCAGCCAACATCTTCCCTTCCTTGTTCCAGCCCCTTTGTCTGCCCTACAGGACCCAACCTGGAATGAATCCAAATTTCAGAGTTCCTCACTGAGGCAGACAGGCCCTTCATTCTGGTCATGGGGCCATTACGTGCCAGTGAATGAGAGTCTTGAGACCAGCCCCATGACCTTACTGGGCTGAAAGGCCGATGAGATCTCTAAGTCTTCCAGGGGCCTCCACATGTGATTTCTAGATGTTCTATGTTAATAAATAATAAAGCCTGATGGTCATGGGAAAGGCACTTGAGGTACACAAGTAGCATCATGAATTATGTTTTCCTGAGATGTGCATTAAAATACCACATGTGAACTGTTAAGACGGCTCATCCAGTAAAGATGATTGCTGCTAAAGCCAGGTAGCCCAAGTTCCATATTGAGAACCCAAATAAAAGGTGGAAAGAGGGAACCTACTTTCAAAGTTGTCCTCTGACCTCCACCTGTGTCCCCTGCCACAATAATAAATAAAATTTAAAACTTATAAAACATGGCATATAAAATACATACGGGTCATGATTGTCTATCTTATGGAGGTCACATATTTTTTCATGATTAGGAACCCATTACGATACAAGTGTTACTCATTTGAGGGCTGGAAATATGGCTTATCTGGAAAAGGTACTTGCCACCAAGCTTGAAGCCTTGAGTTCCATTCCTGGAACCCACACAGTAGAAGAGAAATCCAGCTCCTGACAATTTTCCCCAACCTACAGGCATATGTTGTAATGCAGGAGTAGGAGTGGGGATGCACACAGGAAAGAGATAAAAAAGTGTTACATGGTCATGAATAATCCCCATTTTGTTACATGATATCAAACCATCAGACAATTGTTTCTTCCTTTAACATGTTGTGACGTAAGTTTGTTACATATTTTGCATTGTATATGGACATCATATTAATTGACTTATCTTTTTAGCACAGGAAAAACATTTAAATTGAGGAATGATCATCTTGCCATTGACCATGTACTCTCTATACTAAGCAATGTCTTTGACTGTTTTATACTTAGACAAGTGCACATTCCAGTTATATTAAGATTAATCTTCACTGTAAAAACTTAACAAGCTGATTCCAAGAAAAACAGGAATTCAGACTACCAAAATAATATTGAAAGCTGCAAACAGGGTAAGAAACCTGAAGATGAACTCTAGACTTCTGTAGGTCCAACAAGATGGCTCTTGCCTCCAATCCTGAAGACCTGAGATTGATCCCCAGGGTCTATAAGAAGAGAACTAACTCTTCTTGAGTACCAACCAACTCCAATTCCTCTGACTTCCACACATGGGTCATAGAACATGTGCCTCCCCCGCTAAATGGATAAACAAATAAATAAATCGAATTAAGAAATCATAATCTACAATGACACATAGGAGTGTGGTATTAGGATGGAGTTAGGTACCACTCTTGAAAGTCCAGAACAGAGCATAGCTCATTGGTTTGGATCAAAGTGTCCACAGAAACTCAATGGGGGAGGAAAATCTTTCCAAAAGATGGTTCTGGAGTCTCTGGCTAATCATGTGGAGCAAAGGCCACCTTGCCCTGTTCATGAAGGACAATTTGGACTGCATCACACACTTAAACCTAAAGCTGATTACCTGGAAGAAAACACAGGAGACATGAACTACCAAGATCACAAAAGAAGCATAAAGAACTGATCTCTACCAAACTAAAAATTAGAAGTAGTCAGAGGTGGAAGCAGAAGGATCAGGGGTTCAAGGCTAGTCTTGGCTTTGTAAGACCCTTTCTTTCTCAAAAAAGAAAAATGCTGAAACACTGTTATTTTGAAAGACACACTTAAGAAAATGGGAAGATAGTCTGCAAGCTGGAGAGAAGACTCGTATCACCTCTAGCTGACACAGGTTTTGTACGCAGGGTATTTAAGGAACTCCTGCAAATCCGAAAGACAATAAACCCAATAGAAATGAGGCAATAGATTCCAACAGACCCTTCATTAGAAAAATTGTATCAAATGGCTGATAAGCACAAGGAAATGTGCCCAACCTCAGCTCAGCAACCAGTGGGGAAGTAGCAACTAAAACTAAATTGACATCACTTTTCTCTGCTGGCTAACAGGGAGGGACAGTTGGCTATACCAAATGTTGACAAGGGTGTGGAGCAACTGGGCTCTCACACACTGATGATAGGGGAATAAAATGGCAGTGACTTTTTAAATTTTTTGCCAATTTTATTTTGTTTTTAAAAATGTATAAGGGATATGGAAGGATGACTCAGTGGTTAAGAGCACTGGCTGCTCTTCCAGAGGACCTGGGTTTAATTCCCAGCACCCACATGGCAGCCCACAACCATCTGTAACTGCAGTTCCAGGGGATCTGACTCTCTCTTCTGACCTCCATAGCATGCACACACATGCTACACAGACATACATGCAGATGAAACATTCTTACGTATAAAAATAAAAATTTAAAAACTTTTAAATGATGTTATGTGTGTGCCATATGTTTGCAGATGCAAGTGGAGGTCAGAAGAAGGTGCCAGATCCCCTAGAGCTGGAGTGGGTGTGAGCTGCCCAATGCAAACGCTGGGAACCGAACCCAGGTCCTCTGCGCTGTCAGCAAGTGCATTTACCCGCTGAGCTACCTCTCCAACACTTCGGTAGTGTTCTAGAAAGCTAAATATATACTCACCCGCTGACCCAACCATTTTCCCCATAGATATTCACTGCAGAGAAATGAGAACATATGTCTACAAAAAAAAATTGTATTTGCTCAAGAATATTTGCAGCAGCTTTGTGTGTGCTAGACTGAATTAGGAAACAATCCAAACATCTACAGCTAAATGAACAGGAGAAAAAGAAGAAGAAAAGGAAAGGAAGGAAGGAAGGAAGGAAGGAAGGAAGGAAGGAAGGAAGGAAGGAAGGAAGGAAGGAAGGAAAAAGAGAAAAAGATGAGGTGCACTCTAATAATTAATATGCCTAAGAAATAACCAAACATGAACTTGGGTGTAGGTGCTATCTGGGGGTAGCTCAGGGTCACCTGCTATGTTCCACAGCTTGAGTGTGGTTGGGAAGGGGTTGGGGTTCTCTGAGAGGGTGGAGGTAAGTATTCCTGTCCTGATTGGGTTCTTAGTCCTAGGTGCTTGTCCAGATTCCACAGAACTTCACATTTAAGATCTACATTTTCCTGTGTGTAAATTACACCTCAACTGTATTTTTAAGAGAGAAGGGGGTGGGGGTCAGCCCTGCCAGGAAAGACCTGAACCTGGTTATAATGGTTTTTTGACCCTTCTTTGACCTTGGCCTTCTGCACCCTTCTGAACCTTCTGGTTCAGTGAGCATCCACACGCAGCAGCGCCTCTTCATATCTTTTTTGTTTTGATTATTGTTTTATGTATATGGGTGTTTTGCCTGCATATATGTATGTGTACTGTGTGCATGCCTGGTGGCTGTAGAGGCCAGACTAGAGCGCTGGGTTTCCAGGAACTGGAGTTACAGCCAGTTGTGAGCTGCCATGTGGGTGCTGGGAATTGAACCTGAATCCTCAGAAAGAATAGCCTGTGTTCCTAGCCACTGAGCCATCTCTTTCCATCCCTGTCTTTCTAGATCTTAATTTCCACACAGTTCCTTGAGTGATGGGACTATCTTTGGTCAGTGGCCACTGGAAAATTTTTTTTATAGATCCCTTCATTTGTAGCCCAAGTTTTTACTTGTTAAAAATATCTTATCACACAACTTATCAATTCAAAGAAATGAGTAAGTTCTGGAAAGCAGAGCCATGCTCAGAGGGAGCATAAACAGACACAAATTACGACAGAGCGATCCTGCTTAAACATGCCAACCAGCATACCGGTTTCAGAACAGCCCATCCACAGCCATGGATGAAAGCTAGACAGGGCCAAATCCACAGTCCAGTGTTGAAGAGGTCTTGTGACAAATGAGCAAAACTGAGGGAATTCTAAATATTCAGAAGCAGATGCACTGACTACATAACTTCCGATGAGAACAGATTCCAGTGCTGACAAAAGATGGGGTGCTTCCTCAGGATTAGAGTTCAGAAAGGAGGGGTTTCACTATGTCTCCCCTTCTCTCTCTCTCTCTGGCATAATTTATTTTCTCTAAAATATACTTAAAGTCACTAAACTGTTCACTTATCATAGTGAGGCTTTTTAATGTATGTTTTTAGCAAAATGAAAAGTAAAATGGTCTTTGCTGCCAGCACATCCCAAGGGACCGTTCTCTACAGGAGGCTCTCCTTCTTCCCGCCCTTCCAGAAAGTGCCTGTGAATCAGCTCAGAATGGTTCCCACCCGAGGATGTGTCTGGTGTTTGTCCTGAAAAAGACAGTCCCTTATCTTCAGCGCTGGCTCAGTCTTCAAGAGAACCGATGACAGTACTGAAAACTCAACCACAAGGAACGTGGCAGTGGAGGTTGTCTCTGTTCCAAATTCCTTTCGAACTGTCTCTTGCCTTTAGTTTAAGCTACAACCATAACTGTGGTGACTGCCCATCTGACTCAGTGCAAACCATACAGAATCACACTCCTCCAAGAAAGCTGCATTTTGCAAAGAAGTCAATTTAAATATGAACCTTATAATGGATTATTGCCTTCTCTGAAAAGGATAGGCATTGCACTTAATTTGATAAACCATTTTTTATTTCGTGAACAATATTGGAAGTGTCATATAAGCAATACTGAATTTGGACATATTTGGCACAGCAGAAGGAAGCTGTATTCCAAGAGCTGAATTCTTTTCTTTCTTTCTTTTTTTTTTTTTTTTTAAGATACATTTATTTATTATGTATGCAATGTTCTGTCTGTATGTAGACCTGCACGCCAGAAGAGGGCACCAGATCTCATTATAGATGGTTGTGAGCCACCATGTGGTTGCTGAAAATGGGACTCATGACCTCTGGTAGCGCAGCCAGTGCTCTTAACCTCTGAGCCATCTCTCCAGCCCCTAAGCTGAATTTTTATAGTTTTGAAATATAGCATAAGGTTACTCTAGATGGTTTTCTTAAATAAGGTATCTCACTGTTTACCTGAATGCATTGAAATTGGAATGTCTCAATAGATAGTCAACTATGAGAAAGCAGAAAAAGTCTGTTGTCTTTTTTTTTAAATAACTCCCATTCATGACTTATGAGAACCTGATGGACAAGGCTGTTCATGAGAATACAGTCTGTCCACAACAGAGACCTCAGATAAGTCCTTTTCATTTGGGAATTTTACTTTACTTTCCATTAAAAAAAAATATTTAAAAGATTGTTTTTATCAATGTGAGTGTGTATGTGCCTGCTTATTTGTATGTGCCCACAGAGGACATAAGAGAACATAAGATCATCCTGGAACTGGAGTTCAAGCAGTTGTGAGCTGCCTGGTGTGGCTTTTGGGAACTGAACCTGGGTCTTCGCAGTAAGTACTCTTAACTGCTGAGAATAATTTTTTTCTCTTGGCATGCCTTTAACTTCAGCACTTGGGAGGCAGAGGCTGGTGGATCTCTGTGTTCAAGGCCATCCTGGTCTACAGAGTGAGTTCTAAGATAGCTGGGACTATTCTCTCTCTCTCTCTCTCTCTCTCTCTCTCTCTCTCTCTGTGTGTGTGTGTGTGTGTGTGTGTGTGTAGAGTTAGAGGAAAACCTCACCATCCAACTTATTTGAGGCAGTCTCTTGTTACATACACAGGGCTAGCTGGTCCTTGGACTTCCAGGATTCTCCTGTCTCTGCCTCCATCTTGTCCCAGGAATGCCGAGATTACAGATGTAGACTACACATCTGGCTTTAAGTGGGGATGCAAATGCAGATCTTCATGCTCTCGTCTCAGGTACTTTACCCATTGAGCTGTCTTCCAGCTCCTTGGTTTCCATTTTAATGTGCTCACAATTAGCATCTATCACCAAGAACAACCTAGCTGACCAGTTGGGAAAGCATGTCCTAAATCAGAACATAGGGTTTTTCACAACCCTTCGAATTGTGTCAGGGATCATGAGCTCTGGAACCAGCTGCCTGGGTTTGAGCCTAAATAGGCTCATTTAAATCTCAGTTTTTCTGATTTTAAAGTGAGGATGATCATGGCTCCCCATCTTGCTCATTACAGTGATGTAATGCTGGATGCTTCTGGATGCTTCACATGCTATCAAATGCATTCATCAGCCAGTGTCCTTGTTTTGTAAATGATGACCACTTCTGAGCACACCAGTCAATGCCTTGCTCACAGTTGTGTGCTAAGGAGTTCACGGAGACTTCGAACTCAGCCTCCAAACCCCAGTTCAGCACCTCTCCCCAGCCTATACCCTCTCATCATCTCACCATTTCTCCAAGTCACCAAAGTTGTGGCACAAAGTACAGGAGATTTCTTTCTCCTTCTATGTATTCTCCAGGTACACTCCCTTTATCCCTGAGACAAGGTCCTCGTGTTCTAAGACCGCTCAGTGGTCACCTCCTTCACTGTCCATCCCCTCTCAGATTGCTGTGCCATACAACCCTAAAGATGCTCCCTGGCACAGTACCCATGAGGCCTTCTTCAGTCAGTCAACAACTGTGACTCCCTCCTACCTTCCTAGTCAGATCTCAGCTCTAGCACACAGGGCTAACCCTGGCTGGGATGGCCCCTTCCAGGCTTTTCCTTCTGCTAGTGTCTAGTCTTAGGCTCTGGAACCAGTTGCCTGGATGTGAGCTTAACTAAGTGGTGTCATTTAAGTCTCAGCTTCCCCCTACCCTCCACTTCCACCTTTCATTTTTCTGCCTCAGGGCCTTTATCACTGTCATTTAATACCTAGAATCCCTCCTTATTAATTTTCATTTTCCATATTTACAGCTTCATTTTAACCCCTGGGTGTATCTCTCAGCACCTTGACTTTAGGACAGTGAACCCACCTAGGCTGTGTCAAGGCATTCTTGCTCATAACCAGTGCCCACTGTATAAGCTGAAGTTTTGTGGATAGGAAACATCAGAACGCCCTTTCAGAAATGATTGTGTATGCATGTTAGACATAACAAAGGGGACTGCCTAAGGGACACGGGGAAGCTTTCTGTATTATACTATAAACTTTTCTGCAAATCAAAATCTTCACTAAAACAAAGTTTACTTTCATAAATTATCAATAAAAGAATTCTGAAGCCCAGCATGGCACTTGCCTTTAATCCCAGCAATTGGGCAGTAAAGACCAAAAAGATCAGGATACCCAGTGTCAAAATAAAACAAAACTAGAGACAGTATAGTGGCTCCATATTGGTTCTCCTCCTGCCTGGGGGCTGTCTCCTTTCAGCCCATGAAATCAGGAGAGGTACCAGACAAGAAGTGTACTTGGAATGGCACTGTGCAGAGATCACAGACCCTGGGGACCAGCAGGGAGCTAGTTCAACTTTAATTCCAGAGAACAAAGGCTGTATACCTCTTTGGGGAGTGGGTAGGAGCTCCAAGAATAGGTGTACATAATTGGTTGAAACTAGGCACTTCAAGCATGCTTGGTTTGCATTAAACAGCACGCTCCTATCACATGAATGGAAACTCAGTACCTAATCATAATATAGGCATGGGAAGGGAGAGCTAGCAGGGAGCTGTGTCAGAGTCACATATCAAACGTGGTTAGGGGTGTCTGTGTCTGAAGACACTCTCCAGATGAAGTCAGGCAGAGCAGGAGGTCCTGCTGGGAAAGAGGAAGTCCTGCCTTTAACGCCAAGCTCAGAATGGCTGTGCTGACTAGCCGAACTACACCCTCACCCAGCAGGGTGTCCCCAACAGCGCCACACAACTGTTAGGAGTCAGTTCTCTCCTCCCACCCCGTGGGATCCTGGGAGTGAACTCAGGTCAGTCAAGCATGGGAGCAAGTGACTGAGCCATGCCACCAGCCATATCTGTTCATGTATCGTGTGTGGTATATGTGCTCATGTGTGTACAGCTGTGTGTGCGTGGGTGTGGAGGTCATTAGGTGTCTTCCTTAACTGCTCTCCATCTTGTGTTCTGAGAGGGGGACTCTCAATGAACCTGGAGATGATCTGTTGTGTAGACTGTCTAGACAGGAAGCCCCAGGGATGCTCTAGTACTCAGGGTCTAGAATCCTCCAGGAGCACAGGGATTTCAGGACTCGCAGAGCCCTGCTTTTTAGTGGGTGTTCTGGATCTGAACACAGGCCTTCTTGGTTTTGCACCAAGTGCTTTACTGACTGAACCATCTCTCCAGTCCCCTTATCTCAGTTTTTTAAAAAATTGAGTTCCAGCTTGAGACCCACTCTGTTAGGGCGGGACTCTCCATTGCCCTCCCCTTGATCTCGGTCAACTTACTATCTGGGTCTCATTACCTTCATCTGTGAATGGGGTCCCCACAGCACCTGCCTTGTACATGGTCACATCTGAAGGACTTAGGCCAGGGTCAGCATTGGCTCTGCTATTATTGCAAACTGAAGGACCTCTATTACTGCAGCTTACAAATGTCTAGGGGTCTTTCTGCCCCGGAGTAATCAGGAAAGGCCTCGTGAACTTAGCTCTCAAATCTTCCCACTCAAGATCCCGCATACTCCTATACCCCAAGGAACAGAAATCTCTCTTGGGGAGGGTCCCAGAAGGGTGGACCCAGGACAGTTAGTTCCACAGTAAGCCTTGCAGAGCTTACTGCGGCTCTGAGGAACTTGAGGCCGCAGTGCGCCGCCTTGTGGTACCTGAGAGCATGGCCAAGGCTGGAGACGCCACGTACAAGCTGCCAGCCGCTCTTGCAGGGAGCCCCAAAGGCTGCTTTCAAATCATAATTGTTTTGAAATAGGTAGCTGTTATTCAGCTAGATTAGAGTATGTGTGCACATTCCTTTTGTTCCTGAGAAGTGGTGATTATTTTCCTTTTACAGCGGAGGGGACTGATGCCTGGAAAGGGTAACTGAATGGCTTGAGATCTCCCAGCAGGTAAGAACAGTGGAGAGTGGGATGGGGGAGGGCATAGGGGCAGGGATCTAGGAGTTACATCCATCAGCTCGTTCCAGTCCTACATACTATCCTGTTTGGAAGACTTGAGAGTGGTCCCAGAAGCATCTGCAGCTTCTATTTAGGGTGAACATTGGCCCAAGCTTTCAAGCAGTTGTAACCCAACAAAGTCTGCCCTGCTTCTAGCCTCAAACATACACAGCCCCCCCCCCCCCCGCAAGCCTCCATAGGCATCCAAAACTTAGAGGTGGGGCCTTGGGGCTCCTTCTCATAAGCCTGGGGTCAGTAACCTCTCATTTTCTCTTGCCTGAAAGCATCCTACAGTGTTCAGGAAACAGCCTTAACGATGCCATGATAAATAGGAAAAACAGACACCAACTTTGGCAATCCAGTGCCCTTGCTCTTGCTTAACTAGAAGCAGCCCCCACCTAGACATGGCACAGGGTGTGGAGACACTTCTGGAAATTTCAGTACAACTTCTCTACTGTGTAACCCCTAGGGCTGGGGGTCTTGCACATGGGAGGGCAGTGGTCATTCTCAGTTGAGGGCCAAGATGAGGTTGCCTGGGATACAAGGGGGGCTCTCTGCAGGTGTCTGGGAAAGTCATCTCCCTGAGATTAACAGACGGAGGAGCCCAGGGGAGATGTGGAAGATTCCCTCAAGAGAGACAGACCTCTGGGAACAGATGTTAAGATTAGAGAGACTACCGTGGTGGTGCACACCTTTAATCCCACAGCATTTGGGGGCAGAGGCAGGCAAATCTTTGTGAGTTTAAGGCCAGTTTGATCTACAAAGTTAGTTTAGGACAGCTAAGACTACACACAGAGAAACCCTGTCTCAGAAACAAAACAAACAAAAAAACAAAACAAACAAAAAATATAATTGGAAAGATTGTGTGGTGATGAAAAACAGAGGGAAGCCAAAAGGACACACGAGTCTTGAAAGAGAATATAGCTCTAATTTTTATGTAGTTTCAACCCTGTTGTAAATTTATTTATTATTTATTTATTTTTGTGTGGTGGATAAGTGAATAAAAAATGTAATTGACAGTCAAAGTGCAGAACCTGAAGGAAACTCTATGGCCTCAGAATGGCCATTCTAAGCACAGAGATGTTCGCTTAGATAGCTAGAGCGGGGATGCTTTTCTTTGTGAGTTAATTAGAATAATGTGATTTTGCTTTTGTAAAGTAGAGAGAGATTCCAGACTGAAGGGTAGAAAAAGGCTAGGTAGGAGGGAGGAAAATGCTTGTTATTCCCCATCCCTCTCTCCCTAGCAGGAATTAAGTAACTTTTAAAGAAAAACCTCTAATATCCCACCAAGGGAGAGTGACCCTGCAAAGTTTACTGGGCTCTCAGGCATAGCCCTGTGTCCTGTGCCTCAGGTCTGAGCATGAGATGTGAGTGTTGGTACCCATGCACCCACGTGTGCTTCCTGCCAGTCTTTAAATATCCAAATACCTGTTTGTCTTTCCAGTCAGACGTCAGTGTGTACGCCTGGAGGTGTGTTCGGGGTTTTTAATCTCATAGGCTTTGGTCTGTGGGTGTTTTTCTAGGTGGATGTCTATTTGTACACAGGGTGTCTCAGGAAAGGTCATCATGCACCTGTGTGTCTCCGTTGTATACTTACTTGTATGTTCGTTTGCAGTATGTGTTGGGGGTGTGTATGGTTGCATGCTTGTGGTCTGGGATGGGTGGAGCTGACTGGGTGTGATCAGCCACCTTTGCTCTTGCTGTTCCAGGCCAGAATAAAAATAACCCGTTTACCTTTGCCCACAGAAACCGAAGTCCTGCCTTGGGCGTTCACTCCACCCACAGTCACCCTCGTGGCCCTGGGTGGCCGGCCATGATGTGGGGCCTTGCCTACATCCACTGCCTCCTATAGACCTCCGGTCTTCAGTACGTGGAGGTGGGATGGGGGGGGTCTAGAAGTCCTGCTTTCATGGCCCCTCCCCCGCCAACAGAGCTAGGACGGGTCTTCTTGCTTTTCTGCCCTCACCCTACTGACCTTCTGGCCACCACCTATGGCTCCCCAAGCCTTTCTTCTCCAATCTAGGAACAACTCAGGAATACTTGGTTCTTTTGAAATCCCTACCACTACCACCAACTTCAGAGCCTGTCTAGGTTGCTGTCTTTCTGAAGAAGCAAGCTGCCTCCATATTCGAAGACTTTTCCACTTCTGCAAAGAGGAAACACTGCTTGTGTGGCCAGGTTAGGCGGCAGCAGGGAGACACTCGGTATCTGTCAGTCCTTTCTCAAAGCGAATCTAGGCCTGAGGGAAGTACTGAGGAGACTCCAGGTGCTCCTCCAACCCCTCCCCCAACATCTCACTAAGTAGCCCTGGCCTCATACTCACAGAGATCCTCCCGCTTCTGCCTCTTGAGTGCTGGGATTAAAGGTGTGCTCCACCATGCTCCCCAGAGGGCTTTTTCAATCTCATCTTCCCTCCACCCCTTCACTCAGAGCTGTGTCATCTTGGACAAATGGCTTTACACCTCTGTGCCCCAGTTCTCTCCCTTACAAATCCAGAGCATATGGTACCTACTCCAGAGAGTTGTGGAATTAGCTGAAATGATGCCCATTAATGGGCTGCCATCTGATTCACAAATATCCCCCAAGCCTCATCTGGTCACATAAGCTTGTGGGCCCACCTTTGGATGATGAGGGCTTCCCCTAAAGAATCTTGGGAACAGAGGCCATTCGCACCTCACTTTCCTTCTGTCTCCTACATTCTCTTCCGCCATCCCCTATGAGACAGCTAACAGCATTACTCCCCATCGCACAGGTGACAGTGCTGAAGACAGTTAAGCAGCTCCTTCAGGGTCACAAGTCTAAAGAGCAGAATCAAGTTTACACTGAGCCAAACACAGCAGCAGGCCCCACCCCACACACCTTCCCTTATCACTTGGGTAAGTTTACCGTATCCTAGGATGAGGCATCCTTCTGGCTCCCATGTAAAGAGTTCTGTCCTAAGTCATGTAGAAAAGTAGAACCAGTCATGATTCTAACTCATACCCAAATATCCACAAATGTAACTACCCCCAGCCGTCCCCTTCCTCTGCTCGAGCTCCACCAGGACGTCGGTGTTGGAAATTTTTCTTAAACCTCCCCACCCGTCTTTGAGACAGAATCAAAAGACAAAAGCGAAAGCTGATTTATATCCAAGCTGAGAAGAGCACGAATGTTTATTTTCTTTATTTTTGGAAAGAAAATTCGGTTGACTTCGCTTTCAGCAGACCGGTTTTCCAGTGCTCTGGAGCCTACGTGCTTCAAGGATTCCCTCTGATAGGCCCCAGCTCGGGCGCGCCTACACAGTGGTAGGGTACCCCCTTCACTGGGCCCCGTGACCCCGCCTCCGCCACCCAGGCCCCGCCTCATAGCGCGTGAGGCCCCGCCCCGGCCCGCTGACTCTAGGGCAAGCGCACCGCGGCGCTGGGCATTGTGGCCGGCGGCGGGGCGGGCGACGGCGCCGAGCCGCGGGGAGCGGCAGGGCGCGGAGAGGAGCGCGCACCCCACTCGGACAGACTTCGCGGTGCAGCCGCGGCGAGCGCCGCTGAGCGCACTCCGTTGGGATCGCGCAACTTCGGAGCAGGGCGCGGACGGCGCTCGCAGCTAGGGAGCTCAGAAAGGGCGCACCAGAGCCGGGATCCCCAGCGGCGTCCGACTCCCGGGGCGCTCCAAACAGCCGGGTGGCCTCCCGGCGCAGCGTAGCTGCCGCTGCGCCCACAGAAGGCACGGGCTGGCGCTGCCGGGTGTCTGTGAGGACGGCGAGGCGAAGGCGAAGGCGGCGAGGCTGGGGCCCGGGAAAGAGCCCCGAGGGAGAGGCGCCCCGGCTGGGCGACAGGAGCATGAGGGCCCGGAGCGGGGCTCGGGGCGCGCTGCTGCTGGCGCTGCTGCTCTGCTGGGACCCGACACTGAGCCTAGCAGGTAGGAGCGAGAGGGAGTGGGGACACGGGGACGAGGACCTACCTGGCGCGTCCCAGTGTCCAACAGCAAGTTCGGGTGCTTCTTGGCGGAGTCGCTGCGCTCTGTGAGCGCAGTGGACGCGCCCAAGTTAAAAGGCAGCTTTGGTGCTCGGGAGAGGGGGCAAGTCGTTGCCTCCTGGGATGCCATGTAAGCCCGAAGCTCCCTGCTCCTGCCTCCAAGGGATATTAGCTTGCTCTTGGAATGGGGTCTGATTCACTTCCAAGTGACCCCTGATTACCACTGAAAAACCGTCGCTACCAGGGCCAGGTGTGTGTGTGTGTGTGTGTGTGTGTGTGTGTGCGCGCGCGCGCGCGCGCCTCGGTTTCCCTGCAACTTAAGTCTGAGTCCGGGCTCCTGCGGGCTGTACGCGCACCAATTCTGCGGGTCACAGGGAGAGCCAGAGACTGCAGATCCCTGGAAGCGCTTGTTTCCCTCGGCCTTTGGGGAGCGGAGGCCCGGAGGCTTTGGCTACTGAAGGGGGAAGGGCCGAGTCCTGCACAGCCTGCTCCCCCGAAGTGCTGCTCAGGCGGGTTTGGAAGGGTTTGGTGGTTGTTGGATTGTTTCTGGGTTAGTAGAGAGTGGAGGGATGTAATGTCCCCTGTCGGCTTTCCCAATTTTAAATGGGTTATTCTTCTCAGTGTCCGGGGAATAAACCAGGTGAAATCGCCTCTGCAGCACACCTGGGCCTTGCAAGATGCCTTAAGAGGGTTTGGTGGACTCCTAAGTTTTTAAAGTCTGCAGTCCTCCTCCCTCACCGCGATCGTGGAAGTAAGTGTCCTGCAGCAGCCCGGTTAGGCGTTGCAAAGTGGGCTGCGTCTTCCTTGGAAGGAAAAAGTACACACTCGCGCCAACCTCTCTGGCACCCAAGCAGGTGAACTGGGTGACTTGACACCCGGAGCTGGGTGGGGGCCTGGGACACACCGAACGAAGACCCCTCTAAGCAAAGGCTGAGGATGGGGCAGGAAAATTGTCACAGAGTGCATGAGTTGACGCATATCTCCCCACCCCACCTTCCTCAGCAACGATGACATCCACCTTCCCCTCCTCCCCACCTTTCTTCAAGAGCTAAAGGGCCCTCCTCTGGAATTAGTGATTCCCACGGCCAGAGCTTGCTTTTAGCACATCCCCCACTTTTTATTTTTCCCCAAGCCTTGTGCTGTAAAGTTACAACACTCAATCATTTGATCCAAGTTAATTATGATTTGGGCAGACTGGGGTATTTAAGGCAGTGTTTGAAGGTAATGATGGGGAAGGGGGGAGGTCTTGTTTTAAAGGGTGCAGTTAGATGTGGGAGGTGCTGGATTGGGTGTTAGTTTCTGTTTAAGGTGTCTGGGGGTGATTGGAGGGTAGAGTGAAGTCTTTGGAAATGGCACATGGGTCAGGTTGCATCTTGGGAAACATTTTCTTTTTCATATATATTGGCTGAGTAGTGGGATCCGGAATAGATGCGAAGATTTCTCGGGGTGGGACTCCATTTGGAGAAATATGTGACTGGTGGGTCTGGAGTTCGCTGGGTGGGTGGGCTGGACCAGGAATGCAGGAGATGGCCTGCGTTTTCTGCTTAACAAAGCATTCAGTTTCTTTCCCGGAAGAAACCCCAGGCCCAGGGCTTTGATGGATTTGGGCACGAATGGTGCCCAGCCAGAAATGGCCTCTAATACCCAGCTTTGATTTCTCACAAGTGAGCAGAAGCGGTGTTGGAATTGTGCTCATTACATAGCACGGTGGGAGCCGCCTGCCCACCAGCCTGGAGAAGGGCCAGCTGCTGGGGTCTGCCTGCAGCCTGCCTTTGCCCAGAATATGCTGCCCTTAGGAACCTGCCTTCTGGAGGGAGAGCATGCCTCTTCCTTCCACACTGCCTGCTTCCTCTAGTGCCACAGGTATGAGGCATCTTTCCACCAGAATGCTCTTAGGGTTTTTGCAGTGGCTCCCTCCTGATCCCATTTCACTGATGGGAAAAAGCGAGGCCAGAACACAAGCTTCCCCCACATCTTGCCTTCGCTTCACATGGATTTCAGGCCAGTATGCTGGGCTTCTTTATGTTAGGTAGGCCAACTTCAGCTATGGGGACAGGCATTCTACCTTGCTGTGATGGGATGTCTGTTGCTGAGGCAAGAGAGAGATTACAGGGAAGGCTCCAAAGTACAGCCCTCCTTTCTCCCGAGGATATGGCAGTCAGACCTGTAAGAAGACACCAGCTAGCAAGTGACTGGCAGGGAGAGGACACTTCAAAAGCACTAGCAGCTTGGCTGTGGGAGTCTCCTTCTACCCCACGCCACCTCATCCAGCTGTCCCAAGGCCTCTGGCTGGGACGGAAGGAGCTGAGTGCTGTTGATCAGTCTTTTAAAGATGCAATTAAAGTGGGAGTTTTCCTAGTGTCTGAGCTGATGCCGCTTGTGTGGCTTGTTTTGAGTCTCACCCTCAACTCCCCCTGTGCAGCACCAAGCACCCAACCTCACTTAAACAAATGGAAAATCAAGCGTCTTAATGGGCTTTCTCATTAAAGTGGAAGAACTACTGCAGGAGAGGAATTTCTCCTGTAATCTTTCCGCTCTGGCCCACCCCCTCCCCTCACAATGGGGAATTCCATAGGACCTAACAGCTCCCCTGTTTTTAACTGCTGGAGCTTCGAAAGGTGTTAGGAGTTGCCCAAGGTCACAGTAGAGCTCAGGAGAGTCAGGGTTTGAACTCAGGGCTCAAGGGTCTGCCTCAGCTAGTGTTTCAGGCTCCTTCATGCCTCCACCCTCACCTTCGGGCTGGACAGCCCCCCCCCAACTGTGTGCACTGTGTGTGTGTGTGTGTGTGTGTGTGTGTGTGTCAGGATGCTAAATGAAACTGAGGCATCACCTAGGTTGGACTTGTAACAGGAATGGGGAAAGAAGGTTGGTTGGGGAGTACGATCCTGCTCAACAGAACATAGCGGGTGGGGGTCTTCTACCCCAAGACCAGGTAGAAGCTCAGCAATGACACCAATCCCAGGCACTGGTCCATAGCTAAGCTCCATGGCCTACAGGGTCAAATGGCAGTCACTTAGACGGCCACATTTATTTGTAGAGTGGGGGACACTTTGGGACTCCATGTTTCTGCCGCTGTTTGGTTATGGAATGGTAGTATGACCCCCGTTCCTGACTGCCAGGGCTAGGATGACGTTTAGAACCCCAACATCCTTTTCCTGAGCACCCCATGTCTAGGGTGCCTATGGGCTGCCCTGGACTTTGGGAGACAAGCACGGTGAGCTACATCCCTTCATCCCAGGCAAGGTTGGTGATTCTGAGTGAAAAGAAATAAACTCCCTGGGGCTGGCCAGCCACAGTACTATGCTGGGGACTGTGAACTGTGAGTAGGGTTTTGGGTAGAAAGGAGACATACTGGAGCTCTGAGTTATACAGGAAAGGGCAAGGAGTTGGGTACTGGGCTGCTACTTGAGGTTGGGCCCAGAGAAACTGCTGCCTAGGCAGATGGCCCCCAGAGAGAAGGGAGGGGAAAGGCTGTTGCCAGGCCTGAGCTGGCACTTCTCCTGGCATCCTTCTCCACCTCTCTACCAGCTTCCTAAACAGCTTCCACAAATGGAGTCATTAAAGCTGTGAAGGCAGAATGAACCCAAACAAGTGCGGGCTGTGCTTTTCCCTCTCTCTTTTAAAGGAAATTTAAAATACCATAATGAGAATCATTCAGGGAGAAGCATGTGTCCGAGCACGGAGAACCCCGCTCCCCGCTGGATTGGCCGGGATCTGACGCCTGGGCTGGAGCGCCACCTCCTGCCCTTTTAGAGCCTGTACGCGCACGGCGCCTGGGATTCCTCCGCCACTCCGCCCCCCACCCCCCGCCCGGGCGATTTTGGTGTGCTAGAACCCCTCCAAAGCCTGTTGGGAGAAGACTGGTACTCTGAAGCCGGCTGCCGGCTGTTCCCAGGGAGTTCGTTGACAGGCCAAATCTGAATGGTAGGATCTGAAAGCTGTGGATCAGAACGGAACTCCGCTGCCGCCCGCGGGCAGACAAGCCCAGGCTGAGCTCCCTAAGCCACAGGTCCCCACCCCCCACGCGCCTTCCTCTGGCTCCTGGTCTTCCCGAGGCTAATGGCAGGGAAAACATTTGCTGAAGTGCAGGCATAAATCAACTGTCTACCCCCTCTCTCCTTTTGTTTCCTTTTCCCTCCCAAAGCTCTGGGCTGCTGGGAGCTCCTGTTTGCCCCCTTTCCTACAAAGCCGCCTGAGTAGCGGCTCCGGAGCTTGGGGGTTGGATTCAGTACAGTCACCTGGTGCTGCCAAGCGCTGACCACACTGCACCAAAGCCATTCCTGTTCCCTGTGTCCACCTTTCTCCCAATCTAAACTGGTCAGGATCTGCCCAGCCCCAGGGGGTCAAAGTTGCCACCTAACAGTTGAGCACTCTGTCCCGCTCCTTTCTGATGCCTTTCTTTCCCAGCTCCCCCAAGCTGCCCCCAGCGGATCACAACTTCCCCAGCTCCAGCAAGGCGGGCCTGTGGGAGTGAGATTGTGTGCTGAGGAGTGTTTGTGAGAATGTGCGGTGGGAAGGTGGCAGGTGGAATAGTTTTCGGGGGAGGGGAGGAAGTGGATGTTACGTCGATCTTAGATGTGTGTGTGTGTGTGAGAGAGAGAGAGAGAGGAAAGAAAGAGGTGTGTTAGAGGGCCAGAGTGTGCTGTGGTTTCCACCTTTTGTAGAGGAGGGTGTGGCATGTGTGCATCTGTGTGTGGATGTTTGAGCACGTGGGGGTGTGCAATGTCATATGGGTGTGGTTGCATTTTGTTTGGGTATAAGTAAGTATGTGTGATGTATTGGCCAGGAGTCATGAAAGGCCTGGGAAGCTCCATCCATTGTATCTTGTTGGGGATTCCTCTTCAGGACAGGACCTGCCATTTGCCCTGCAGCGCTGGAAGCCCTCACGCCATGTTGCTGTGTGCAGCAGGGTCTGGCCTGGGTGCTAGGGAAAGCTGGGACCAGAAAGCTGAGGATGAAGTCTTGTGCCCAAGAGGGACCAAGAAAAGTTATCTGTCGATAGCCCAGGAACAAGGGCTGAAGACTAGAGTCCTGCGCTCCTCCTCCGGGCCCAGCTCAGCCAGAGCACGGTTGTGGGGGCTTGCCCTCACATTAGCTATGGCTCCTGCACCCCATCTTCCTCTGGGAGGTCTCTGAAGTTTTCTGGGGAAGGAGTTTGCAGAGCTTGCACGTGGGCTTTCTGCATCTTGGGAGGTGTGGCACATACACAGGCATATGTTGATCCTCCCCATTGCTCTTACTGCTGCCTTGGTTGGTTGTGCCCATGCTAAGGACTGCCTCCATTCTAACTCTCAGATGAGCTGTGATGCTTGGGGACGGGAGACTCACACTCCAACCTGCATGCATGGCGCTTGACAGTTTACAGAACCTTTTCTATATGGACTTCTTATGCCTGTGAGAAGAGCCCACGTGGGAAGTGGTTGTTCTCCTGGAAACCTGAAGAGGCAGGCTGGGCCCAGATCAGTCACAGGGGCCCTAACCTTGTTCCCAAAGAGGTCACAGTCTATAGGGGGACCCCAATGTCCATTCCAAAAATGTTAAATGGATGCTGTAGGAAGACAACAGAGGAGGGCATAGCAGAGAAATCCTCAAACCCTGGGGTCTTCGGTGGTGAGCAAGCTGCCAGAGCTTCACTCCCATCTAGGTTTCAGGGGGAGCCTTGAGGATGCCCCATCCGGTGCCTCTGGCTTATGATAGACCCTGGGGCGGGAGTTTGAAATAGAAAGATTTCTTGCATTGCTGTCTCTCTGTGTCTCTTGAAAATGAGTGGAGCCTAGGAAGTAGGGATGGAATCCTTTTTAGAGTATTAAAAGAGAGTTCCTTGCCTGTTGCCCTTGCCCCAAAAGCCTCACCCCTTACATATGCCCTCCCTAGGGTCTTAGCTGCCAGCTAGGGGCCCTGGCATGGCCAGTTGGGTTTCTGAGGAGGCTAACGTAGTACCCTGCTGTCATTTACTGCCTCACCTAACTGCCATGCCTCAGTTCTCTCATCTGTGACATAGGGCTGGTAATGTCCTCATAGGATTGTTTTACAGGTCTATGAGCTGGTGCTCAACTCATATGTACTGGTGTAGAGTAAGGAAGACTTTTGTGGGATTCCTAGTTTGTAGCAGTCTCTCACTGTTAGCAAGAGAAGGGAGGTCTGGAGAAGGCAGGAGGCTCAGGGCTTAGTGGTCCAGCCCCGCGGGCCTTGAACTTAAGACTGAGTCTTATTATTCCTCTGCTATATGACCCTGGATTATCTCCTTTCCCTCTCTGGGTTAAGGTTGGTTGATCTCACTCCCTATCTGTGTTTGGAGTCTGGAAGAGGTAGAAGGTAGATAGATCTTTAAGGGGTTTCCTGGTTAGCAGTTAGCAGCAGACCGAGGTAGCCCAGACCCAGAACCACTTTACTTCATTTGTGTTTATAGAGGCTCATCTGGAAAGTCAATTTATTGACTGGAATGCCTGTGCGTGCATTATGCAGCACCGGGTCTTAGTTGGTCTGTCTCTGTCTCTCTTTCTGTCTCTGTTTGCCTGTCTATAAATTACCTTCTAGGACTTAAGTTCACTTCGCCTGCTCCATAAGCATCTTTTCTTCAAAGACTGAGAGACCTGGGTACTGGGGTGGGGGTGGGGATGCTCAGGAGACTGAAGGAGGAAAGGGACCCTATCAAGGCTTACAGGGTCAACAGAAATTCTAATGAGACAGGCCCCATTCATTCTCGTCATTTTCAGGAGTAAGGGAGACTGATTTCGGGGCATAGGTAAGGATTCCTGGCACACACTGGACATAGGAACCCCTAGCCTGGCCCTACACTTGATACAGGGGCCTATCTTTTCATGGCCACTGCTGTCATTACCATCAGAATTAGGAACCACAGTGTTGGGAGCATGGGGTCAGGAAAAGCTTCCTTGACTCTCCCTTGAAGGATCAACAGTTTGGGCTATGGAGAGGAGGGAAGGCCTGTACTGGAGGGAAGGGCACCTCTACAGACCCACAGGAAAGGCCCTGGTTATGCTGTAGATTCATGTCTGAAAGAGAAGACTTCTGAGGCCTGGGGTCTCTGCTCAGCACTGAGGAAAAAGGCTAGGGCTTTGGAGCTAACAGGGTGTGATTTCACTCAGTTCCTGGGCCAGGTAGCTTAGCCTCTAGGTGCTCTGGGTTCCCTGGTAAGCCATGTGACGTCACCTACATCTGGTCCTCTGAAGACCTTTGCCTTCCTGATTTGCCTTTCTTTACTCTTTTGGGCCCACCTCTGGTGGGGGGATGGGCCTTGCTCTCCTGTGTGACTGTGGGAGAACAAGGGACAGCCCCTGGTGGAAGGAGCTTCCTTGACAGGAGAGCTGGGGGCAGGGGAAGAGCTGGAGGCAGGGGGGCAGGGAAGAAGATATCTTTCTGCTTTTGGTTCCCATCCTGCTGCCTGGTCTCTCAGAGGCATCTCCAGCTCTGTTCACCCACTAGTCAGCAATCCCCAGAGGCCCGTGTGGCGCCCGGAGGCATTACTGGCTACAAGAGATGGAGCTGAAGTAAAGCGGCTGGTAATGCTATCAGAGGCGCCCAGCTGCCCAGCCTGGGGCCTCAGCACCTAGCTTGAGACACAGAGCTCATAAGAAGTTGAGTCAGAAATGCCAGGAAAGTTGCTCCAAGCCCCTGCAAGTTGTTTTGTGACATCAAAGGGCAGAGGCAGAGCCACCAGTGACCCAGAGTGAGCTCAGAAGGAACAGCGCCATGCCTGTGTCCCTCCTTTCCTTGTCCCAGAGACTGGGAGGTGTGATGAATTAAAATGGCCAGGAGATGGGGACAGGACTGTCAGCAGTGATGCTAAGTGACTGTGGAGGCTGAGTCTGGTTTTACTCCCTGATTTGTCCTAGGACCACACAGTGTCAGGTGTTCAATAGCTGCCAAGTGAGACAGCAAGGAAGCGATGTGCAGGCGCCACTGGCCAGGAGGGAGCTCTGACCTGGTGCCGGTCTGCCTGGAAGAGTAACTGGAGAGTGGGCGGTTCCTGGTCCTTTGCTCACCCCCTCCCCTCTGCCTTGCCTCTGTCTCTTTTTTCCTCTAGTCTTGCTTCTTTCACTAAGCACTTACCAAAATCAGGCGCAGTAAGTACTAAGTTAAGTACTCAGTGGCCAGGGCCCTTGGCTAAGAAAGACCTCTGAAGTCTTTGTCCTGTAAATCTAATAAAGTCACAGGAATTAGTCTAGGTGTCCTGGTCCCTGCTGTGTGGGGAGTAGATAGCACACAAGGCACATGCGGGGCTCTAAAGTGCTTGCATTTGGTCAGGTGTGGTGACACATAACTGTAACCCTGGGGCTCAGGAGGCAGAAGCAAGATTACCATAAGTTCAAGGCCAGTTTAGTCTATATAGCCAGTTCCAGTCCACCAAGGGCTGCATAGTGAGACTATCTCAAAATTAAACTTGTATCCGATTTGCATGCCCAAGCCCACTGATCACTGCTTGTAGCCCCTTTCATGAACATTGGCTCTGCCGCCTGCAGCAGGTGTAGAGTGAGCAGCATGGGGGGAGGCGCAGGGCCAGCAGCTGAGTCCAGGCCCAGCCCTCCACAGCAACGGCTCCTAGCTTCTTGGCATGAGTGGGGCCTGGTGAGGATAGCAGATTTGGCTGCAGGGTCAGCCTGCTCAAGGCTGTCTGTGGCATATTTCTCACTAATATTCAAGAGCATTCCTAGGAGATAAATACCCCCAGGCCCTTGGCTGAGGCAGCAAGACTCCTGGCTCAGCTACCACCCTCACAGCTGGATACCCACTGGCCCTTGCCAGGAGTCACAAGCTGATCTGAACTTCTGTCTGGCAGCTTAAGCAGCCAGGTCTGCTGGGCACATTGACCCCTGCTGCAAATTTCATCTGGCCTTACATTTCCTTGCTTGCCAGTTTTGCTTGGTCTGCTCTCCCTTCCCTTCCTACTCCTCTTCTTCCCTCTCCTCCCCTTCCCTCCTCTCTTTTCTCCACATCCTTTCCCCCCAATTCCCCACCACCACCACACACACACACAAAGGAACAGCAGAAAGAACCTTGGGAGAAATTGGAAGCCTGATTCTAATCTCAGTCCCAAAGCTGACCTGCTGGGTAGCATTAAGCAGTGTCTTTCTCTAGTCAAATAAGCAGGGTCTACGTTCGAAAACACAGGTTCAAGTCCCAGCTCCATGTCTAAGTGCAGTTCCCTGAACCTGGGGTTCTCCTGTCTTAAAGTGATGGACCTGGAGATTGTTGGAAAGGCAGAGTGGGATAGACAAGACCATTGAAGAGAGGGAGCCTACCCATAAACCCCTGCTCACCTTTCTTCTTCCTAGAAAGTACTGCTTGACAGGCTATACAAGACCTAAGGTGGAGCAGGACTCAGTGGCACAAGTTTGTAATCTCTGCACTCAGGGAGGCAGAAACAGGCGGATCACTGTGAGTTTGAAACCAGCCTGGTTTACAAAGGGAGTCCAGGGCAGCCAAAGTTTCAGAGAGAAACCCTGTCTCAAAACAAACAAACAAACAAACAAACAAACAAACAAACAAACATCCAACAAGACCTTAAGTTAGAAGGGATCATTCTAGGGAGTTCGTGAAGCCATCTTGGATAAGGCCTAAATTGGTCCTTGAAGTGACTTGTACATCCCAGGGGTTATCAGTGGGAGAGGCTGTGTTATCTGAAAATTTTCCAGGAGCTTGGAAGCTTTGGCCCAAAGGTCAAGGCTCTGTGTGACCCACTGATAACAGAACTCCAGCACTCTGGCTCAATGCACCAGGAAAAGAAACAAAAGTAACGGAGTTAGACAAAGCTTAACAAGCCAACAGCTTCTGCAACTCCCAGAGGTTCTGTGCTTTGGAAACTTGTCTGATCCTCCAAACGCTGTAACCCAGGGGCTGCACTACTCAAAAAGTGTGACAGCAAGGGGAGAGCCATGTCCCCTTCTTCCATGGCAGAACCTGCCTGCTAGTGAGTAGGCCCTTGCTTCTCACTGGCCTGGCTGGGCCATGACTACTGATCTGAATGACGAATGTTTGGGCCACTTTCCACACATCACCATGCCCCCATACCCTGGCATGTGCCCTGTGCTCATCAGTATAGGAGACCGGGTGCCATGTCAGGGCAGGTTAGTGTCAGCTCCGGCTTGGATTGGCACGTGAGCCTGCACACCATCTGTTGTGTGCGGTAGAGTTATGTAAGCCCCTACCGGCCACTGGTTCTTAGAAAATGGGCAGGCAGGCCTGTGCAGTTTTGTTCCCTTCTGGTCCACTACGGACAGGCCACAGCAATCGCAGGCTGTCCAGAGCCTGAGATAGAGGGTCAAGGTTAAGAATGCTGAGGTTGGGAGGTGAGGGTCCATGTGGATTCCAAGAGATACACAGAATGTTCTCTGACTGCACATCTGGCTGCTGGACAACATCTTACCGACCCAATGCTGAGCCTTATGGGGGTGACGCAGGGCCCCTTTGCCTTCTCCTGCTTCCTGCCTTGGGTCAGATGCAGAGCATTTGTAAATTATTCTACATCTCAAACAAAGAATGCATTTTCTCGAGGGCTCTGGAATCCCTAAGATCCTTTAGTTGCCAGTGGTGTGCTGTTGGCCAGGTGGATTTGCCATTTGCCCTGTTTCCTTATCTGAGACGTGGGAATAATGTAACCTGCTTTCAAACAGCCCACATAGGGCTGAATCAGATCGTTCATATGGAGGTCGGAGAAGACATCCCATAGTTGTGCTTATTTGTGTGTGTGGTATATGTGCACGTGTGGGCTGTTGCAGTTGCTAACATGCATGAGCATTCAGAGGCCAGAGGAAGATGCTGGATGCTTAGTAAGATTACTTGTCGAGTGATGGGCACTGAGTGCACTGAAGGACTTGGAGCTGTCCTCGGAAGCCTCTCTACCAGCCTCAGACAGCCCTTAGCCATTTAAGTATGGCCACGAGAAGCATGTTTAGTAGGGTGTAGTAGCCACAGGAGTATGGCAGCAGCATGTGGGAAATACAAACAAGGCTAAGCGACCTCAGTGTGCCCGTGGAGCGGGGCCTGGCAAGCCAGGGGCACAGAGCCCCTGGAGGAGCATGCTGAAGCCTGAGAATCTTGCTCGGTGGTTAGTGAGTGTTTTGACACACCTTGACGGTGCAGCCCACCCTGCCCTGGATCCTTTGGCCTTACAGAGGAAGGGCTGGGGCTGAGAGTCGGCCTCTTCTGGGGGGTCACCGGCAGCAGCATTGGGTAAGCCAGTCTCCCTGCTTCCAACGTGGCCACTGTACCAGAGTGCTTGTCCACTGCCAGGATGCCCTAGTGTCTGCTGGAAAAGGAAACCAAACAAAATCCCTAGGTGCTGTAGTCCTTTCTTGTCCCTTCCCCAGACTTCTTTTCCAAGGCTCTTTCTGGAGAATTCTTGTATTTAGGGGCCAGATCTTAGGGACAGGAGGCAGCAGACTCACCGCAGAGCACACAAAGGTGCCCTTTGTACCTGAGTAAGCCAGCCTGAGAATCACTGCATGTTGTCCACACGTCCTGAGGCAGGGGTGTGGGGAGATGTCCCGCTGCACACCTCCCAAAGCTTGTGTTTTCACCCCCAGTGTTTCTCCATGCTTTGTGTATGTGTGAACTCCTGTGTGTGAAGTTGTACTTGTGTGGGGAGACCAGAAGACAGTCTGGGGTGTCATTCCTCAGGGACCAGCCATCTCTTTTTGAGACGGGGTCTTTCATTGGTGTGGAACGCAGTTGGTAGATTAAAGTCAGCTGTCTCTTAGAATCAGCCTGTCTCTGCCTCCTCAGTGCTAGGTTTACAAGCGTGTGCCACCACGCCTAGTTTTTTTTTTTTTGTTTTTTTGTTTTTTTTTTTTAATGAGTTTTGGAGAGCAAACTCAAGGCAAGCTTTCTACTGACTGAGCAGGACCCACCCTTTGCTCTAGGCTCAGAGAGGGAAGCCACTGGTCTCCAAGTATCCAGTAGAGCCAAGGCTACATAGGCTGGCTTCCAGGCTTTACCCCTAAGGTAATAATCAGGGATGACTCTTTGCAAGCCAGTTGCCAAGCTAGAAATTGATTTCACTTGCCTGTCCACTGGGTGACCCAGCCTGCTTCTTTTGAGCAGGAACATCTAAAGGCACCTACTTCAACTCAACCATGTTTTATTCTTTTTCTTGAAGTAACTGAGGGGTGGACAGCTGGGACCTATGTTCCCGACGAGACTCCAGATCCCACTGTACTTGTTGGAGTACCATTCTGTCTGGGCTTTGGTGGTTTTGAAAGTGTGAGAAGAAAGGCCATCCTACCTTCACAACCTGGGGGAGCCATGGAGGTACCCTGGGTGTGTCCCAGGCTTGTACTATGGAACAGAACAGGTTGTTTACACAGAGAGCAACTGAGTGACAGCGGCTTGGTGTGGGGTTTGTTGCAAGAGGTGTTGTTGCTGGAGACTCTTGAGAAGGGCAGCAAGCTAGAATTGTCCCCTTAACCCTTTCAAAGCAGAGATGCTCTATCCAAGCAGTCCACTTTTCTCCGAGCCTCAGTTACCCTACCTGTTAGATAGACTCAGACCCCTTCTTTCTTTTTGGTAAACACTTTCTAATGTCCCCAGAAGCCCAGTAGACTGTAGAATTTCCCAAGGGGTAGAGAGCAACTGTCATGCCCATTAGCTTTGAGTATTTCATGTCCAGCTAGGTGCCATTTGAACATGGCAGGGAATCACCACGGGCACCCTGTGGAATGTGAGTGGTGCCCATAGGAGTGTTGAATTCCATAGCTCATGGAGAGAGAAGAGCCCTTGTTGGCACATAAGGAAAACTGCTCCAGTGTGGAATACTGGGACCCCAAGCTTGACCTGACTGACTTCTTTTTGTCATGTGTCAGCTCAACTGTCCCCCTCAAAACTCCTTCTTAAACATCGGTCCACACTTGTTATCATGTGTGTGTACACAGACATTCTCTGGTTCTCCATAAGGGCAGGGCTTTGTCCCTCAGGAATGTGTTCCAATGCTCAGAACAGTGTCCCACACAGAGTGGGCCCTAGTGAACAGTTGCTGGCTAAATGTGTCATGGAAGCATCGGCTAGAGTGTGCACAAGTTCACATACCCTGGCATTCTCCACCTGGGTTTACAGCTCTAAGTCTGGCTTAGACACTGGTTGTTTTCAGGGCCCCCAGGTGATTCTAACCTGTGATTCCCCAGCCTTATCTGAACAGTGGAATCCTGGGGCATCCAGATCCATTCAGAGATTCCAGCTTCAGTGAGTGATTGTAGACCTGGATGCTGGGTCTTTCAGAACTCCTGTGTGGTTCTATTGCACAGAGAAGGCAAAAGGCTAAGATCAGGTATGCTCTGGGCTCTCATGTCCCACCCAAGTTTTGCATTTCTGGGGATGCCTTGTGACCTTAGTCTATTCTTTTGTTCCACAGGGCAAACAGTTCCCTGGTGGGGTAACCTTCTTGCCAAACTCAACTGGAAAACTGTCTGCCTCTCCCAAATAAATGACAGAGTGCTGTCCAGGGCTGTGTTACACCTCTCCCAGCACTCCTCAGAAACGCTGATGGCTCTGGGCACCAGCACCCCCAGCACCTCCATCTTTCTGGCAAGACAGCTTGAGCTATGTTGGAACCTGTCTCTTCTCCCCTGATAGCACACAGTTTAAATAAGATCTTCATTTACCAGAAGTTCACACCACAGCTCATGTGTTATATGAGAAGCAGCAATCTCATGTTTGTCGGGGAATGCTGTTCAGGGGTGTGATGGAGATGGAGAGGGCGGGGTACGGGAGGAGAAGCCATCACAGAGAGGCTCTGTGATGTGTGAGGAAGGAGGGACTCATGGAATCCGAGCTGGCAGCCCAGCCCCAGCCCTGGCAGTGCCAGGCTCCTCTTGGCTCTGCGTGGGACTGCTGGGGGAGGTGCCATGGCTCTGGGAGCTGACCTCAGGCTGCTGGAAGGCTTGGAGCCGGATGGGCGCATGATGTCACCACCACTTCCGCCAGTTGGCACTCCCAGCGATGCACTGGGTCATTTACATGTCTTCAGTCAGTTAGGAAGGGACTCTTGGTGAGGATTTATTGGTTGCTGCTGCCTTCTTTAGAAGGCTTTGTTAGAAACCTAATAAGGAGGGCACTTGGTCACTAGGGGCAGACATAAGCCCCCATTCTGAGTCCTTTCTGGGCACATCCCCAGCCACATAGAAATGAATAAGCAAATTCTAGTTGCAGGGTGTCTTCCAGTTTTCTGTTGTCTTCCAGCCGGGGTAAGAAGTAGGTAGCATGACCCTGCTTGTGCAGAGGAAACTGAGGTACGGGGGTGTGAGCACTTCAGAGGCAAGGGTGCAGCCTTGCACCAGGATTTGGGCTAACTCAGCCTACACCTGCCTGGCAGGTTGCTATCACATCTCGGAATGTGGTCTGGGATCTTTTCTCTCCCAGAGTACCAGTTCATTACAGTGACCAGTATACTCTATGACCTTGAGCTAGGATGATGTCTCATTTTCTCCCAGAGTAAGCCAAGAGTGGGCTTTGGTTGTCTTTCAGAAAAGTAAAGCCCTTCAGCCTTTCCTTGCAGGTTTTCAAGTACGCTCCACACTAAGGAGATGAGGGAAGAGGGTCCTGTGGTCACAGCGTCCGCGGTCCAGGCTGATGCACCTGTAATAAATATCAAGCTGACAGTTGTTAAGCCGCATCCCCAACCTCTGAATAAATAAAAAGCTGCCTAGAATAACAGCCTGGAAAATGCTGGAGGTTCCTGCTAGATCTCTCAGTGTCCCTTCCACTGGCCAAACCTGTTTGCCTGATCTCCCACCCACTCCCATTGTCTCACCTCCTCTAAGACTCCCCAGGTCCTTGTCCATCACTTCAACCCCAAGGGCAGCCTTCAACGGCAAGGCCTGGCTTTTGTTCATGGCTTTGTGGTCTGTCCATTGCTCCTTACTCCTCCGGCTGCTGCCAGAGGGGACCAGCTCTGTAGCTGACAGCTGGGAGACAGGCCAGCCAGGCTCTCCCGAGGCTGGGGGTGGGACATGGGGGTGTCCTATGGCTCCCTCTCAGTGATATAAACCAACTATTGCTCCTGGCTGAGGTCACCAGGAAGGTAGAACCAGGGCCCACAGGTGACCCAAGGGTGCCTCAGAACTGTTTGATGTTCTGTGAGGGATGTATGTGAGTTATCTGTGACTCTTGGCCTTTCTGTTAGTTCAGGTTGTCAGGGGCTATTAGGTCCAGTGTAGAGCCATGGAATGGTAAAGATGGGAAAGAGCTAGTGAGCTGGAAAGCCCATTGTGTAGCTAAGGATACTGAAGCCTTGGGCAGTGGGTGCTTCAGGCTACATGTTCAGGGTTCACAGTGGTAGATCCTGGATTTGAACCTGGGACCTTAACCCTGACATGAGGAAAAGGCTCATGTCCTGGCCTGTGAATCCATCACAGGGAAACAGTGCCTACCAGAAATCCTCCTTCTATTCTGGAGCCAGCTGCAGCTGGGGTTTCACTGACAGTGTTCCAGGGACCGTGATGCTTCTTCATGGCTTTTTTGGGGCTGCTGGGTCCTGCCTTTGTGTAGCGTTTTCCTCATGGTCTGTGTGTTGGGGTGGGGGAGGGGACTGGGGTGAGTCTTCTAGAACTTTGGGCAGGACTCGCCTGGGGTTTCTGGGGTACAGGAGTGCAGCTAGTCAGAGGACCCAGCTAGTCTTGTGACTCAGACAAGCCTGCCAGTTAGGGACTGGACTGCTTGTTCTGGTTGTTGTTGAGAACCTTGGTCCCTCTCCCTTCTCGGTTGGGGGGAGGTGAGAGTTTAGAGCTAGGGGAGGTTGCAGGATGTGGCATCTAGTCCTTTCCGGGTAGGCCACATTCCTGCCTGTCTGGGCCAGAAAGCCCTCCTCCCCCCACGTCTGTCCCCTAGGACCCAGGCAGGTCCCCTCTGCCCTCCCAGGCTGTAGATGCAGATGCAGCCTCCTACAGGCCTCTTGCACCACTGTGCTGCCTCTGACATTCCGCCCCAGCAGATAAGGATCCTGTCTGGCGCCTGGGTGCTTTTTTCCTCCTTCTTTCCAAATCTGTCCCCTGATTATCTGCAGACAGCCCCTCTCCAGGGTGCCACCAGGGACTATGTTGAGAGCTCAGAGCAAGACAGAGGTGGGACCAGTTGGCAGCCACCACCATCTCTTCCCCCACCCCCCAGCCCCTCACCCATCTGTGTCTTGCTGAGCTCCAGAGGGAGGTTTAGCCCCAAGCCTAGGACTGGTTTCCTAAGGGTAGGACTGACTGGCTTTCACTGAGAGGCTTGTATACAAACTAGAGGCTGGGCCAGAACAGGGCAAGATGGAGATCGAGGGTGGGGTCACTTCTGTGGTCAAGCACTCATCAGCATTGGGCCTGGACAGTGCCCAGAGGGGATGTGGTAGAGATTGCAGCCAGCCAGACATCCACATCCTGTGGGAGCAGCTGTCCTGGGAAGGGCTCAGGACATTGGGGACGGGGAGAGGTTGTGCCAGAGGGCTCCCAGAGCCCAGCCAGAGGCTCTGGGGAGTGGTCTCCCAAGATAGATGCCCTGGCTTCTGGCTTCAACCAGAAGCCCCAAACTTAGAACCCCACTTCCTAACCCCAGAGCTTCTGGCCTCACAGGCATTCTACAGAGAATCTACTATCCATTCACTATAGAAGGGAGCACCATGCCCACTGGGAAGCCAGCATTATGGTCTACTGTCTCCTGGTACCTGCATCACAAGCCCCGCCTCTGTTCTGGCCATGTCTTGTTTCTTATGTTCTCTGTGATTTGGGGCATATTCAGTCTCTGGACCTCTTGTTTCTGCTATAAACTGAGGATGTCTTCTGGAAGGGACAGGAGGAAACAGACACCACTTTTCCTGACCCTTCCAGTTTCCCAGAGTGGTTAGAGTGGACACCCAGAAATATGAGTCCAGCCCATGACACAGCTCGAGCCAGGACACTGCACCCCCTTCCCCCCCCCCAGTATAGGGCAGAGCCTATGAGGAGGTGAAAGCTGTTGCACTAAGCTTTCTGCTTGTGCAGGCTTTCCCCAAGACTCTCCATCTTCCCTGCCCCCAGCCTCCCTGCCAGTTCCTCCCTAGCCCCTAAAACACCCGCTGGGGGAGGGGGAAACTCATCAACATCATCTTTTATGGCTTCCTGGACCTGGAGCCAGAAGGCTGAGAATCTGTCAGTGTGGGCTGGGTTCCTCCCGAGCGCTGCCCTCCCCCACTTTCAGCTCATAAATATAAAGTCTAGGGCCAGGAGGAACTGTCCTTAAGCTGCCATCAGAGCCCCCGCTTAGTAAAGTACCTTTCGGAGACAAGGGCTCCTTCCTGGCCATGGCCATGGCCTCTTTGTTGTGTGTTCTGGGTCTCCCAGATTTGTTTTGACTTCTGTGCAAAGGAAGACCATTGCCATCTTCTTTGGGAAGATGAATGGGGAGGTCCAGGCCCAGGGGTTCCTCGAGTTTGAGGGAAAGACCACAGGGCTGACAACCGTGAGCTCCTGTTTTCATATTTTTCTCTGTGCCCAAACTACCCAAACCACATCCAAGAAGCTGCCAGAATTCCACTTAAAATAAGAGAAAGAGTTCATCTATAGCCAGGTGGTGGTGGTGCATGCCTTTAATCTCAGAATTTGGGAAGCCAAGGCAGGCGGATCTCTGAGTTTGAGGCCAGCCTATTCTACAGAGAGTTCCAGGACGGTCAGGACTACACAGAGAAACCCTGGAGAGAGAGACACACACACAGACATAGCCTGTCCATCTTTCACATCTTGACAGCTGAGGAATTAGGGTCCTTATGGCCCAGAGCTGAAGCCTTACGGAGGTAGGGGAGGGATATGTGGGTAGGGCTCTAGGACTATCAGAATGAGTATAAACGAAGGCCAGGAACCCGGTGTGGGTTGGACAGTGGGCTAACCAGAAATTGGTTAGTCCTTTTGGGTGTGAGCAAATATACCTTGGGACCAAAAGCATGTTCTGTCAGAGGCCTGTCTTAGTTGTCACAAGCTCTGACAACTGGTTGGCTTCAAGTTGCCCCTCCCATCTCTTAGTTCTCAGGACAAGTTACTAAGCCCATCTGAGCCTTATTTTATATCATGCAGCGGAATCCATAGCATCCTGCCATGTAACATTGCCACAAAGTTCAGGGAGCCCTGTGGCTTGGTGCTCCTCCTGTCGCCTGGATCTGAAACTCACTCTTCCCCCTTACTGATCCTGCCCTCAGGTAGCCACAGTTCTCTGGCCTGTAAAATGGGCCAGAGAAATGAGCTCTAAGGTGGGTTGGAGTGAATTAATTGAAGGCCCTTAACACAGTGCCTACTTCATTCTGAGCACGTTAGTGGAAGAACAGTGGCTTCACAGGCCTGTTCATCATGGGCTAAGCGGTGTGCAGTGACTAGGCTGGAGTTCTCTTGACTCCATCCTCAGACTGAGACCCCTGTCTGGAAGCTGGAAGTGTCTTTACAGGGGAGGAATGGTGTGAGCTGGTATACCAGTACTTATCTTGAGTTCTTTTTTTTTTTTCCCCCCTGTGGCCTGTCATAAGGTTGGAGTGGGGGTGGGGCAGTGGGAGCAGGCTGTAATCTGAGCTGGGAGATGTGAGAAGGGAGAGGAGAGGCCCTTGTGCAGGTAACTGGGCACAGGCTTTCCCCTATCTTCCCAGAGGAGTGCAGGAGTGGGAAGGCAGTGCCTGGTTAACATCCAGATAAACAGCTACTGTCACTGATCCATCCCCCTGCCCAGATAGGAATCTGGGGCATCTGAATAAATAACAGTGTGGAAACAGGAAAGCCAGTCCCAAAGGGGGACTTGCTTCCTGTTAGGACCCTAGCCTTTTTCCATGAGGTGGAGTGCCAGGCACTGGTCGCTTGTGAAACTAATGAGTAGACTGTTTCAGGAGAGCCAGGCAAAATCCACCAGGACCCGCTATGGGTTTCACAGGGATACCCTGGGGGTAGGGCTAGAGTTGGTCTGTGAGGGTCACTGGCCAGATCTGCTGTTCTGTCTCCCTCTCCTCAATGCTGAATATCCTATCATTTCAGCTTGTTCTTGCCCACAGGGCTCATGGCAATCTTTCTGGATGTTCAGGCTCTTCCATGCTTCCTCCCAGGCTTTGGAGGGGAGTGTCTGGGCCTCTGGTGCTCCTCTCTCATCCATGAGCTGTGGAGGGAGAGCAAGGACAGGTTTGAGGTGCCCTTTGTAAGTCATCCTAAGCACACCCTCTACTTCCAGGCCACCTGCAACCTATGGAAGGTTGGCTATTCTCCTAGCACTGGCCAATTTATCTTCCCCAGGACATTCCTTGAGGCCTGCTGATGGGAGCAGGCAGCTCTAGGAATAGTGGCCAGGATTCAAGGGGAATTATTTCCCATACAAGAAACTGCATGAGACAATGGCTTCACCCTTAGGAAAGCCTAGTTCCTCAGAAGCTATTTCTGTGAGCATAGGAACTTCCATGGAAATGAGTGAGGTGGGTGGACAAGGTAGTTGTGTTGCAGCAGTCTGAGCAGGGAAGGGCTGCATATGCAGGTCTTATGCAGGTCCCTTAACCTCATAGACATGTGTCTCCATCACTACTTGCCACTACCATGATCAGTGAAAGGGACTTGGAGAGGTCAGTGAAAGAGCCTGAGAGCACATTCTGCCTGGGCAGGAGCAGGATTCCTTTGTGCATGTATGTGTGTGCGTGTGCGTGTGCGTGTGTGTGTGTGTGTGTGTGTGTGTGTGAGTGTGTGTGTGTGCGTGTGAGTGTGTGAGTGTGTGTGTGTGTGAGTGAGTGTGTGCGTGCGTGCGTGCGTGTGTGTGAGTGAGTGTGTGTGTGTGTGTGTGTGTGTGTGTGTGTGTGTGTGTTAGTTGGTACCAGATGGCTTCTGGGTAACTTGAAGCTCTGGTTCCTTGGGTCGTTATCCTAAATTTCTGTCCTGTGTTCTCCATGTGATGAAGTGTAGGTCTGGGAGCTGGAGAGTTGGCCCAGTGGTTAAGAACACTTGTTATTGTGGTGAAAGACCTAGGTTTGGTTCCCAGCGCTCAGTCGGAGGCTCACTACCTCCTCGGGCACCATTTGCACATGTGGTACACAGGCTCACTTGCAGGCAAACCACTCTGACACATAAAATAATAATAAAGAAGATTGTAGGTCTGGGCTGAATACTCAACATGAGCCTTGTGTGTGTAAGCCATGAGGCCTGTCCATTGGGAACTGCTGGTTCTTGGGCCGACTGGCCTGGAGCTTAGGTTAAAAACAGGCTTAGGCAAGTGAGAGAGATGACTGGTAGGCTCTGCCCCTCCTCCAACTCTGTACCCCTGTGTTTTCCTCAGAAGCTCTATCTGGAGCAGTAGCCCTAGAGATCATGAGCCATACTCCACAGGCAGCGGAATGTGAATGCAGTCTTGCTGTCCTGCAAGGACACCACTATGGGGGTTTGGGGTAACTTAGCCTGCTGTTGGTGTCATGCTAAAATTGCTATCCTCTGACTATTAACCCTCCTTAACTCCAGGCCCCCCAAAAGGACATGTGGATTCCTCACCAGTGCAGTCTCCCCATTTCTCCAGTAAAGGGTCCTTAAGACTCAGAGGGAAGGTAGCTAGTAGCCCAGCCATAGAGGTTGGTGCCATGGCCTGTGGTAAGCCTAGGCTGTGGCATGGGGCCAACAGGTCTGGAAGTTGTGGATGCTAGGACCTGAAAGGTCTAGTCTCCCATCATCCATTCTGCACCCACAGGCCCATGCAGCGACTTCTTTTTTAGTTGTTTTGACTTCTCTTTTAGTTTTCTGTTTGTTTGTTGTTTTTTGAGACAGTTTTTCTGTGGAGCCCTGACTGACCAGGCTGGCCTCCAACTCATAGAGATCTGCCTGCCTCTGCCTCCCAAATGTTGGAATTAAAGGCATGCACCACCACTGACTGGCCCTATGCAGAGTATGACGGCATCATGCCCTCCTGTATCCTCTACTACCTCACTACTTCTCAGCCTGATGTCTTAGAGACCAGGGGGAGGAAGGGGCTGGGAGAGAGCAGAGATGTGTGTGCATGCTATTCCACTCCCCACTTTTTTTTTTTATTTTAGGACAAGTTTTCTCTGTATAACAACCCTGACTGTCCTGGATTCACTTTATAAACCAGGCTGGTCTTGAACTCACAGAGATCCACCTGCCTCTGCCTCCTGAGTGCTGAGATTGAAAGCCTGCACTACCACGTGGCCTCTCTTGCTTTCTGTCATGTGACCTAGGCAGACTCTTCCAGTACCTAGGTCCATGGGCCAACAAGGTGGCTTTTGTGAGGAATCCCGCCTAGAGGGCAAGTTTTGGATGACCCTCTCTGAAGCTAGCAAGTTGAGGTTTTGTTTAATTTTAGATTTGGTGTGTCTTTGAGTCTATCAAAAGGCCTCATGTGTGCCAGGTCCTGTTCTGGGCACTCTGTCTGTATGGAAGCAAAAACTAGGATCCTCAAGCTGCAGATGAGGAAACAGGGGAGTCGATCAACCAGCTAGGGTCTTGCATCCTGTCTCCTTGCATAGATGTGATTCTCTTCCATTGGAGGACAGGTGGTCCAAGCAGTTCCAAGAAGCACAGTGGGTCACCCAAGCAAGGCAGCTCCTGGAGGGACTATGCACCCCTTGCTGGGGCTTACTAAAGCCCCACCTGTTGCAGAGGCTTTGAAGGCCTCAGATGCAGGGTGTTCTCACGTGCAGCTCAGCCCTGTGGGTCTGAGAACAGCCAGCTTTTGCATCATGGAACCTGGTATCATATCAGGTAGAGAGAGGGCACAGAGGCGGAAGTGTGCCATTCAGGCTTATCTCCCTTTGTTCCTGTGCAAGGATGGTGTGGACTAGAACTAGCAGTGATCCCTGGCAGGGAGACAGCAGGTCTTCTTGTCCTGACCAATCCCTAGGAGATCTCTAAATCACAGGCTGGTAGAGCTGTGGGGGAACTTCCTGTTAGCAGTGAGGGGGGAGTTCTGTGAGTTCAGTGCCACCCAAGGGCACAGGATCACAGTGGTGCCTCCAGGCTACTAGGTGGGGGTAAGGCCAGGTTTGTTGTGATTTCAAACTCCTGAGTTAGGCCACTGTGCCCCTTACCCTGGGCAGCACAGTAGATGTGACACCACTTGAAGGGATAAATAATCACCCAGTGGTGGTGACAGACTTACGTGCATCCTGGCACTCAGAGGATGTGGTAGCCCCACCTGTCAGTCTGCTTGGCTGAGGCTCACAGCCCTTCTTAATTAGCTAGCCTAGTAGCTCCCAGCAGAACAGCGAGGGGCTTTTCCTTCCAGGCATGTACAGGCTTCAGCTTCCTGCATACTCCATGTCACCAGGGTATGCCGGTCTCATTTGTTCAGATGAGGAAGCTGAGGCCCTTCGGAGTCCTATAGGCTGGTTCTGCCCAGAGAGGTTGAGCAGTAGGTAGGAAGCACCTGCGGGGGGTGAGGGTGGGGGTTTACAGCTACCCTGCAGGACCTTCCTCTTTGGAAGGGCAAGAGAGCATCCTCATTTGCACTCTGAAACAGGGTAGTGGGTGGGTAGGGGTGGACACAGTTCACAGCAGAAGCTCTTTGCAGCTAAAAGATGGTTGGCCCTGGGGTTCAAAGGCACTTGTATGGTGCCGTCCACAGCTAGACCATCATGTCCTCTCAGAGGCTGTGTCCCAGCGGGCCAGAAGTCTTCGCTGCCCTGTGTGCTATACCTACCTGTTCTCTGGACCCCTGGGTCTTGATGTGGGGTAAGTGGCATTCAGAGTCTCCCAGATACAGGAAGTATCTCATTGCACCCCCTACATATGATACTTCACCACACAGAAATGGTGCAGGGTGCCTTGTGTAAAACCCAGCCTGCCTCTGGTCTCCATAGACCAGCGTGAGTGATGTTCCTGTCTGCAACCTAAGCCTGTGCCTGCTGCAAGAGGGTTGCTTCCTGCTCTGGGACTTCTCACCTATACGGCAACATCCTAGTCCTAGTCCTGGATGCTGGGGTATGGACTTAACTTCCCCAGCATGTTCTCATGGGCGCCAGTAAGGAGCATTGCTCAGAGCTGCTATTAACAAAGGAGGAAACAGAGCTAGAGGAGCCTGAAGAATTGTCCTAGGCCTCCCTCTGCTTAGAAAAAACAGGGTAGTCGCAGCTCTTTTGTCACCCCCAGACTCTAACTTTCCTAGAACAACAGAGGGGATCAGGTAAAAGGCAAACACTCGGAGTCACATAAACACAGCAGCCTCCTAGAGAAGAGGAAGGAGGGAAGGATGCTGAGCACAAGGATCTGAATGCACCTTTTCCACCATTCCCTGAGCTTGGTCCTACCAGGTTCCTATGACTGACCGCATGGGCTTGTGTGCATGCTTCTGTGCATGTGTTGTGTTGTGAGCTGGGCCACAGGCTTGGCGTGCTGGCGTGGCAGTGTGTAGCTATGGGTGACCACTGCACACAGACTTCCGGCTCGTGCTTGCCCCTCCCCGACCAGCTTCCCACCACTTCCCTGTTCTCCAGCAGCCAGATGTCTCCCAGATGTTTCTTGCTTCCTGCTTGGCTCCGTGCAATGGATGTGCATGTTTATTTTGGGCAGCCCACTAAATAATAACCATTTTTAAAAAAGCTTTTCATAACCTTGTTCCCACGAGGAGTCAGAGTTCAGGAAATAATCCTAAGTCTATTCACTATTGTCCTCCAGCTTCTTTCTCATCGACCTCCCTTCCCCCGCCCTTGGGGACTACTTTTGAAAAGAATTCTTTTTATACGACATGGTGTATGTGTTGTCTGTGACTTCAGCTCTCTGGGAAGCTGGAGTTGGTACTTGGGAAAAGTGGAGGGAAGCTGGGGTTCATCTGGGACATCCTTAGAACATCTCTGTCATTGTCACCTGGAAGCTTGTTCACAGTGTGAAGTCCCAGTGCTGCTCAGAATCAAGCCAGAAGCTCCCAGGAGTTCCTACCTCCCTTCAACTTTAGAGCTCAGCTCTGCCTGGTAGATGGAACTTGAGGCCAGTGGGATAGAGCCCGGCATCATCAGCCTGAGTGTAGGAAGGTCTTGAGAACACAGAAGCTTGTGGGTTTGAGTTGCCCTTCTGGGTGGTCCGGAGGAAGAGGCAGTCTGGCTGCCTCTGATGATGAGGGACAAGAGGGCTATATTGGGTATATGTATCCAGAGTTGAAGCCTTCTTATCCCTGATCAAGGCAGCAGGCTGGGTACCATACCAGGCTGGCCACACAACCTGGAAAAGAAGACCTAGTCTCTACTAGCCTTCTTTTTGCCCACCCCCAGCTGTCCTCTAAGAAAGGTCTCACACACTCTCCCTCTCAGTTGAGGGGTCCTTGGCTCTGTAGGGGTGCCATGAGTTGTAGTCTGTCCCTATGTGGCCTGGATGGCAGCCCTGGCTCCTATTAAATAGAACAGATAGTGTAGCCTCTAGGGCTGTTCTGTAAATGGTCTGATGCCCTGTGTATGCCTGGGGCTTATCTCCTGGCTCTCAGGGAGTTCTGCAACTGGCTTAGGTGAGATAGTAAGTGTCTTAAGGATAGACCCAAGTTGGACCTCTACTAGCTGACAGCTTAGTTGGGGGAATCAGGCTCCCACCAGAAAAAGTTAGGTAAAAACCAGACTCTAAGCAGTCATGGTAATTCCAGAACTTGGGAGACTGATGCAGGAGGATCAGGAGCTGGAGATAAGACTGGACTACAAAAACTAAACAAGAAAGATAGAAGCAAAGAGTAGGGTATTCTGACTAGGGGCTTGGAGATAGAAGGGTGTCCTGTGCCCCGTAGAAAGGTTTGAGGGGGCATGGAGAGGTCCCAGCAAACTGGAGGGCCCCAGGGACGAGTATCACTGAGGCTTCTCAAAGGAGGAAGGTGGCTTGGTGGCTGTCTAACCCAGGGGCAGGTGAGTTCAGAGTAGGATGGGAATCACCCCTGCTAGGTTGGCAAGAGAGCCTTCCTAAGAGAGGCAGAATGCTCTGTGAGAAGGGGTGCTCCCTTCTGCACTGAGGAGCATCCAGGTGACATACACACTATCTGTCAGGAATCACTGGGTAATCAACTGAGGAGGGAAGAACAGCTACATGGATGAATGACTGATGGTCATCCTGTCAGCTACCACCTTTCTGACCCTGCCCTCTCCCTCTCGGATCATGCAGCCATAGCAGAGTCCATGGTGGCATGAGTCCGGCCCATAGGGGAACAGTGAACATTCTGCAGCTTCCCTCCAACCAGAGTCATCCCCATTCCCTTGCCCATCCCCTGTCTGACCAGGGACCTGTCTGATCCTGCCTCTGCTACTCAGAGAGCACTGGCGCCAGCAATGTCTGGGCTGAGCCTTTGCTTGGATTCCAGCATGAACCCAATGTGAGCATCATTGGCCTTGACCATCCACCAGTGGCATGTTCAGGCCCGGCAGGTTGTCCAGAAAGCCAGTCACTGGACAGTAATTGAGCCCCAGCCATTTGGCATAGGTTCCCGGAGACAATCAGGATAGTTAAGGGACATCCCTGTCCCAAAGCAGAGAAGTCACAGAGATGGCAGGAGTGCCAAAGAGGAAACACCCCAGACATCGGGAATGGCGGTGTGGGGTGGCGCAGCGCCATGGGAGCTGAATGAGCACTCATAGAGTTCTCAGCCAGTGGATGAGCTGGAGAGGAAAGGTGTCAACAGTCCTGCCTCCTGTCCTTACTCACCGAGGGCTGTACCATTGGCCAAGCTGTGAATATTGTGAACGCTTTCCGGTAGCCTTGCCCTGTCCCCAGAACTTTCTGTATTCTACCTGGCATATACTCCCCAGCCAAGGCCATGCTGACTCAGGGACCTGAGTGTAGGCTTTTCCCATCTTTACACCCCTGTGTCCTGGTCAGGGCATGAGCAATGAATGGCTATATTTCCAGATTGGAACTTTACATACTTCACACGCAGCAGGTCTGGGGAAAGTCTCTCCTCCTACCTAGGTGTACCTGGGATGCAGGGTTCTCTGGTGAAGGAAGGCTCCCCAGTGACTTGGAGGTCTTATTCTGTCCTGTGGACCCTTGGGAGGCCCATCTCAAGCCTTCAGGGAAAGGATGGGGAACTCCTCTCAGGGTATGGCCAGCTACCCTGGCTGTCTTCTCCTCCCTGGAGTAATGCAGAGTCCCAGCTTCTGGCTTCAGCTCGCAGTTTCTGGGGTAGGGTCATCCTGAGGCTTCCCCAGAGCCTCCATCCAAGGAACTGGAGTCAGTACACCCCCTTACCACCACTTCCACAGCCCTAGGGGAGGCAACCTTGCCTCTGGCCCAGCAGTGCTTACCCAAGCAGGAATGTTCTCCTGGGAGGCTACATGGCCTGGAGGAAGGCTGTGTAGACAGAGCTGGGAGGAGAAGGCTAGAAGCTGGTGAGAGGACAGAGGAAGGGCACTTTTCCTAGTCCCCCTGAGCTGGCACTTTTTTTTTTCCTATGGGTGTTAAACTCAGCTCTTCCTCCCTTTTTCTCCTTTTCCTGACTACCTGCTAAATAATTTAAATTTGGGGCCTAAAGGGCTTCAATTATCCTTTAATTTACATTAGTAATTTATGCATTAGGCAGAATGGACACGAGGTTCATGTAACAGCCCCCAGTAGACCTGTGGAGATCCGCTGATCTTCATAGTCCAAAGAATCTCAGCACTTTTTTCTCTGCAGCTTAAGGTCTTTGTTTTAAAAGTGGCTTCCTTGTATGCATATCGACATGAGCTGGAGCTGGGGGCACTCACCAGTGGACAGGGAGGCAGTCTGTAATCATGGTGCATGCTGGCTCACACTCATTGCAGGCAGATACGCAGAGACAAGGCTTTCAGGGTCCTCCCTAGGATATACACCCTAGCAGAAAGACATACTTGCTCAGCTCATTGGATATACCATCTGCACGCATGCACCTGTGTGCCACCTCTCTTATTTCCTCAGGTGATGAATATACACATTTGTCCTTTGCACCTGTTGTCCCAACTTTACTATTTCTGGTGGGGCCCTGGGCCTCTGGGAGATATTCATTCCCATGAGCTATTCTGTGGGCAGGCATTCGGTTCCTCCTTGTATAGCTCTGCATAGGCACCTGACCCTAGGACTGAATGTACCATGACTGTAGGATGGTGGCCACATGTCCGGCTTGCTCATTTGGCATGGGCTGACATCACATATGAGCGCCACCTAGGCTTCTCAGGCATGCTGCCAGCTTGGGCCTTGGCACTAGAGCCTGGCACAGCCTGAGCTCTTGCCCTGACATAACAGTGCTGTCAAAGGGACCACAGTTGGGATTGTTGCCTCCTGCCTGCCTCCAGAATCTTGCCAGCTTCCCCTGCACCAGCTTGGAAGTGCCCTTGACTTTCCAGGCTTGAGGACAATAGTGACAGAGAGCAATGACCTCACAAGAGCCTGCTTGAGACGATTCCCTGTCCTTGTAGACAGGCATGCTGGTGCCATTCTATCTAGGCAAGGCTCTTGGATCTGAGGCTGTCCCTGTGGAGTTGCTTCCCAGCTGTCATTCTGTACCCAGGAGAGCCTCTGGCAGAATCTAGGCTCCCTCACAGTCCACAGGGAGGGTGAAGGCTGGTAGCTAGTGGGCAGCGCAGTCATCTGCTGAGTGGGGAGTCCACATTACAGAGATGAAGGACTTGAGCTGCAGGGTGTGTACTTGAGCTGCAGGGAATCTGGTTCCCAGTGCACATGGGGCTTGGCTTTCATCCTGCTGCCCAGATAGAGTTCAGAAGCATTCCAGGTTTCAACATAACCAGGTACAAAGTGTAGGGACTACAGGTGCCCATTTCCCTATCCACTCCCTACCCCTGGGGAGTCTCTTGTGGTGCCAGGCAGGCCCCCCCCCCGACTCTAAAGCCCAGAGTTGAATCTGCTGAGTCTGAGCCAGCAGCTTGCTGAGGGCTTCTTACCATATAGGAGCCCCAGTCACTGTTCCTCAGGATGCTTTTGGAGGGTAAGTACCAGCAAGGCATATACCTCAGAGCCCTCCTGGGAGGACCCAACCATTGCCTCAAAACCTGCCTACCCTGTCTCCCATTCTTGAGTGGAGCATCTGAGTGTCTCCTGGAGTGCCAGCCTAGCTCCTGTCTCTGAGCCCAGCCTCCCTGGACTCATGTAGCCTGCGCCTCTAGACCGAGGGTAACAGTGCCCTAAATGGCTCATGTCAGAAAGCCCAAGGCTGGTGTATTGCCTGTTGCCTGGTGTGTTGAGCTGAGAGTTCTAAGGCCACATTTGGACCTGTTTGTAAAGGTCATCATCACTTAGCGATGTCTGCTTTAGGGTAGGAACACACTGGGTATTGGCTGTCATAGATCCAGGACCAAATCGCAAAGTCTTGTTATCACTTCATAGGTTATCCCCTGACTCCTTTTCACCTTAAAACCCTTACACATCTCCTTGCACATCCAACCTAGGGGACACTACTTATGATGGGTAGCAGTAACTGCTAGTGCCACACCAGGAGGCAGGTCTCTAGGCACACCTGTTAGGGATTGTTAGAGTAAGGGTTAGCCTGGAGAATGTCTGTGAGGGACTGTCTGGATTACATGAACTGATAGAGAAAGACCCATCTTAATGGTGGGTGGACCCATTCCCCAGCGAGGAGACCTTGGGTTGTATAAAATGGAGAGGGTAAGCAAAGCATCAGCATGCATTCATTTATTACCTTATTCTGGTTGTAGATATGACATAAGGGAGTAGGACAGTGGGATGGAGAAGGGTCACTGGAAAGCGGGAGACCTTAGGGGACCTCAGAGTGTAAAGCAACTTCCCTCACTATCCTGCTCAGCTCTTTGTCCTTATTTTTGAGACAGGGTCTTAGATATCCCAAGCTGATCTCGAGCTTCTCATTTTTTTTCTGCCTCTGCTTCTCTAGTGCTGGATGATAGGCCTGTACCACTAGGTTTATGGGATGTTGGGGATCGAACCCAGGACTTGGTGTATGTAAGGCAGGTATTACATCAGCTGAACAAAGCCCCATGTTCCTTTGCAGCTCAACCTGTGCTCTCTGCTTCTCATGGCCATTCAACTCACTGCAGACTCCTTAGAACAGTCCAAAGCCTGGCTCATGCTGGCTTGAGAATAAGCACTGCCATGTTCCTGCTTCTTTCATCAAATCCTGGTCACAGCTGCCCTAGCTGCTCTATGCTGGTGACCCCACAGCAAAGCTGGTGCCAGAGTCCACCTTCTCCAGAGTTTGGCACACTGTTCTTCCCCCAACACCATGCCCAAGAGATCCTGATGCAAGGAGCAGCAACAGCAGCTCCCCAGGAATGAAGCTTTCCTGCCGCCTCCTCCCCTTACATTGCTCCCTAAGTTCTTGCAGCAGGCCCAAGCATTCTGCAGGCAAGGCTGGTACAGATGTTACTGTCCTTCATTACTGTTGTGGTCTAAGCTAAGGGGGCAGTGGATATGCATGAGTGTGTGTACATGTGTGCATATGCCGTGTCCAGCCGGTTCCAGGACAACCCAGGGCCTCACCTTCTACTCCCTGGGGCTCTACCAAGCTCCCTGGCACCTGGCTGAAAGCACTTCCAGGGTGCCAGAGTAACTGCTTTCCCCAGGGGCTGCGTAGGGGAGGAGAGATGGAACAGCTGGGTAGAGCATGAGTGTGGGAATACAGTGGGTAGAAGCATAGGAACTTAGAGATGCTGTCTCATAGATGTCCCCCAGGAAGTGTTCGGGAAGCACCTGCCCAAAGTAGGGACTACAGGATGGATCTACTCCTAGCTGTATGTATGTCTATATGTACGTATGTCTTCCTGCTGTCATGACACAGCTGCTCCATCCGTTCTCTGGCCAGGTCCACACTTCCTGGCAATGCAATTCCCTAGTTCAGTAGATAGGAAAACTGATGCTGAGAGAGGGCAGTGATTTGCTCAAGGTCATATAGTCAGTTAATCATATCTTTGGGACTGGGCTCCAAAGTGTGAGTCTTAGTTCAATGCTTTCTTCACTATAGCAGGTGGCTATGTAAATTGATGCAAATATTATGCAAATTTGAGCAGCTTCTTACACCCAACACCAGGGGAGTAGAGTGTCCTGGTACAGCTGATGGAGGAGGGCTGGGATTTTCTCTTTCACAGATTATCAGATCTCACAAAGCCTGAGAAGACCTGGGTCCCATCAGTCTGCTGATCAGGGGGCCACTGCTAGGTGCCGTGTCCTGCTGCTGCTACTGTTGCTGCTGCTGCTGCTGCTGCTGGGATTATGGGGTCAACAATGCCAGGAAATAGCCAGAGGAAGCCTCTGGGATGGGCCCCTAGAGTCTGCTCAATGGCGTGGGCCCAGCCTGGGGAGATTTTTCTCACGGAGTCCTCAGACCCCCTAGGTCCCCATCAAATAAGCTGACCTGAATGAAAAGGAGATTTATTTCCTGACGTTTGAGTGAGCTTTGTTCCTTGCCCCTCACTTTCCTCCTACCTAGAAAACAATGTGGGTCACTAGAGATACTTTCCTGTGGAACAGGTGCATAGGTTGGGATAGCTGCAGCCCCTGAGCTCCCGCCCCCAGGCTGCCCACACTGCCACTCACTGGGTAAGCTACACTTAGACTGTATGCCTAAGGGTCACTTCCCAGAATCTCCAGGTCCTTTGAAACAACACTAGCTTCTGTTGTTCTCACAAGTATCTGGGAGTCCAGGAAGTGGTTTATTTGCTTGTTTGTTTATGTTGTTTAGATAACTGTTGTCGAATTTCCCCTAAAAGATGGGAAAAGTTCTGAAAAACAATCACTCATAATCCCACCCAGACCTGACTCCTCCTTGCCTGTTCTTACATTTCCTCTCAGGCACATGCCCAGGTTTGTTTTATGGTTTAATCATGCACTTAGTATCGCTCTGATCTCCTCATGTAAGGTTCCCCCACCTCCCCGCCCCCGGGACTGTCCTTGAATAATTGCACAGGCTTCATAGCTCGTCCTGTCAAACCCGAGCACAGGCTTTGCACATCATAGGTGTTCTTTACTCTGCCAGAGGGGCATTTCACTCTGCTAAATAACGCCACAGCGAACATCTCCCTGCTCACGGCTACTAGAGTCCCTTGGGAGAGTTTCCCACAAGTGAAATTGTAGGTGAAAAGTCATGCCCTACTTTATATGCCCTGTCAGGTTGCTTTGTGGATTTGGGGTGAGAGTCACCTCCTGGCTTCATTCTCAGAAGTCCCAGCAGATGGGCACAGGCAGTGGCAGAATCTTCTCTACTCACCGTGCCTCACCTATCGGGGAGGAGGGTAGAGGAGGGACTTGGGGGCTCCCACCTTCGGAACCCTAGAAGCTGCAGCCTGTAAGGACCAGCTTCCCTGAGCAGGCCACTCCTCGTTGCTAATTAGCACCATCCATCTGCAGTCAGATCTGGACCAAGCGGAAGCCCTTTAAAGTAATTTGCTCTTTTAATATTACCCCTGTGATCTCCTTTAATTTCCTCAACCAAACTTTGTACACGGAGGAGGCCAGAGGCTCTGCGCCCAGCTAGCAGTCTGAATTTCACCCTTCCCGAAGGCACGTTTGACTTCTAGAAGTTCTGCCGAGGCTTCCTTCACTCCTGGCAGCCTGTACCCCAAAACAAAAGTGCCCTCTCTTCCATGCTGAAAAAGGGCAAGTGTGAAGTGAAAGAGGTAGCTGTAAATAGGGGCAAGGCTCAAATTTCCTGGATCACATTCTTTTCTATGAAAGAGAGGTTTTTCTTCTGTGAGCTTGCTGTAATCATCACCCCATCTTCAAGTCTCAATGACTCGATCTGTTCCCAACCTTGGCTCTTCCCCCCTTCCCCCTGGGTAGCCAGGTGTCATCGTGAAGAAGGTTGAACTGTTGTGATCACAAGGGCCTCCTCAGAAGTGGCGAGGTGAGTCACGGATGCCAGCGGCACCCATGCAACTGGTCCCTCAGCAGAGCCACAGGCGGCGCAGCCACAGCTCCTCCAGGAAGGGAGCTACAGCCGAGCCAGCAGCATTGGTGGTGGTGAAGGAAGAGATTTATGGCCATCTTACAGCCCTGTGCCTGCAGCTGCCTAAGGAAGCTCACACAGAGAGAAATAACTCTGCCAGGAATGGATCCAGTGACAGGGGCATCCACCACAGGTTGAGAGTGGGATGGGGAGCATAGAGGACTCAGACAGCAGCCGGAGCCCAGTCCAGAAAGCGTGGAGAGAGAGCAGATGGAGACCAGTGGGGATGCTTGTGTGGCCTTGCCTGGCATTCCTCAGACTAGGTTCCTCAGGCATCCAGTGGGGAGCCAAGAGGTGAACTCAGACTTGAAGTCCCAGATGCTCAGTGGCACCCCAGCCTGTGTGTCTAGGAAGTAAGCTTTGGTGAGCATAGACTATTTAAGTGTCTCATCTGACCCTTCATTGACAGGTGGAAAAGCAAGGCTGAAAGAGGGTCAGGACTTGTCCAAAGTCACACACTACTGAACACAGTCCAGAGCCCTGGCCCCCTGCCTCTCTGCTGAATAGCAGGAGCACTCCAGCCAGCATGGGGTAAAGGAACAGAGAAGATATGCATAGAGAAGTCAAGAGGACATTGGACAGTTGTGCAGGGAGTGTTGGGACGGTTAAGGGTGACAAGGGATGAGGGGGGGTTGGGAAGGGCTAGTGTCTGGGATAGTGTCCTTTTGAGGCTAGTTGAGGACATTGGAATCCCACAACCAAGCAAGCGGCTCCCTCATTAGCTGGAGCAGCCTGTGGTTTCTCTGTCAGGCACTGAGGAGCAAGCAAGAAGGGGCTATACCCCAGATAACACCATATGCCTTTCCTCTGTGATGAGAAAATGAGCAGAGTCTCTGTCCGCACCCCACCCCCACCTGCTAAATGGAATGATTGTGTTACCTCATCGGAAAGGTAGGAGGCTGGGGCTGAGCTTTCTAAGCCCGAGTGAACAAATGGTGATGGTGGATAAGATTCCAAGGGCCAGATGTGTTCCTGGACTCCTTCCCTCAAAGACCTCTGAACCAGTTGTTACCTAGGTGACCAGTGTCCCCATGCTGGACCCCACTGAGAAGTGACAGCACCCAGGGCCACCCGCCTAGGCTCTGGCTTCTCTCCTTGGCAGCCCAGCGGACTGTAAACCTCACGCCAGGTGCTCTTTAGAGGTGTGTGTAGGTTGGGGAAGTGTTGCTTCTGGCTGGGGGCCCACCAGCCACCTGGGAGCTGACAACAATGTGCGCCTGTTGCAAGGCTGAGAGGTGACTGTGGCCAGGTGTGCAGGAAACTCTGCCAGGTCACCTGCTCTCAGTGGCTCCCACAAATACTGAATGCCTGCTCTGCATTAGTGCCTTGCTGATGGGCCCATGGAGATACACCCACTTAGTAGACAAGAAAATAAAGGCCAGAATCTTAAACAAAGTGTCCTAGAAAAGTAATTGGAAACCTCCCTCCACACATACCGCCTTTCAAGACAGGGTTTCTCTGTGTAGCCTTGGCTGTACTGGACTCACTTTGTAGACCAAGACTGACCTTGAACTCACAGATATCCACCTGCCTCTGCCTCCCTGAGTGTTGGGATTAAAGGCCTGCACCATCAAGCCCAGTTAATTGGGAACTTTTTTGAGCATCCTCTTTATGCCAGCCATCTAACTAGTAACACCAAGTGTGATTGGCTTATTCTACCTCCATGTCTAGGAACTCTGTCTTACAGATGAAGAGTAAGGAAGGCCCAGAGAGGCAAAGTCACTCACCTGAAACCCCATGCTATTGAAGCTAAGGTCCTGTCCTGTGTGTTGGTCCCATTTTACTATGGGCAAGGCCTCCCTCACTATCCCTGGGTGAGATAGGTGTCCCCACCAGAAGGAAGTAAATTGCAACTGCACCTAATTAGATTGCTATATTTTAGCAGCAGAGCCAGACTTCCACCCCTTGGTGAGGCTGAAGATGCCCACATAAACTGCTTTGTGCTTGTCTCTGCCCACCTACTGCTGTGCCAAGATGAGGAAGGTTTGCAAATCAGGTCAGAGTTTGGTTGTCTCTCCCAGTCTTGTTTTTAAGGGTCAAGGCTACAGCTGCCCCTCCAAACCTCCCCCCTACCTTGGCAACCTGGCATTTTTCCCAGCAGCTGCAACACTTTTCCTAGAACCTCTACTCCTAGCACTTAGGTCTTAGGACAAGCCATGAGTTTAACATTTACTTTTTTGAGGTCTGGAGTGGGGAAAGACTTTGCCAGAAGTCAAACGGCATGGGCCTGGGATCTCTCAGGTAATTCTTCCCAGACCTCAACAAGGAAAAGGCAGAAAGAGCCAAGGGTGGTTTTGTACCCTGTTCTCCCCGCCCTGCCTCCCAGTCACCAAGGTCCTTACACCTATGTGGCTGTTTCTCTTGAGCTTGGTTTCCAGCCCTGCAGAGCACCTGAGTGATAGGCAAAGATCCTCCTACCAGAAAATGGAGCATTCAAAGCCCCTCTCTCTCCACTCTCTCCAAGGATTACTGCTACCTCCCTATCTAAAGAGGAGCTTGGGCCTCAAGGTGCAGGCCTGTGGGCGTCTTGTAAACCAGATGTCACTAGAGTTCTACAGGGTGACCTGGGATAAGTGGCCATCGTGGGCGACGTAGAGATGACTCAATGAAGTAAAAGAGATAATTAGAAGAATTAAAGTGACTAATCCCAGGCTTGGACAGCCCTTTACAAGTTATAAAGTACTTTTGCATTCATGAGAATGTAGTGTTCAACTATTTAAGACCATGGATGAGACTGAGGAGCCTAAAAGGCTCAGCCCCACAGCTAGATAGAAAAGTCTGGGGAAGACTTGAGCTCCAGTGGCCTGGCAGTCTCAGCATGACTCCCATTTTATAGAGGAGGAAATAAGGGCACAGAGACCTAAGACTAATGACACAGGTGGATGGGGCAAGGTGGGGCAAGCTCAGGTCCTGTCCACTCATTTGGGACAGACAGCAAGGCAAGCAGTTCCCATGGAGGAAGCCATTGTTTGCTGGGAACAACACCTAGGACAACACAGCTTGGGGCTTATGCTGAGACCTCTGAGAAACAAGGCCGTGGCCCAGAGGAACTTCTGTCATTGTCTCTGCTGGTAGGGACATGCAGGAGCAGGGCTCTGTGGCCCAGCACAGGAATTTCACTGCCCTTGCCTCTGTCATGAGGGGCTTCTTGGCTCCACTAGCTTCATCAACACTGTTCTCACCTCCAAGATCCAGAGCTCTGCATGGAAAACACACTGTAGAATCCAGTGCTCCATGCCAGAGGCCACAGTCTGAGGAGACATGGGGGTTCTGGGCCCCCTGCCTAAGCCCCACAGAGGAGGTGGAAGCTGCCTGAGGTCAGAGAGCAGGCTAGGCCTAGACTATATAGGCCTCTGATTGCACAGGGTGTGGCTAAAAGTCCCTGTGGCTGGCTGCCCTGTTTCCTAATTAAAGTGTCCTTCTGAAAATGCCCTCCAGTCCTGGCTTAGCAAAAGGGAGGCAGTTACCTCCCCTGGTCTCAGGAGCTCTTTGTCTTCCATTCAATGCCTGTATGCTCAGGACCTATAAGCTGTGAGAGTGAGGCTGAGGCTGGCAGAGCAGTGTCCAGCCTGTCCAGTCTCATCCCTCTGGGACAACTCTTATAGACCCTTGAAGCCACAGGTAACAGGCACCCTTTCTCTAGAGTTAGAGGTTCAATTGAAGAAGCTCTGAGAGGTTTCCAGGCAAAGTGGGGGAGGAGAGGCATCTTAGAATCTGGGTCACTGTGGGTCACCTGTGGCGAGTAGGTAATGGTTAATGGCCTGGGAGAGAAGCCCACGAAGAAACTATGGAAGGGAGGGGACCATGGGAGCCAGAGCAGAGATGCCAGCTGCTGTGAAAAAGCAGCCTTTGGGTCTGTGCATCAGGAAGTCCCATATTCACAGGGTAACAGGCTAACCAAGCATGGAGTCTGGTTACTAAGGAAGTCAAGTCACCCAATTCCAGTTGGTGTGAGGGAGGGAGGGTGGGGAACCAGTTAAACCAGGGATAGTGGAGTCTCTTCTTCATCAGTTGATTGCTTGTAGTCCACTGTGCTGTATTAAGAAGGGCACTCATGCACTGTTCAGATGTGCCACTATTGATTAGTGATGTCTGTCATGCCTGGGGGTGTGCCAAACAGAAATGAATTTCCCCTGGAATGACTTTCTCCATCCACACTAACATCCCGGGGCTAACAAGGTTCAAGATGGTGTAGAAAAGATCCTTGTGATGAAGGCTCTATACCTCATTGGATCCTGGGATACCAGCAGAAACCTGAGGTTGGGATTCTAATCCCTGGATCAAATCCTGTGTCTGGTCTTGAACATGCTAAACAAGGTGCCCTGCCACCTAGCAACATCCTGGCCCAAGTTCTTCCTCTTTTAAAGAGGGAGATTCCAGTGGGCCTCCCAGACACTAGCTGCAAACTGCACCTTGCCCTGTACCACTGCCATCAGGGTCCTAGGGTAGAGGCCCCAGCCAAGGATCTGCCCTTAGTAACTATGTGATTGAGACTGACTTGTTTGAGCCCTGACCCTTAGTTAAGTAAATAGGTGTGTTGTGTTATCTTGGGTTGTTGTCGAGAGCCTATGACTCTGGGCCTAGCTGAGAGCCACATGGATGTCTTAGTTGGTGTCCTTGTGTGTCTGACCTCTCTACCTTGGATGGGAATGTTGGCGTGGGTGGGTAGGGGTGAGGCAGTCATAATTTCAAAGCAGTACAGGCCGGGACTCTCAGTTCTCAACTCTCCCAAGACCGCAGCCCCCAGCCTGAGCTGGCTTCTCCATCAACTCCTCATCCCTCCCTTAAACCAGCCCCATAAAAAGGGAACAGGCGGGCGGGGAGTCCCGCTGCAGACTTTGTAATGTGGCTTGGAGGCGGCCCCTGCGCCTTCTAACCAGGCTGTAATTACGGCTGGCACCAGACACCCCTCATTACCAGGGCCTGCCAGGAGCACTCTAATTACAGCATGCAGGCCCGGCTGGAGTGGCTGCAGGGCCAGGCCACAGAAGCGGCCTGCCTCCACAGGGAGGAACCCCGAGCTGGCTGGGGATGGGGGTATCCTTGGCCTTGGGTACCCTCCTCAAGGCTCCTTATTTCTCTTGTCTGTGTGGGAAGGTGAGGCTTCCAGAGCAGAGTCCAGGGACTTCAGTTCTTCACGAAAGAAGCACTTCTTAAGTGTCTACAATATCCAAACATGTCTGGGGATGTGGCTCGGTTGAGAGGGCTGCCTGGCATGCACAAAGACCTAGCTTTGTTCCCAGCACCACGTAAAACAGGTGTGGAGGTGAAGGCTGATAATCCTAGTGCTCAGGATGAAGAGGCAAAATGTTTAGAAACTCCATGTCATCCTTGTCTACATAGTGAATTCCAGGCCACGTAGGGCCTCAAAAAATGAAAGATGTCTATCTATCTATCATACACCAGGCTGACTCAGAGGCACAGAAGTAGACAAAGAGGTGCCTTCATGCTACCAAACTTTGAATATGAAAGCTTGTGAGGCCATGCCGCTTGCAAGTTATCTGAAGAGGTTCCCGTCCCAAGCCTGAAGAGCCTTTCGGTTGTCCCAGTCAGTCTCCTGGGACCCTGAGCGTCAGCTGGCACAGCAGGGTCTCCAGGGCTCTAACACAGGGTCTTTCGATTGCTCAGCATACACACCTGGTCAGATGTGCTACATGTTGAATGCACTGTGTTCTCTGGGACCCTGGGGTCTAGAGGGGCCTGGATGTGAACAAGGAAGCATGCTAGTGCTCCTAAGCTCAAGGGTGTCACATGGGCAGGAAAGAAAGACAATTCAGAGGAAGGGTAGGACCTTGGTGGCAGTGGAGGGGTGTTAGTGGTGGTGCAGGGCTTGCAGCCAGAACAGGACGATAAGGAGGAGACTTGCAGGTGAGCCCTGAGGAGGGAGCCAGGAGTCACCAGGTAAAGAACAGCAAGACCATAAGGCAGCCTCTCTCCTCCATATGGTGTCAAGGTCAGACTCAGGCATCCCCTGGTGGAAGCAATAGAGTTTCTGCACATTGCCCATACAGCAATGGCCTAGGAATCTGTAGATAGACGCACTGTCCAGAATCAGCTCTGCCACAGTACAGTGTGGCACTCATATGCCCTCTCTGGACAGTGGCTTCCACATCAGTTCCTTGCTCTGCCCTGACCCCGAAGACTGCAAGTCCTGTGCCCACCAATGCCATCTCTTGGGAATGGCAAGAGGACTGAGAAGGGCCAGAGAGCTGGGACTGGGAGCTCAAGGCTGACCATTCTATGAGTTTTAAGAGTGGCTGGGAGGAAACAGGCACAAAGGGAATTGTCCTGAGCTCCAGGCACTCCTCAGCTACCAGCTGAGAACAATTGGGGAGGAAAAGCAAGGCCTTTTTGTCCAGGGCCAGGGCCGAGACAGTGACCAGTGACGTGTCTGGGAAAATGCTGGAAGTTGTCAGCTAAAATTAGCCACCTTACAAAACCTCTGCATCAAGGGCAACCCGGCGCTTCTATTGTTTTGAACTTTGGATCCCAGGGGACTTGGGGAGCTGGTGGCTATTCCTCTCCCGGATGATACAAGCCACTCTTGAGCCTCACAAATGTCCAGTAACGGAACCAGATGATAGACTGCCTGAGAGGGAATGTGCTGGGCTACCAAAGGCCACAGCCTCCAGTCACCCTATTTGAGACATTCTCCCTTTCCCAGTGACACTGACTGTGTCCTGTGCTTAATGAGGGGCAGGTGTTGAACTGGGAGGAAGTTAAGGACAGTTTAAAACACATAGAGCTCTCTATTCCTTCCAGGGGAAGCAGCCTCAGGGGTACTGATTGCTCTTTGCTGGTCGTCCATCCACTGCCAGCATTGGACACCTGGGTTTGACTCTCAACTCTGCCATCTAGTAACCATGTGACTTACAGCAACTTTAGGTAAACTGCAGTGATGGTTCACATCGCAAGGTTATGGAAGCATTTTAAGACACTATATATGACTTAGGTATTAACGAGGATGGTAGTAGAGATGTGGGGCTCCTAGACTCAAACCTGCTGATGTTGCCTGGTGCCACTCCGAATGCCTCCTTCTTGTGTCCATGTTGCATCATCACCGGGCGTCCTACAGTGTGACATCTACTTAATGCAGATGCATTTTCCCTAGGAGAACAGGGAATTTGTACAAGAGCATAGGGAAGGGAGCTGGTACCATGTAGCAATGTCATTCTTTTGGTTCCTTGTGAAAAGTCTTCTAACAACTGTCACAGGAGTTGACCACAGTTTATCTGAGTTGACCCCACACAATACCAAAGGGCTTTAAAAATTCATGTAGTGGAGGGACTCAGGTTTGGGTACTCACACTCCTATGGACATGGGCAAGTAACTGAAGGCCCCTGTGCCCACTGCCCACCTTCAAGGACTGGTGGAGGGACTCTGTTGACCAGTGATTGTTGGGTGTGGAGCCTAGGAATAGCTCTGCTTCCCAAACTCTGTGGCCTGGGAAGCCATCAATCCCGTCGTCAGTGGTGTTGATAACCATGGAAGCCCTCCTACCACCCCCAACCCCCCAGCTAAGGGGACCTGGAAGTCAGAGATGGATCCAGTGACTTTCTGTCCCCTGGGGCCTTAGAAAGGCCAAGCAGGGAGCTATTATGATTTGAGACCCCTGGTCCCCTTTTGCAGGAAGGGGCAGAGAAGGCCATTATCCAGAGTGACAGTCAGAGGCATAGCCTTCCCGAGGGTCGAGCTCTCACCATGCAGCCACAGTCTACTGTTCCAAGTCCCTTGGGGTTCCTAGCAGGTCTCTGCCCCAGCATGTTTCTGGAGGCTCCTCCAAGACCCCAGGGAATTGGCTCTCCTCTTCCATGCTTCCTCCCCATGGGGAAGTTCTTGGGTTCCTTCTCTGCCCAGCCTGTGGCTCTGGCTCCCTGGGACTCAAGCACTCCTCTGTCTCCGTGCCCTAGTGTTCTGTCATGCATCAGTCCCCAACTGCCTCAGAGGTTGGTACAGTGCCACTACATCCACTCTACAGATAAGTAAAGTGAGGCCTCAGAGGGTAAAGCAGCTGGCCCAGAGTCACTCAGTGGGCTAGCAGCTGGTCAGGGACTGTTCAAGTGTTTTTCTTCCTTCCTTCCTTTTTTTCACCTAAGAACTCCATGGGTAGAAACTAACGAAGAGCCTGTTATGTCTCATGCTTATGCCACGGGGTCATCAGGGATAGGGGCCAGCTCCCCTGAAGTGACAGTGGGTCCTGTGACCTGGAGTGCAGTTCCTTGGACTCTTGCTATCACCCCCTGCCCTCCTGCCCTTTCACCGTCCACCTGCAGCTCACTTGGAAAACCAGGTGAGCAGGCCCAGCCCTGAGCCAAGGAGGCCTGATGATTACATCAGCAGGCACAAACAGGCGGGTGGAACAGGGACCTGTGTCCCATGGGGGCTGGCAACAGTTCCATCTGCCCCACAGACTCTGTTTCATTCCCTTCTTCCAGCTTGCATCAGCCTTTTACAGCTCCGTGTCATCACAGAGCAGGCCAGGTAGAGGCAGGAGTTTGCCTTGGGACCCTGGAAACCTGAGGCTGTCTATCAATATATTAGCCCAAGGCAGGCATGAATGCATGCCTGAAATCCCAGTGTTTAGGAGGCAGGAGGATTGCTGCAAGTCCAAAGCCAGCCTGGGACACATAGGAAGACCCCTGTCCAAAACAAAACAAACAAAAAAAATACTGTTAGCCACTACCCTGACACCCCTTTGAGACCCACCTATCTTTCTTCTAGAAATAAGAGATTGGAAATCCATAATAAGAGAAGTCAGCAGCTGACAAGGCAGCCCCATTTGGGGGTGGGGGGGTTAGACTTCTAAATTTGATAAGCCCAAACATCTTGAAGTTGGCAGAGCAAATTAAAATGATCCCATTTCCCAGATGGGAAAATCAAAGCTCTGTGAGAAGTGGACTCTCCAAGGACAGCCATGATTCAGACATAGCTTCTAGACCAAGAAGGGCATGGGATGATGGAGCCTGGAGATGAGACATTGCTAATGGTTGTGGGGGCATAAGTAGTTGATGCCTGCTGCATGGAGGAAGAGGAGGAGGGGAAGAGGCCATGCCCATGCATGTTTGAAGTTCTCAAATAATAAAAATTATTTTAAAAACACCAGAAACCAAACTAACCAACCAACCAACCAACCAAACAAACAAAAAACCAAACCATCAGCTACAATTGTAGAAATGGGGTAGTTTTTATTTTCATATTTATTTTCCGCAAACTGTTTGTTTGTTTGTTTGTTTTTGTTTCTCGAGAAGGTTTCTCTGTGTAGCCTTGGCTGTCTTGGACTCGCTTTGTAGACCAGGCTGGCCTAACAGAACTCACAGAGATGCCTTTGTGCTAGTATTACAGGCATGCTTCACCGCCATGTCTGGCCCCCAAACCATTCTTAATGTCAAGGGTGTGATCACCTGCTAATCAAAGCAGACCCAGGAAAGTTTTTATTAAAGGTTTTAATTTACTTATTTCTATGGTGTCAGGGATTGAACCCAGGGCTTTATGAATGCTAGGCAAGTGCTCTACTGATGAACTTTGACCTTGGCCCAAAGGAAAGATTGTTAAAATAAAGTCACTGCTGTATCCCTGGGTCTCTAATGCTCTTCGATGGTGTGATCTAACCTCTTTCATCTGTTTCAGAGGACCATGACCAGATGATCTCTGAGAATCCAGGTTTCCAAAGGGGCCCTGCCACCCTGATTCCAAAGAGGCTGGCCAGCACAGCCAGAGAAAAGCCTGTCTCCCCAGTGGGCCCAGCTACATAGACAGGGCCCCAGGCCCTCAAACAGTTTGCTTTATAGTGACTTAGCTTTAGGGCCTGTACATCAAGGAAGGACACTGTAGTATGAGCACTGGAATGGGTAGTGAGGCCACAGCATTGGAACTGAGATTGGCTTCCCAAGAGCCAGGAACCTGGCATTCCAAAGAGGCCCTAAGATCAGGGAGGGGTGGCCCTGGGGCTGGAAATGGCCTGGATGGCTTTAGAGCAGGAAGGCTGAGTGAGTATCTAAAGTGGGATTAGGGAAGCTGTTGGAGGGATAGCCGAGGACTCTCAAGACCACCCCAGCTGGGAACAGAGTGGATCCAGGGGTCAAAGAAAAAGCCTCAAGTCCAATGGGGTTAGGTCTAGCGGGGCCTGCAGGCTGGGAGGCTGCAGGAAGGAGGCATGTTTGCCATGCCCATCTGAAGAATCAGGTGGATGGGTAACCACAGCATCTAGTCAACCCAGGACCAGGTGCCGGGTTGGAGGGTGAAAGAGGAGAGTACCAGGAACATGCTTCCCACCCTGTCCACAGTACCAGGAGATCACTTCCCACCTTGTCCCCGTGAGCAGCTGAGTGTTCGGAGTTTGAAATTGCAAGTCACCAAATAAGACAGGGCGGGGAGGTTGGCATCATCTGAGAAAGGAGAGTGGCATTTAGCATAGTGTCCCCAAGGATGAAGCCTCTGTCCTGGAGCATGGGAGGGGTCAGGCCAAGAGGAAGGGAACAGGGCTTGAGGTCTTGCCTCTGAGGGGACAGACACAGCTATCACCTATGGCCCATAGGATTATTAATAGTGTTGAATGGCAAGAATGCTATGTATCTTGGTAGCTGTGATCTTGGTTGCATCCTCTGGTCTTTTGTTTTTTTTGAGCCTCAGTTTCTGGCCCTATAAAATGGAGAGCCAACACAGGCTTGTTGCATGCCTGCTGTGTATGGTGCCACAAAGGTTTTTTTTTATGCTGTAAATAGGATCAAAGGTCATTTTCTGGAAGAGGGTGGATGAGAGGCCTTGGTCCCCTCCTGGAGAGGAGGAAGCAAAACTGCCTTCAGGGCTCTGTCCTCACCAAGGCTGACACTGAACCCAGGGTTCAGGGAGGGCTGGCAGTATAGCTTCTCCCAGTGACTCAGGGACTGTGTTACCTCCACTCTGTAACTAGCATGAACCTTGGAGAGAGACCTCACAGGAGCGTCTGGACTCCCCTCAGGTTGCAAGTTCCTGCCCCATTGGTCTGCTTGGCAATGCTAATCCCTGTGGCCATCATAGGAAATGACATCATGGGCACAGAAGGGTCTGCGCAGGGTGTGGGAACAGGGCTGGGTGAGAGGCCTTCTTTGTTAGGAGCAACTTGGTGTCCTCCAAGCTGGCCAGCCCCCATTTGTCATCAGTAACGGGCATTGTAACTGCCTCTGAGGGAGACCGCAGCCTGAACCCCACAGGAGCCAGGCCCAGATGGAGGCAATGCTTTGTGTCCAAGGAGGGGCCCAGCCTGTGGGGTTCGTGTTTTTAAAACATAATAATAAGTTGGCTCGTCTCCTCTAGCTCTGCCCACTCCCCACCGAGCGCAGCAGCCTGCAGTGAATGGGAGAGATTTTCCATGCAGTGGGAGTCAGGGCTGGGAGAATTAGCTGGTGTCCAGAAGCTGAAGAGCCACTGTGATTACTAATGATAAATGTACCCAGCGTGGGGTGGCTCTGTGCGCACCTCCCTTACCCCCTCCTCCTTTCCCTGGACACATGGCCTGCTCTACCTTAGATAGATGCCTAGAACTGTGCCAGGGTCCCTCAGACCCAGAGACAAAGGCCAGTGATGGAGGTGCCAAGACCCTCCCTACCAAGCTACAGCTTTGTGCTTGGACCTCCATCCTGGGAGCAAAGTCTGGTAGGTGTTTATATTCCGATGCCCGTATCCTGCCGCAGCTGCGCATCTTTCTGAACCATTGTCCCTGAGCCAGAAACGGAACTCTGATCTGGCTGTGTGATGTTAGTAGCACCCCGTTTCTGAGCTGGTAACACACAGGACTCCAGACCAACTTTCTTCAAGGGGTTCAGGTGACAGTGGACCAAGAGGCCTGAGAAGCTCAGGTCTCCAGATCCTCCCACAGGCCAGCCAAAGCTGGAGAACATTCTCCACCTTTCACACAGACTGTAGCGCCACTGTTTTCAAGGCACAGTTTCATCTGGTTCCTTGTGTGCCTTCTTGGCAGCACCCTGAAGTTAGCAGGCAAGGATTGAGGCCCAAGAGGCAAACCACCTTATCAGATCTCCTGGTTCAGACTAAGGATTTGAACCAGACCAGGGGGCTTTGGGAAACCTGCCCACTCCTGCCCAGCCCAAGCCTGGGGTTTAGTCACTACAGGGGAGCAAATCTGCTTTCCTTTCATAAAGGTGACAAGCATGCTTGAGCAACTGCGGTTTGTGGAATGTGCCTGTAATTCAAACACTCAGGTGGCTAGGGCAAGAGGATCACCAATTTGAGGGTACTAGCCTGGTCTACAGAGTGAGATATTTTAAAGGGAGAGCCCAGGCACGCCTTTATTCTCAGCACCAAGGAGGCAGAGGCAGGCAGATCTCTGTTAGTTTGAGGCCAGCTTGGTCTACAGAATGAATTTCAGGACAGAGAGGGCTACAAAGAGAAACCCTGTCTCAAAAAACAAAACAAAATAGAGAGAGGGAAGGAAGGAAGGAAAAGAGGATAAGTGCTTGGGCTGGGACCTCTGGGAAGCTGGTCCCTTTTTAGTCTTCTGCCTCCTACCTACTCTACTGCCTTAGGTCCTTGAATCTTTGAAGCTGGTGTCTTAACTGCACGCACAGCCCTCAGCTCCTGGGGAGAAATCTGTGGACTGGAAAATCTTGCCATGCCCACTGTCCTTCTCCAGCAGGTACCCTGACATGAACACTGAGGTCCCTTGGAAGAGCCTGTGCATCCCTGTCCTCCAGAGCAGTCACTGAAACTGCTAAGGAGCCACAGAGCTCTAATAGACAGTACCTGCCAGGCCTATTAGCCCCACACCTGCCTGTGTTTCCAAGAGAATAGGGACCTTATCACTAGGGGACAACAGGGTGGAGGGTGGACTCAAACTTGGCCTTAGAGACAGGAGACAAGAGAATGAGAATCTGGGGGCTGAGACCTCCAGAGGTGGGTCAGCTGTGTGACCTCCAAGATAAGTGTCATGGCTGGGAGCCTCAGAGACCAGGAGGCTGTGCAACCTGCAAGGTTAGTGTTGTTATTGGAACAGCCTGCCAGCGGCATTTGTGAGCTCTCATTCTGTAGGGACAGGAAGCTAGGAGAGGCTTGGATGGTGTATACCTGTGATCCCAGCACCTGGGAGGTGGATCTCAGGAGGACCTAGAGTTCAAGATCATTCTTACCTACCGAATGTGAGCCTAGCCTGTGCTTGATGCTAGGTCACACCTCTGGCAGAACAGCCCCTGTAAGATAGACTAGGATCCCTGACCTCGTGTTGATATTGATATACATACATACATACATACATACATACATGGAAACAGTAACACATACACACACACACACACACACAGGGAAACAGTAGTCGCAGAAGCTGTGACCCAGTTCACTGTTTCAACACTTCCATTAGCTGGCTCTCTTTCAGTTGGCTATGTCACTGCAAAGCTGGGCTTTGGATATCGGAAAATAAGGACCCTGGGACTAATAGTGAGAGGAGTGGCGTCCGCTCTGCTCTGAGAACTTGAGCTGTGCTCAGCTGGTGCACACATACCACCCTGTTAGCAAGTTGTTGAAATGGGATAATAATAAGGGTTTGTGTACATGTGCGCAATGGGCGTGTATGCATGCGTGTGTGTGTGTGTGTGTGTGTGTGTGTGTGTGTGTGTGTGTGTGTTGGAAGGTAGGATCCATAGATCCATGTGTGAGAAATAACATTAAGTATTTGTTTCTCTGAGCCTGGGTTACCACACTTTAGATAATAATGTCCAGATTCCCTTTCCCCACAAATAGCATTTTTCTTCGTGGGTGAATACAATTCCACTTGTGTATACATGTTCTACATTCTCATTATCCATGCATTGATGGGCATCTGTGCCAGTTCCATTTCCTTGCTATTATGTGCAGAGCAGTGATGAGCATGGATATGAGATTATACTAGGTATCTTTCCAAGTGGAAACTAAGCTTTTAAGAATAAAGTCATACCGAGCTCCTTCACTCTAGATTATCTAATGAATTCATCACTTGTTGGGAATTCTTTGTGGCCTTGTGATACCATTAAAATAGACTGATCTACTAACAACTAGAATGAGCAGGTGGCTGTGTTGAGGGTGATCATGAGGTGTATCTAGGGACTAGGAAATATCCTCTAAGTAGGGCCTAGCAGAACAGACCCCAGGAACCCCAAGTAGTTCATACTTGGCTGGTACCTGGTTGAGGCCACCACACCTGGACTCCTGCTGTGCCATGACCAGGGTGGGGGTGGGGTGGGATCTTGAGTAACTCCATCAGCCTCTCTGAGCCTCAATTTCTCCTATAAAATGAGGACAACAGAACACATAGAGGGTTGTTCAATAACTCATCAGCTCACTGCTTGTGTAGACATTTGGCAATGAGTACCTACCGAGTGCCAGGCCCCCTTCCAGGCCATCATGTGTTCCTCAAAGCACACTGTCTGGGTCACATTGAAGATGGGTTTGCATCCTATTGGCCGGCTTCTCCCTTACCCATGAAAGCCAGTATCTTTTGCCCAGGTCTTCTCTCCCAAAACTACCCCAGTCTTAGGAGAGTCTCCTGGTGCACAGAGAGAAAGAACAGACACGTTTTAAAAATCTGCTCATGAGGAACTCTGTGTCCCCTGCCCCACTGCCCTCAGGGGGGATTCTTAGGGTCACACAGAGCCTTTTGATCTGAAGGGCAAGGGCATAATCCCTGTTTAGGCCTCCCAGGACCCCACTGCCTCTACAGGCACATTGCTGGGGGGAGGCGCTGTGCACACTCACACATGCCACCCCGCACTTGATTCGGCTTTCCCAGGAGTGGTGAGCACAAGCCCCACTGCTTGTCCTGAGCTGCCGCCTGATTGTTCTGCATTTGTGATGTAGAGCCAATTTTCCTAAGTGAATGGTGACCAATCATAAGCCTGGCCTGCTTTCCTCCCTTCCTGTTTTTCTCACCTCCCAAGGTGCTGTTCTTTCCAGGGACACAGGCGGTTCCACCAGGCCTTGTGGGGGAGGAGGTAGCCACCCTCTTAGCTTTGCTGTGTTCTCTGAAGGGTCTCCTCTGTTCTGCTAAGGGTGTGAGCCTGGAAAGAGGCTGGCTGCAGGATGCTCAGAGCCCTGGGTTTGGCACAACCTCCCCTCCCCCATCCCCCACACCACACCCTGAGGGTCCTTGGATGCCACTATGTCTCCAGTCTGGCTGGCTGGGGCTGGAGAGGGCAGTGGTTGCTTCAGGGCAGAGCTGGCCTGGTTTGTGCTTTAACCTCAGCCTGTTCCTTTTTGAGGCTTCGCGGTGGGAGATGGCTGAGGCCAGGCAGAGCCAGGGCAGGCCCAGTGTGGGTGTCCTTGCCTCTGGTCTCCCCGTTTTCTTCAGATAGAAGGAAGAAGGGACCACTAACATCCCAGGACTGGCCAGGCCCACAAAGTCTGTCTGGTCTGGCCTCTTAAACGCAGAGCAGGATGGGGAGGCTGCTGGCTCAGGAGACCTTGTATGGGTGGTGCGGGTCCCAGGGTGAGAGGTGTCCGGCCCACACTTCATGGTACTTCTTTCCTCCCCCACAGGCGTTGAGTCAGGTGGCCAGGTGCTCCCAGACTCCTTCCCATCAGCGCCTGCCGAGCAGCTGCCTCACTTCCTGCAGGAGCCACAGGACGCCTACATTGTGAAGAACAAGCCGGTGGAACTGCGCTGCCGTGCCTTTCCCGCCACACAGATCTACTTTAAGTGCAATGGTGAATGGGTCAGCCAGAACGACCACGTCACACAGGAGAGCCTGGATGAGGCCACAGGTGAGGCCAGCCCTGCCTGGGCTTCTCAGAGACACCACCCGCCATGATGCCCCTCTAAGCCTCAGTGTCCCCTGAGTTCTCTGCGTATTGACCACAATCCCCAGCAGGGGCTCCCCCACCCTCGGGGCTCCCCCACCTTCCCACACATTGGCCAGTTGTGCACCAGGCGAGGTTCAACACTGTTTGTGTTCTTCCATAGCTTTCTGTGAGGGGAAAATGGTGCCGTTTTTTCAGTTACGTTCCTGATGTGATTGCTTGGCAGAAGTTGTTCTTGCTATTAAAGAAAAGGTTCACACGTGTTCAGTGGCCCTTGTCAATACAATTGGGAACAGAAGTGTTTCAGATTTCAGAATTTTTTGGACTTTGAACTTGTCCAGATTATGATTCAGATAGTGCCTCCCCTCCCCCCAACTAAGAAAAGGAAAGAAAGAAAAAAGAAGTAACATTTAAAATACCTTAAAACCTGCAGTTTCTGCACCATTCTGTCGGTGCTTGTTTTTGGTTGTGGAGTAGTGTCTTGTGATCTTATCTCGGTTGCTCTGGAGGCTGAGGCAGGAGAATGATAGGTTTAAGTTTATTTTGGAACACTGTCTCAAAATAAAAAATGAGAAGAGGGCCTGGGATTGATAGAGTGATTCAGTACTTGCAAGGGTTCAATTCCCTACGTGGCAAAAAGATAAAATAAAATAAAATAAAATAAAATATAATATAATATAATATAATATAATATAATATAATATAATATAATGTAAAATAAAGTATAAAATTGGCTGGCAAAATGGCTTGGTGGGGAAAGATGCCAGAGTTCAGTATCTGGTCCCATGTAGTAGGAGAATGGATTCCAGGAAACCGTCCTCTGACTTCCACATGTGCTGTGGCTCACATGTGCCCACACCTACAGGCACACATTTTAACTTAAAATTTCACTGCTCCGTGGTGGCACACACCTTTAATCCCAGCACTCAGGAGGCAGAGGCAGGTGGATCTCTGAGTTAGAGGACAGCCTGGTCTGTATAGTGAATTTCAGGACAGTTGGGGCTACACAGAAAGCTCTGTCTTGAAAAACAAACAAATAAGATATAAATAGTAAAGTTTCATTTGGGGAAGTGTTTTGGATTGCAGATGGAGGGTGCTCTGTCCTGTAAATGCTGCATGAATGACTGAATGAATGGTCCTGGAATGCAGCCCACACCCTAAGGAAGGAAGGACGGGGATGAACTTTGGGATCGGGGGAGGCACAAGGACCCTTCCTGCTGAGTTGCAGCTCACCCTGTTGCCAGGCAGAGGCTCAGCTCTAAACATGTCTCACAGGCAGGCAAGCATCAGTGTCCCTGGATCAGTGAGGGCGCCTGTCACCAGGCCCTGTCTCTGTGGGAGCCTTGGGAGCAATGTCATTCCCAGAATGTAGGGTTAGGAAGAGACCGAGCACAGATGCCCCCGACCTGAGGGAGCCCAGCAACCTGAGCTGAGGGCTCTGCCCTGGCAGCCAGACTGGATTTTCCTTCTCTTGGTCATGTCTGTGGTTCTCTTCTTTGTCTGTGTCTGTATCTCTCCTACTTTCCTTTATTCTGACCACCCCTGACCTTTTTTTCTCCTTCAGTTTCTGCTTTGCCTTGAAATGCCCTGATCTCAGGCCCACCCAGATAGAAGTAAAGCCACACCCCAGATTTAACCACTGCTGAGTGTCACCCCTGAAGTTCAGTTGGAGGTGTGAGCATGGTACTGGGGTTCTAAACAATAGACTTGAAAGTTCATTCTCTTCTAAAGTCTGATTAATAACAGAATTAGACACAAGACAGAGCAAGGCCAACGGAACAGTCAGTATGGTAGGCCTGGGGAATGGCCATGGATCCAAATGGAAACCAGGGGTCTTCTGCAGGAGAGCCACAGGCTTGGGTAGAAGGGAGGTACTGTCTTTCTTCCACTGAGGCCCAGTCTTCTCCCTCACAGGCTTGCGGGTGAGAGAAGTACAGATTGAGGTGTCAAGGCAGCAGGTGGAGGAGCTCTTCGGGCTGGAGGACTACTGGTGCCAGTGCGTGGCGTGGAGCTCCTCAGGAACTACCAAGAGTCGCCGAGCCTACATCCGAATTGCCTGTATGCCACCCCGATTGCCCCATCCCATGTCCTTGTCGTCGTCAGAGAAATACCCTCCATAGCGTGTGCATGCCAGACCACATGAGCTTCTAGACCCAGAGGCTAGGCCTCTAAGGAGGCTTGAGGGTTTCTGGCGGCCCTTGCCATCCAAGAAAGAAAGCTGGAAGCTTTGAGGCAAGGTCCCAGAGACAGGGAGGGGACCCTGTTTTCCCCAGGTGAAGGCAGCCTATAAACAGTTCCTTGAGTGTACATTGCCCTCTAGTGGCCACAGTGGCACTTCGCTCCCATCCAGCACTCACTTGATACCCTTGGAACTCTTCTCAGACCTGCGCAAGAACTTTGACCAGGAGCCTCTGGCTAAGGAGGTACCCTTGGATCATGAGGTCCTTCTGCAGTGCCGCCCACCAGAGGGAGTGCCTGTGGCTGAGGTGAGGAGGACATGGCCAGCCAGATAAGGTTCTGCCTCTTTTTGAACCCCACTCACACCAGACTCCACCCAGCCCTCTATAGGTGCAGACTCACAGGAAGGGACCCGGGGGCTCCATGGGCAGGCCCCGGCTCTAGTCTCTGAGACCACACTTGTAGATACTACTGGGTTTCGGTGTATGTTTCCAGGTGTTCACTCCATCCGCTAGAGATCAACTTCCTGTTTCCTCACCTATACCCTACACTGGTCTAGGAATTTAAGGGGGACATGTAGCCTTGCACCAAAGGACTGACTGGCCTTTCACTCAGAGCTCAGCTGTTGAGCTCCCAAACTTTGTACTGGTCACCTGGGCTCTTCTACTTTTGTCCTCCTGGACATTGGGTATAGGGGGCTCCTGAGTGATAGTTGCCACCTGCAGTGTGGACAAGGCCACCCTTTAGAGGTGGGAAGGATGGGGTGACCACCTAGGTTATGACTGCTAGTGAGTGGTGGAGCTGAGGAATGAACCCAGAGTCCTGCTGCAGGAGCTGCAGCTTTTAAGAACTTAGGGTGCGGCAGATAACACAGCAGCCTATGCATGTCACACTCACCCCAGCCCTATGGGGTGGGTGCTGTTCAGGTTCCATCTTACGGTTGGTAAAGGTGAGGCTCTGAGTCTCCCAAGATCTCTCAGCTGGTAAATGATGTCCCCGCAGTGGTGCTGGAACCTGTTGCTGCTAGGTGTGAACTCAGGTACAGGCATGGCCATAGGCAGGACCAGTTATTCCAGTTGTGCTTGGACCCCTCCTTCCCTCTGCAGGAGGCCCATCCCTAGTGTTAGCAGGCAGACAATGAGCCCTCACTGGCCCCCTCCACAGGTGGAATGGCTCAAGAATGAAGATGTCATCGACCCCACTCAGGACACCAACTTCCTGCTCACCATTGACCACAACCTCATCATCCGCCAGGCTCGCCTGTCGGACACAGCCAACTACACCTGTGTGGCCAAGAACATTGTGGCCAAGCGCCGGAGCACCACAGCCACGCTCATCGTATACGGTGTGGGCGGGCGCTTGCTGGGATGTGCTGTGGGAGTATTGGGTGCCCTCTCTGGGGAGCTCTCCAGTGCTATGGGGAGGCCAGAAGCAATGCATCCTCCCTACCCTATCCTCCAGGAGCTGTATGCAGGGGCCATTCAGGAAGATAAGTGGTTAAGTCAGGTACTCTGGGTCCCCAGCCAGGAACATTCTCTACTTCTCAGGACCCTTTGCCCCCCTCCAAAAAAAAAAGACCCGGTTCTCCTGAGTTAGGCCCAAGGCACGGTCACAGCCAGACATCTGACATTTGTCCCAGCAGAGGTAAAGGTGCTGTCTTGGCCTGCATGCTGCTCTCTGCTATTTCTCTAGGCCCCAGGATGGAGGGAGAACCACAGTGGAGGTGACTAGAATGTAGTAGGGAGTCCAATCCTGAGATTCAGTTCCAGGCCAAATCTCAGGTACCCCACCACACACTGGGTAACCTGGTTAAGTGCCAGCCCTCTAGCAACTTCCTTTGTCACTGTACAATAGGCCAGGATCAGACAGTGACTTCCTAGGCCCTCTCAGTGCTCATAGTGGCATCTCAGTGCCCAGCCCCATAGGTGAATGGTTCCCCCAGAGTGGCTGGGTTAGTGAAGGTGGGTGATGGGCTGGAAATACCTGGAGGAAGCCAGCTCCATTCTAACCATGTGATGGCCCTCCCCTACAGTGAATGGCGGCTGGTCCAGCTGGGCAGAGTGGTCACCCTGCTCTAACCGCTGTGGCCGGGGCTGGCAGAAGCGTACACGGACCTGTACCAACCCAGCCCCACTCAATGGAGGTGCCTTCTGCGAGGGACAGGCCTTCCAGAAGACAGCCTGCACCACCGTGTGCCCAGGTAGGAGCCACAAGCCCACCCAGGCTCTTCTGCCCGTGGCATGTGTGTAGAGTTGGGGCGGCACCTTCCCTCCAGCAGCAGGGCGTACAGAACCAGGTCCGCAGCGTACCCTATGTTCTCTAGTTTATGGTTCTGTCCCAGGCTGCTGGGGACATGGGGTCAGAGGCAGTGAGCTGCAGCTGGATAAGGCTGAGCCTCACTTCAAGAGCTGTTAGGGTCCCAGAGAGCTCTCTGTGTGTATCTGTTGAGATGCCTGTTGGCCACAGCCCCTCATCCTGTTAGCCTCCTCCCTGACTGTCTTGCCCCTTCTCTGGGTTCATCTGCTCCCTTGTGCCTGTCCTATGGTTGTATATGTGTGAGTATCTGCTGTTTCCTTACCAGGTTTTGGTCTCTGTGTGGGGTAACCTTGAACATCTTTGTTCTTGTTCACTGAGTCCACCTAATTGCCTATAGCCTGTGGCTGTGTGGATATGGTGTTGGTTTACTGATTAACATGTATGTAGCCTGTGGGCGCATGTGTGTGCGTGTGTTTTTGTAACTGCTTCTGTGTTGTCGTTTGAGCACATAACTGTGTGTACATGCATGTACTGTGCTCCCACAGTGGATGGAGCATGGACTGAGTGGAGCAAGTGGTCGGCCTGCAGCACAGAGTGTGCGCACTGGCGCAGCCGTGAGTGCATGGCACCCCCGCCCCAAAATGGAGGCCGTGACTGCAGTGGAACTCTACTCGACTCCAAGAACTGCACCGATGGGCTGTGTGTGCAGAGTGAGTGCTCGGGAGTCAGGTGACAGACCCCTCTGCCCCTGCCCAGCCTTGGGCCACTGTGCCTACCCTGAGCAGAGCAGCCCATTGGGCCTCTGTCTGGCTCCCACATCCGTCATCTCACCCATACCATGCCCGCATTTCCTTCTCTACCATCCTTTTTCTGTCACCCATGTCATTATCTTTCCCTTTATTTCCCTTGACAGATAAGAGAACTCTAAACGACCCTAAAAGCCACCGTAAGTCCCATTTCATCACTGTCCTCTTTCCTCTCGGGACCCCTGGCTTTCCTTTGCTGGCTTTCCATGAGTGTGGGGTGCAAGGCAAAAGAGTTGACATTACTTTGTCCCTGTACAACCCCAGAGGATCCCTGCACCTCATGCATGTTGCCACACTTCTGTCACACAGAGGCAAGCAGACTCTTGGCTGACAGAAAGGCTCCAGGATTCCCCCTCCCCCGATGCAGAATAGGAAACTCAGCCTCAGAGGAAGAAAGAAATTTGTCCAAGGGACAAACCAGGAAGTAGCAGAGCCAGGACTTGAACCCAAATTATTATTATTATTTTTTGTTTTTGTTTTTCAAGACAGGTTTCTCTGTGTATCCCTGGCTGTCCTGGAACTTGCTCTGTAGACCAGGCTAACCTCAAACTCACAGAGATCTGCCCGCTGGCCTCTGCCTCCGAGTGCTGGGATTAAAGGGGTGCGTTAGCACCACCTGGTGAACCTAAATATTTTTGTGGCCAAAGCAGATAGTCTTAATCTTTGTTTTTCCTCCCTGGGACATTCCAGGAGACAGTATCATGCCTGGCCACCTCTGTGCCCCCTCTGCACCCCTAGCAGCTGGGTTACACCTCCCAAGCCCTCGTTCCTGGGACGAGACAGGTGCTGCTGCTCTGAGTCAGCTCCCAAGGGACTTTCCTGCCCCAAGGGCTCTTGCTGCTGTGACACTGAAAACAATATCAGGGCAATCCAGCCCCTCCTTCAGACCAGCCTGTGGTAATTAAAGAACAATTTCAGAGCATTCTGGAATCATAAAATCTGCAGGGAAGTCTTCAGCTCCACTCACTGGGAGGGCAGGCCCAATGGCTGTTTTAGAGTGTATAAATCACCAACCAAGTGGCCCCAGTGCGAATGAGGACGGTAGAGGTGGGGGCCAGCCCAGAGGAAGAGTCTGTAGCAGCTTCCCGGTTCCCAGAATGCTCTGGGGGAGCTCTAATGAGGATTGTTGAGCAAAGGTAGAAAGATAGTGTTGAAAATGAGCAGTTTCCCAGAGCAGGAAGTCATGGCCTTCTATGTTACAAGGCATGGGTGTGAGCTCACCGAAAGGTGCAGAAGGCAAGCTCAGGCTACCTCTCCCAGAGTTCCCTGTTTTTAATGAAGCACAGGTGCTTTTTGGGAGCTCCCGAAAGAAGTGAGATCAAAGAGCAGCTATGCCTCCCTTTTGGTTGTGCCTGAGCTGGCTGGTGTGATAGTCACTCTACAGGTGACTTTTAAAATTCATATTTCACTTAATTAAAACTAAACTCATTAAAAAGAAAAAAAACCCACAGCTTTTCAGTTGCATCGGCCACATTTTAGTTTTCAGTAGCCACGCGGGTCTACTTAGGCACACAGGGATGATGGAGACTGGATATGCCCATCCTTCTAGAATGCTCTGTGGACCCTGCCTCTGACCTTTCCACACATTCCTGCCTGGCAATGAGTAGTTATTCGCAACTGCTGCTCCCTGCCAGAGGAAGGAGGTGGAGCCCTGGTGGAGCCTCCTCTAGTCCCATCTTTCTTTTCGCCCATCTGCTCACCCCCTGTCCATCCACGGCTTTGCCTCGCACCCCACTCCTTCCATCCTCTGCACCTCCCATTTACTGTGTAGCTGAGGAGACCACTTCAGAAAGTTTTGGGACACTGGGGTCCTTGGTCATATGGAAATTACTGAAGGCTTGGAGCTTTATCATTTAGGTGGAATTTTGTGCCCTCACGTTTTTGAGCCTCATACCCTTGGCTCCTCAGCAGTGAGCCATGACTGAGCTTGTGAATCATCAGACCTATTGGTTCTGTCACCTTCAACGCTATACAAGAGGGTGGGAATTAGGGCCTAACTTCGGGGATTTTGTGACAATTTACTGAGGAAGAGGTAGTCTCAGAGGGTTACAAGATTAGCTGTCTCACTCAGCAGGCTAAGCTTAGAGTCTAGATTTTTTTTCCCTTGGGACCCCAAAGGGCCCCCTCCTCAGTTAACCTCACTGCTCCTACAGTCCTAGAACCCTCAGGAGACGTGGCGCTGTATGCAGGCCTTGTGGTGGCCATCTTTATTGTGGTGGCGGTTTTCATGGCAGTGGGTGTGGTCGTGTACCGAAGAAACTGCCGGGACTTTGACACAGACATCACTGATTCTTCTGCCGCCCTCACTGGTGGCTTCCACCCTGTCAACTTCAAGACTGCAAGGCCTAGTAAGGACATGGAGAAGCCTGGTTAACAGGAATGGTTGGGGGACTCTAAAACAGTGTAGCTGTCACCAGAGCTGGGGTCCTGACAGCCCCCTAGGGTACTTCCCCATTTGCCCCAAAGTTCCCTGTGGGAGGTGGCAGTTGACCCTTTTGTGGGTAGACGTGGGTGGGACAAAAGGCCTGGAGAGAACAGAGTGGGTGGAGCCAGTGTAGTGAGGGGAGGGGAAGGTGATTCTGACCATCACATCCACCCCTGCAGGCAACCCGCAGCTCCTCCACCCGTCTGCCCCTCCAGACCTGACAGCCAGTGCTGGCATCTACCGTGGGCCTGTGTATGCCCTGCAAGACTCAGCCGACAAGATCCCTATGACTAACTCACCTCTGCTGGATCCTTTGCCCAGCCTCAAGATCAAGGTCTATAACTCCAGCACCACTGGCTCTGGATCTGGCCTGGCTGATGGAACTGACCTGCTGGGTGTCTTACCTCCTGGCACATATCCAGGCGATTTCTCCAGGGACACCCACTTCCTACACCTGCGTAGTGCCAGCCTTGGTTCCCAACAGCTCCTGGGCCTGCCCCGAGACCCCAGCAGCAGCGTCAGTGGCACCTTTGGTTGCCTGGGAGGGAGGCTGAGCATTCCTGGTACAGGTAGGCCCCTGATTCTATTGCTCAGATTGGAAAGTGAAACTCGGGGCAGATTATATAGAGAAGTCTTGTAGAATACCTGAGATCATGCTTGTCTGGGTCTCTCTAGTCCAGGGAAGCGTTGGATCAACAACTTGGAAGGGCCTCACCTCCCTTGTCAGGGTGGGAGACTGGCTCTTACCATTAGAGCCCCACAGAGCTGTCCTAGTTTTGAGTCGCAGAAGGGCCAGGGTGCTCATCTTAACTTGTCAAAGTAACAGCTGGCAGCTTTTCAGGGTCCTGTTCTGAGCTAGCATGAAACTAGCACTGGGGCCTTCTGACCCCCAGCCTGACCCTTCACCCCATCAATGTTAGAGGTCCTCTTCCCCCAGTCACGAGTCTCTCAACTTGGCTACCTCCTCTTCCCACTTCTGATGACCTCTCTTTCTCCCTAGGAGTCAGCCTGTTGGTACCAAATGGAGCCATTCCTCAGGGCAAGTTCTATGAAATGTATCTACTTATCAACAAGGCTGAAAGCACCCTGTGAGTAGACACTCCAACCCTGGCAGCGCCTCCCCCTAATCTTGCCCACACTGGGCACAGATGTTTCCATTTGCCTCTCGGAGCTTGGTCACAATGTCCAGGGTCCCCCAGAGAAAGCATTTTCTAATGGGTAAAACCTAGCAGCCAACCCTCCTTATGTAAAGGATTTGTAAGCAACTGTATAGCTTATGTCCCACTGCTGTGGCAAATGCTTAGTAAGTGCTTAAGGAGGTGGGCTTAATTTGGGCTCACCGGGGTGAGAGCCCCTCCAGGTCACAGGAACATGAAGCATCCGTAATCAGGAACCAGAGAGTCATGAGTTCTGGTGCCTAGGGTTTCCCTGGCCTTTTCTTTCTTTTCATTCAGTCTGAGTCCCCAGCCTTCAGGTTTTGCTGCCCATATTCAGAGTGGGTCTTCCCGCCTACATAAGCCTCTCTGGGAACATAGACAGACACGTCAGGGGTGCATTTCCTCTGTGACCCCAAATCCAGTGAAATTGACAGTGAAGATTATCACAGCTCTGAGAAAAGCTGAGCATCTCAGTTCAAACATGGGCACAGAACGAACGTAAACAAGTGACCCGTGCGCTCATGCACATGCACACACCTGCACACACTGAATGGCTTATTGTTGGATTTTTCGAGACAGGGCCTCACTCTGCAGCTCTGGCCTGTCCTGGAACTCACTCTTTAGACCAGGCTGGCCTCACACTCAGAGATCCGCCTGCCTCCAAGCGCTGGGATTAAAGGCGGGCGCCACTAAGCCTGGCCTCAAATTGTGTGTGTGTGTGTGTGTGTGTGTGTGTGTGTGTTCTGTTTTTGTTTTGTTTTAAAGAAAGAAAAGAAAAAAAATAGTGTTGTATAAAACCTTAAACTTTTGAGGCTGTGTAAAGCTTTGGCTGACAGCAAAAACCTAGAATGTACTTCTTGGTTTATGCCATATCCCTCCTTCCCATCCCTGGAGCTCTGGCTGTCCCAGTGCATGAGGGGCAGAGACTTGCCTTGGCACAGGGCCTGGGTGGAGTTGGGATTCTCCAGGAATCGAGTGGGCCTGCTGACTGGTCTTTGTTCACTGTCTCCCTCTGCCCCCGCCCCAGCCCACTTTCAGAAGGGATGCAGACTGTATTGAGCCCCTCAGTGACCTGTGGACCCACAGGCCTCCTCCTGTGCCGCCCTGTCATCCTCACTGTGCCCCACTGTGCTGAAGTCATCGCCGGAGACTGGATCTTTCAGCTCAAGACCCAGGCTCATCAGGGCCACTGGGAGGTGAGGTGCTGGGTGGAGTAGCTGTCTCTCAGAACGCCCCCCCCCCCTTGATTGATCCCAGCTCAGGTGACAATATCCTTTTCGTCCTCTGCAGGAGGTGGTAACCTTGGATGAGGAGACTCTGAACACCCCATGCTACTGCCAGCTGGAGGCAAAGTCCTGCCACATCCTGTTGGACCAGCTGGGCACCTATGTGTTCACGGGCGAATCCTACTCCCGCTCTGCAGTCAAGAGGCTCCAGCTGGCTATCTTTGCCCCAGCCCTCTGCACCTCCCTGGAGTATAGCCTCAGGGTCTACTGTCTGGAGGACACGCCTGTAGCACTGAAGGTGGGAGCATGTCGGGGCACTGCAGGGGCATCAGCACAGCCCATCAGTTGCTAACACCCCTCCCCAGGTGCGTGGTCCCTGCCAGGCTTCTTTCTGCCAGTCACCGGCCAGTCACCCTTATTTTCATCAAACATCAGAACAATACGGGACTCTCAGACGGGGACAGAGGCCACAGCTCCTGGTTCTGGGCTGGAGGTGGGAGAAAAGCAGGGAAATCTCTTTGAGGAGGCTAAAAAAGCAGACTTCATACCTAAGCCCTGGATGGCAACTTGTCACTCTGGGTAGAGAAGAAGGGCATCCCAGACCAGCAGAGTGACTTTCTGCCAAGATGGGTGTGCGGCTTAGCAATTTGAACATTGTGAACAGTGTCGGGTGTGTGTGTGTGTAACTGTGTAAGCGAGAGAGAGGGCTGGCTTAGAGAGATGAACAGCTGCTTAGTAAGCGTGGACCATGCCTAGTAATTGGAATGCTGTCCAGTGGCAAGGGGCCTAGCTATGACAGATACCTGCTCATAGGTATTCTGTAGAATGCCCTGCAGCTATGGTATGTGTGTGTGTGCATGTGTGTAGTGAGCAGAACTGGTGAACAAGAGGCAGAGGCCAGTTGGGAAGCTGGGGCTAAGCTAACCCCCAGACAGCGGGCAGTGGCCAGGGCCAGGAGATGAGGCTGGACCTTGTGGTTGCCTAGTAGGATGGACAGACTACAACAGATGGGATGAGCAAGGATAGTCCAGGCTTCTAGCAGACACAAAGAAAAGGCAGTGGAGACCAGAAGTACGGGAGAGGCAGGGGTAGATGAGAAGATGATGGGCAGAGATGGAGGGAGCTATTATTGGCTGATGTGGAGCCCAATGCAGGCACCACCTGTTGTACATACTTCAAAGCCACTGTCCCTTTCTTCCCCAACCCAGGTCCTCAGTCTCATCCTAGCACAATACTAGAGGACATAGAGAGTTGGCACTCTTCTCCATTCTTCCTGCCTCATGGTTCTTTCTGAAAGACTGATGCTTCCTCCCTGCACTGAGCTGTGGACTCTCCTAGTCACTCTGTCCCTGAGTCTCATGTGCTTTCTCAGGCTGCATGCTGGGGACTGATGCAACATAGATGAAAAAGGTCCTGTGGGAAAAAATAGCGTCTCTTGTGTACCACTATGACATTCCAAGAGGCCTCCAAAAAGGAGGCGAGCACTGCTGGGAATTTCCCGCAGCTGGATCTGGTGGTCCTGGTATTTGTTAGTGCTCATCTTGGCCAGAGGGTGGTGTGAAGATCAACAGGGAAGTTGTCAATTCTGGCCCGATTGCATTCTTTACTTGTTCAAGCTCCATCTATTCACCCATAAATGAGCAGATCTATTCACCTACTACCGTCCACCACTCAGTATGGTGATATACTTACTCAGTAAACAGGATGTCCATCCAGCTGTTATCCATCTCTTTACTCGTGTATCTTTCATTCAATATTCTTCTGTTCATCCACCTACCCATAGGTATATCTATTTATCTGTTTACCCACCTCATCCATCCATCCATCCATCCATCCATCCATCCATCCATCCATCCATCCATCCATGCATCTTTGTATTCACCTAGCCATGTATTCACCTATCCATATATTCAGCCAGTATCCTACCTGTACATCTAATCCATCCATGCATCTAATTCTCCTTCCAGTTCTCCTGTTACCCACACATATGTTCTCTATGTGGATCTATTTCTCTGTCCACCCATGTATCATCCATCCAGTTTATAGATTATCTATTTATCTACTTTTCCATCCCATCAGTTCATCTGTCTGTCTAAATAAATCTATAGCAATTTATAAATCCATTCATGTATCCCATCCATCCATCTATCCATCTATCCAGTTACCTGTTCATCTGTTTGTCTGTCCTCTTATCTATTCCATTGGTCTGTCTATCTATCTATCTATCTATCTATCTATCTATCTATCTATCTATCT
>NW_026585698.1:538455-560484 GCF_907164565.1 Psammomys obesus | reverse complement strand
TCTATCTATCTATCTATCTATCTATCTATCTATCTATCTATCTATCTATCTCCCACCCATTTTTCATTCATCCACTGGTGTACCTGCCCATCCATTCATCCAAAATACCTTCTTAACTAGATCATATGGGTCTGGCCCCAGACCACCGACTTGTAGTATAAAGGGCCCCAAGGCCAAGGGTAACAAGTCCCTTCCACTGGCCCACCCACAGGAGGTGTTGGAGCTGGAGCGGACTCTGGGTGGCTACTTGGTGGAGGAGCCCAAGCCTTTGCTCTTTAAGGACAGTTACCACAACCTGCGCCTCTCCCTCCATGACATCCCCCATGCCCATTGGAGGAGCAAGCTACTGGCCAAGTACCAGGTGAGCACTGGGGAGGGTTGGGATGGGAGATGAGAGAACACAGCTCAATCCTTTGTAGTGAAGCCCTGCTTCCCAGGTCTGTCTTTTCTGCTATCCCTGTCTCCCCACTCTACATTCTCCATGTTCCCAGCCAACCCTGAATTCTGTGCCACTGACAACCACATTCTCAGCCTCTTGCACCTCCTCACACACAAATGTTCATGCTCATCACCTCCACATTCCCCTCCAGGCCCTTTATAAATGCAAGTTGTTGGTCTGGGGCCAGTCCCATCTGAACAAATGCAAGCCCACAGACTGATTCTGGTCATCTAAGGTACTCAAATCCCTCTGCTCCATCTTGCAGCATATGCCACCATTAAGGGCCAAGGTGTTCCAGCTTGTGTATACATGCACATTCAAACTTCTGTCTTCCCTTCCCACACAGGCTCGGTTCTCAACTCTCTCCCAGAACCAAGATGTCAACACCACTTAGCTAGCTAGCTTTCCCTACTCTGAACATTTCACAGAGAGACTCGCATTGTCCCCAGAGGCCCAGCCCTCCCTAAGGCTGGTCCCTACCCACATCTCATGAATGCCCAGTCTCACCTGCAGCCCTGACTACCTCTCCTGCAGGAGATCCCCTTCTACCATGTCTGGAACGGCGGCCAGAAAGCCCTGCACTGCACTTTCACCCTGGAGAGGCACAGCCTGGCTTCCACTGAGTTCACCTGTAAGGTCTGCGTGCGGCAGGTGGAAGGGGAAGGCCAGATTTTCCAGCTGCACACCACACTGGCTGAGGTGAGGGTCAGTGATGCCCCAGGAGGCTGAGGCTTGGGCACACAAGCACCTCACTCCTCAGCATCTCCTGGAAAAACTCCTCTCCTTCACCTCCCAAGTCACAGCAGGGAGGGACCAGGATACCTTGAGTGAGCAAGGTATCCTGAGCACTGTTCATATGACATATATTACCATTCCAAGTTGTCATGCCCATGGGGAGAGAGTTATGATGGTCCTGTAATGGTCCCCATGTAGAAGGTAAGAGTCTCAAGGACTGGGGCTGTAGCTCACTTGGTAAAATCCTTATGTAGCACACAGGGTGCCTTTGGGTCCATCACCAAATAAGCCAGGCGTGATGCTACACACCTGTAATTCCAGCCCTTGGGATGAGGAGGCAGGAAGATCAGAAGAAATTCAAGATTGTCCTTAGCTACACTGTGAGGATAGCTTGGGTTACATGAGACCCCATCTCAAAAAACAAACAAACAAAAAACAGAAGGTCTTAGGAAGGGTAGTATCAATATATTATACATGGCCACTAAGCAAGGCTGTCTTTGAACCTGGTAAGGACTGGCCAGATTCTCCCAACCACTGAATGCAAACCGGGCCATAGATAAAGTGCAGAGCCCTTAGGTGACCAGCCTCATAGAAAGCACTCCACACAGGTCTCGAGGCAGCTCTGCCCCAGGCAGGTCACCTGACCTCTTAGACTGTTTTCTACTTATAGCAAAGCTGTCCTCATGGGCTAGGCCCTGGCTGTGACTCCTGGGGCATTCTATCCCAAGACTAAGTCAGCATGTGCCCATGACGAATCCCAAGCAAGATCACACCTGACATGAAGCATTGAGCAACCCTTGCCCTCCAAAAGTGGGCAGCTAGAGAAAACCCAGAGGAGACACTGATAAGTATAGGACCCAGGGCATCATGGGTACGAGGAAAGCACTCTATCAATTAAGCTACAGCCTCAGTTCTTGAGCCCCTATCCAGGCAGGGAGACTAGCACAGTAGCTATTTCACTATCCTTCCAGACACCCGCTGGCTCCCTGGATGCCCTGTGTTCTGCTCCAAGCAATGCTGTCACCACCCAACTGGGACCCTATGCTTTCAAGATACCACTGTCCATCCGCCAGAAGATCTGTAATAGCCTTGATGCTCCTAATTCACGGGGCAATGACTGGAGGCTGTTGGCACAGAAGCTATCCATGGACCGGTGAGTATCCCAAGCCATAATCACCTCCATTGTCCTGTCTTCAAGGTCTGACAGGGTAGTGGGATGCGTATCCCAGCAGAGCAAGGCCAGTTCCCAGCCCAGTTTCCCTTGTGCCATTGTCTGTGACAAATCCACAGCTGGGTTTGTATGCCCTGAGTCTGAGATCACTGTCCCTCTCAGAGATCTGGCCTGTGAACCAGGTGGGCTTTAAGTGATTGCCACCACTCTCTAAGCTCTGCTCTTCCACAGTGTGGGAAAATGCCTCCTTGACTATACCAGGGGCAGGCCCAGCCCTGACACTCGGTAGATGTGGTCATCATCAGGGCTGAATGCCAGATACGCATGGTAACTGTTAAATGGTCACTTACTAGAAATTCTTATCCACTGGCCTTGAGCAGGTATAAAGGTGGCTCAGTTAATTGCTTTCTTCATAAGCTTGAAGACCTGAGTCCACCTCCCAAGACCCATGGGAAAATAATGGGCGTGCAGACATACACTGATAATCCTAGCACTGGGGAGCTAGACAGGACGATCCCTGGCATTTGCTAGCAAGCCAGGATAGCTAAATAAATGAACTCCAGGCCAATAAGAAACCCTGTCTCAAATGAGGTGGATGGTATTCCTAAGAATGACTCATGAGATAATCTTCTGACCTATCCACACACACAGACACATGAACACACAGAGACTAAGAATTTTTAAAAAGACATCCAGTTACTAGTAATGGGAGGAGCTTACAGAGATGGCTACAGACTCTGCTCCAACCCTAGAGGGGCTTGTGCAGCAGGATCGGGTCCAGAACAAAAGTGAGTGTCAGCAAAGAGCGTGGAAGGTCTCTCAGGGTCCCAGCATCTGTTGGTGATGATGATGAACAAGATGAGGGTGCTTTGAGTGAGCCTGGGCCTCACCAGCATTGTGACAACTCTTCCTCACTGTGGAGTTTCCTCCTGCAGTTCAGAGGAGCAAAGATGGAGCTCAGGCCCACAGTTTCAGAGGCTTCGACTCCCGCATGGCTTTGGCCACTTCTATGCTGTGCATAGAAGCAAAGCTGACCATTGTGGCTGGAGGCTATGATGGAGCAGAGTCACTCCAGAAGCGGAATGGAAGGGCCAGGGCGAGACACGCCCCAGTGACCATTCTCCTCCCACTGTGCCCCATCTTCCCTAGGTCCACCCCTTGGCAACAGTCTATTTGGATGTCACATGTGTGTGTTTAGGATGTGTGTGTATGCAGCACGCTCTGCATGGAACATGTGCGGAGGTCAGAGGACAACCTCGGTGTGATGCTTCACCCTCCACTTGTTTTAAAACAGGGTCTCTTTGCTCTTCTGCCCTGTGTGCCAAGATAGCTAGCCAGGAGCTTCCAGGAACTCTCCTGTCTCTGCCTCCCATCTCCCCGAAGTGGAGTCCTCAAGGAACACTGGGATTGGAGACATTTGTGCTATGCATATGGCTTTCATGTTGGCTCCAGCGATGTGAACTCACTTTTACCTACAGAACTATCTTGCCAGCCCTTATTCAGATTCTGAGCCCCTCCATGGGTTTATCTGTTGGTGAAGGCAGACGCTCATGATGCAGGCACCTGCTCAGAGTCCCACCTCTAAACCTTGCTTGTAGGAGATTGGGAGATGGGATGAGCCCTAGACAGTGCACTGACTTGCGTAGGGCTGCATAGCCTACAACTGGGGGACATGGGGTTCAGACCCAAGGCTGTGAGTCTTCCCAACTCGCAGGGAAGCCTGTGATCACGTCAAGGAAGCCAACATTTCTCTTTCCTCTCAATAGGTACCTGAATTACTTCGCCACCAAAGCTAGTCCCACAGGCGTAATCTTAGACCTCTGGGAAGCTCGGCAGCAAGATGACGGGGACCTCAACAGCCTGGCCAGTGCCTTGGAGGAGATGGGCAAGAGCGAGATGCTGTTGGCTATGGCCACTGATGGGGACTGTTGAGTGCCTGTGACCAACAGGCCTGCAGGGACCAGTAGAAGACAGTGCAAGAAGGCCTGGCAGCCTCTCCATGGGGGTATCCAGCCTCTGCCATCCCTGGCTCACAGCTGGAATGGTCCCTCACCCACCCTCCCTGCCGCAACCTTCAGACCACCACCAGCCTTAGAAAATCTCTGTGCTCTACTGCCGAGAGGCCGGGATCCTCTGTCCCACTGTTTCCCTGGCTCACCCTGGGGTGTGCTGAGGCCTCCAGGGCAGCTGAAGGCCAGAGGCTTTTCCCCCACAACACTCCACCTTCAGTCCTGTGACTTTGGGGGCCACAGGTTTTAATTCTGTGTTCACAGCGTCCTCAGCTAGGAACCTCTCTCCTATCTCTGGTCCTTTGATAGGTTCAGATCAGACAAACTGCTTTCTACAAGTGAAAGAAAGAGAGAAAGAAAGAAAGAAAGAGAGAGAGAGAGAAAGAAAGAAAGAAAGAAAGAAAGAAAGAAAGAAAGAAAGAAAGAAAGAAAGAAAGAAAAGAAAAGAAAACAGGAGCTTCAGAAGTCTGTGACTCAGGCAATGAGAACGCAAAAAAAAAAAAAAAAAAAACACGTAAGGGAAGAGAAAAACCCAGTTTCTTAGGAAACGCAAATGATTTATTATCCAGATACTTGGATAGGTCCTTTTTAAGAAAAAAAGAAAAAGAAAAAAAAAAGGAAAGAAAGAAAAGAAAAAGACTTTTATTCTTGAGTGTGGTCAGGAGTAGGTATGCTTGTGATTTGGGCCATAGACGAGTGCATAGCCACATGTGTGCACAAGTGCGTGCAGGAATAGGTGTGATCAGTAAGAGACTGCACAGGGGAATGCTTTGCTCTGACAAGGCCTCAGTTTCCTCGGCTGTGCTGTTTTAGCCATGGCACTGAGTTCTAAAATTACAAGCAGAGGCTGGGGCCTGGCTGTTCTCCCACTCTCTAGAGCCCTGGGTAGATGCCCTTCTGTGTCCTTGGGTTTCGGAGAGTCAAAATGAGGCCCAGTCCAACTGTGACCCAGGGAGACTGTTCAGGTCAGTCTTACTCTGGTGATTCCTGGCCTAGAGATGTGGCCCAGAGGTAAGACTCTTACTGAGACGGAGGAGGTCCTCCAGGGATGGCTTTGTGTCTAGGCTGGCACTCGTCAGTCTACACCCCTGCACCTCTAGTCCTCAGTTTACCCGCTCATCCTCCTGCTGGGGTCAGGAGATTTGAAGGTAGCCATTTTAAGTAGATAGTTGTACCTGCTCTTGGCCACAGCCTGTTCTGGGATGTTCCACAGGGCCACAGGTGGAAGGGATGAATCCTTGTCCCGTTAGCCCACAGGCAGTGACAGAGACCAGGACCTCACTGTAGGCGCAGAGGTCCTATTGAAGGGGTATTGATTCCAGAGTCAGGCTTGCCCTAAAACTTCCCTGAACTGCCATTGAGACTAGCCTGGGCATGTCCTGAGCTTTAAAAGTTAGGGCCTCTGAGAAGGAGCAGGTTTCATGGTCACAGACCCAGCAAGCCCTGGTTTTCCTGCCGCCTCCCCTGAGGTGGGCCTCTGAGACTGAGACGGAAGTGTCCCTCAGCTCTTCCTGCCAAAGATGCCCATTCTTGTGGGCATAGTCTTGCTGGTCACCATTAGCCCATGTGCATAAGGGGCGACCAGGAACAAAGTTGTAGCTGTGCTTTGTGACTTCAGGCACATGACTGTGTTCTCCAGGCTTCAGTGTCCTTTTTATTCTGGGATGCTCCATGAGGCCGCTTGGGTTCCCACACTTTTCAGGGCTTCAAATGGGAATCAAGTAGGGAAAAGCTGATTATGGTCTGCATGTTCTCCTTTGCCCATCCTCAGAAACCTGCCTGTCTGGGCCCTGATGGGAGTACTCAGTGAGTGGGTCCCAGTTTACAGCTTGACTTTTAGAAGGTGCCAGCATCTGGGGCATAGAGGCTGCAGCTGGATCCTGGGGTAGGGCTCAATTGGACAGTTTGGTAGCAACAGCCTAGAGGGTGTCTGCCCACTCTGGGCTGAGCCGGGGCTGTTTGGGTTGGGTTTCCCACTCCTGCCTCCAGTGAGATGGAGCCTCCCCTTCCCATCCCTGACCAGCTTGGTGTTGCCCCCGGTTCTGCAGGGTATTTGTATGTCATCATGTGTGTGTGTGTGTGTGTGTGTGTGTGTGTGTGTGTGTGTGTGTGTACGCACGCAGACGCGCGTGTATACCTGTGCTTTTCAACGTGGCCACATCAGGACACCCCTCCCAGGACTCACACACCTGTCCCCCCACTTGTGGACATGGCCTCTGCCCAGACTTGTGCCACTGGAGGTGGGCATGCCTGTTTGCTGTCCCCAGTCACAGGGTCAGTCAGTGTATCTCCTATGTGCCTCTCCTGCCCTCTCTCAATGGGGCCCAGGCTTCTGAGCTCTGGGCAGACACCTCCTGAGGGATGGGAACCCTCCTCATCCCTGGATCTTCCAGGGCCCTCTGGTCCCCATCTTGAAGCTCCCAGGCATCTGAGTCAGCCCCTTCCACCTACCCTCAGAGGGGAGGTGGCTGGGAGCTTGGATGCAGGGGGGTGAATGTGGCTCTGTGTCTGTGGGGACAGCCCCAGCCCCACCCATTCTGTAAACAACCTGTAAATAGCCTTTAGCATTCCTCTTGTAAGGAGATTAATTTTTATGAAATAAATTATATTTCCTAGTCTAATAAAAAAATCCAGGTCCTGGTCTCATGTGTCTTTTAGTGTGTTGAGACTGACTGTCCTGTGTTTCCCATATTTCCACAGCAGTGCAGAGCCCCGACCTTTGATCCTGCTCAACAACCTCATCCCATAGAAGGGAAAATAGGTCAAGAGGGAAATGGGTTTCCTGACAGTTGCACAGCAAGTTAAGTCCCCTTGATCTCGCCTTGCTCACCAGCCAGGGCTTCAAGCACAGAGTATAGGTGGGAGGGAAGATGGAGTAAGATGGGTACCCATTTGCCTTCACACTCAGTAGGATGTGCCCCAACTGAGGCTGAGTGGTCAGCTGGATGCTGTACAGGTAGGACAAGAATGACAGGAGCACATTGGGAGTTTGTGGTTGGGGACCAGGCACAGCTCAGCGGTTTACACCGCAGACAAATACCACTGCTGAGAGGGTGGGTGCATCGTTCCCACACAGATGACAGACAGCATGCTGCAGGAGTCCCCCAGCTGGTGACCTGATCAACAGACCTGTGTCAGTTTTCCTGCAGATGGACAACTCTGGGTGGAGATGTGTACACTGCAATTTTCATGACTGACTATTTGAGCTGTTTCCCGTAACCCTGTGGATCTCAGGCCTCCATTTGCAAGTTGGGTCTGGTTGGCACTTCCTGGTTCCCAAGCTGTGTTGTCTCCAGTCTTTTTTGGTTTTTCAAGATAGGGCTTCTTGGGACTGGAGAGATGGCTCAGTGGTTAAGAGCACTGTCTGCTTTTCCAGAGGTCCTGAATTCAATTTTCAGCAACCACATGGTGGTTCACAACCATCTATACTGGGATCTGATGCCCTCTGCTGGCATGCATGTGTTCATGCAGCTAGAGCACTCATGCATAAAATAAATAAATCTTTTAAAAAAGAAAAGACAGGGTTTCTCTGTGTAGCCTTTACCTCCCTGAGTGCTGGGATTACTGGCGTGTGACACTACGCCTAGCTCAGTCTCTGGGGTTTTTAGTGAAAGTCCTTGGTCCGGTTATGGAGGATCACAATGCCCACCACACGGTTAAGGGTCTGAAACTTATGTTAATACAGGGTAACTCCAGCCATGAGTCTTCTAAGCCTCAAAGGTGAGGCTCCTATGGGCCTTGCCAGCTCTAGTTCCCCAGCAGCTGTGGCTGGCTCTAGGGCCATCTTTTAGTGTGGAGAGCAAGCAAGGCCGGTCTGAGGCGAGAAGTTACCAAAGCAAAGGGGAGTCCGTGGGTCCTCTGGGTGTCCATGGTCTAATAGGGAGCAGGCACATAGTGTGTGCACACGCACCCACTTGGCCTGCTCTCACTACCTGGGCAGCCAAGACCTCAGACAGCCACGTTCGTTCCTGCTCCGGAGTGAAAGTCTTTGGTCTGGAAATTCAAGAGGAATTTATTATCTGGCAGGCAGGTGGACATATCCTGGGGGCACAGGGAGTGAGCCCCAACCCACCATTAACTCTACGTCACAGAAGCTGGCCTCAGAACTTGATACCTAGACTGAGGCTAAAGCCGTCGTGCCTCTGGAAACAAGGGAAACAGCAGTAGCATGTCCAGGAGATGAGTGGCAGCAGGTCTTTCTCTCTTAGCAGCCGGGCTCCACCTTGGCAAAACTGCAACAGATGCTCATCTCTATGGTCTCCGCCACCAAGCCCCAGTAGACCAGAGGCGGTAGGGCTTGGTATGGACTTCAGCCTGAAGGAGAGGTTCTCCGGCCTCCTGGAACACCTGGCCCTGGGTACTCAGGCTAAGTCACTTCCGGCCAACTCGCCACAGGAACAATAAAAACCTAACCACCAGATGGCGCCCTAAGGCCGATACAGTTCGAACAAGAAGGCTCTGTTGCTCAAAAGCTCCACCGTGCCTGATGTTTATGACAGCCACCCAGGGACCCTGGCCTGCTTTTTGTTGTTGTTTCTTGTTTGTTTGTTGTTTTTTAAAGGCAGCTCAGGCGCGCCATCCTCTGGTCTGAAATGGAAATAGTAGCGAGACTTAGAGCTGTAGAACAGAAATCAACATTGGAAGCAAATGGTGGAGAATTAACATTCATAAAATGAAAAGAAAACCAACTTGAAATTCCAGACTCTGGGAAAAGGGTGTTTTTTTTTTTTTTTTTTTTTTTTTTTTTTTTTTTTTTTTTTTTTTTTGTTTTTTTTTTTTTTTTTTTTTTTTTTTTTTTTTTTTTTTTTTTTTTTTAATGTATTTAGGGGCTGGAGAGATGGCTCAGTGGTTAAGAGCACTGACTGCTCTTCCAGAGGACCTGGGTTCAATACCTAGCACCCACATGGCAGCTCACAATTGTCTTTAATTCCACAGACATACATGCAGGCAAAACACCAATGCACATAAAGTTTAAAAATGATAAATTATATTTTAAAAGATTCTTAAAAAAATAAATGTGTATACATGTATAGTATCAACGTGTCTGAGAGAGAGAGCACACACCGCATGTGTAGGTCAGAGGACAGCTTTTTGGAGCTGTTCTCTCCATTCACCTCCTACGCAGGTTCGCAAACTTCCCCCTGCGTTATCTGCGGACCCTGGAAGCTAGCCTTCTAAAGGCTAACAGACTGCCCTGATAGAAACAGAAATGCTTGCCGGTGGAGACAGGCGGGGGAGGGCTGGATAAGGGCCAGTGGGAAGTGCACCGCATAGAAACACCAGCGGCTGGGACAACCCGAAAAGGAGCCTCACGCGAGTCCTCAAATACCGTAGCGTTAAACGGCAACAGAGCGCTGACACAGACCTGGCAGAGGTGGTAGCACTGAAGTGTTTTGGGATCTCTAATAACAGTTTCTCAGTTTGCTGAAAATTCCTTCCAAAATGACCTGGCCGTGTAATCGCAGCACGTGAGGATTTAGAGTTCGAAGCCATTCTTGGCCATGTCTTGAGTTGGAGGTCTGTTAGAAGACCCTACTGTTTAAGATCGCAGTCCTGCCCTGCCAGGACAGCTCTGCGCAGCTTGAGGTGGAATCGCCCCACTCTGGCTCACGCGACTCCACTTCCGGATCCGCCCGCACATTCCGAGTCTGCCTTCCTTTCCCTGTCTACTTTCCGGGGTTTGGGCACTCAGAGAAATGCAACCCTCCCACAGGGACGGTTGCCTCAGCCAGGGACCAGCGCACTGCCAAGGCACACGCACGGGATGGAGAGGAACCTGCCCAGCGGGCACCGACGCTGGGGAGCGGGTGGTGTCGGGGGGCGGGGTGGGCCTTTCCCTCCCCAGGCCACACGTGGTGGGCCCCTGAGCGGTAAGGGCCCGCCAGACCGTGGACACAATTCCTTTAGGCAGACTGACTGCAGATCTTTGTTGCCTGGCAGCTCAGCTGAAACAGAGCTGCAAAACCTGAATTACAAGAACGATGGGCGGAGTTTTGCTGCTACAGCCTAAGATGCAACTCACCCAAAACTTAGAATTTTCATGCTTCTTTGAATTTTGTTTAAATGTTTCTTTTTCCCTAATAACAGGAATAACTAAAAGAAAATTTGTTTAAGTGTTTGTGCTCTCCTAGCAACAAAAATAACTATTCTTTTTTGTTTAAATGTTTGCTTTTTCCTAATAACAGAAATAACAAAAATGTTGTTTAGTGTCTACGGCATTTTTCTACAATATAGATTTCAATACAGATTACAAACAATGACAATGCTGACATGCCTACAATTTATCTCCTTTTATAAACAGAAAATTATCTTATATTTCAGAGAATCATCTTGGATCCACTGCTCATAGGTCAAACCGACTACACCAACAACTATATGAAACTAACATTTTAACATTTCCTTTTTATTTTCCAATATATCTAATGTGTTATCACAATATAAAATCACTACAAAAATTAATTAGGAGATCTATTTTCCCTCTTTTATTTTTTTTATTATTTTAGTCTTCAATTAATAGAGATAAGACCATTTACTCAAGCCAGTTTATTTTTCACAAACTGTTACTGTCTATTCTAGAAAAAAAAATTGTATATTGCCATCATGTCATTTCTAATAATAACACACCCTAGTCGTCAACAATCTCCAAACTAATGTATTTCCTTTGTAAAAGCGAAATTAATCCCAGGGACTTAGTTTCTAACACTTCCGTGTCTTGTGTAATCAATTTTCTTCTTCTGGTGTAAAGGAAAAATAACCTCTGCATAAACATCCCTGCCAGGGTTCCGCACCCCCCCCCCCGCTATTTCACAGGCCCATCTCCTCCCTGGACCTTGGACCTGATGGGACCGTGGGAACAGCCATTGTCCAGACATACCAACTGGCTGGAGACTTTAGGGACAACCTTGACCATCCCCAACATCCCTGAATCCCTCCATTGACAGATGAACTCTCTTGCTTGGATTATGTTTCAAAACAGAAGAGCACTAGACCTAATAACTGCCTAAATGGGGGGGCGGGGATTTGCATGGTTTTGCATGGTATGTTGCTTTTGTGTGAATGAGTCAAATGTTGTTAAGACTAACGTTAAAACCCTCAAAAAAACTTGTAGTAACCTGCTCTCGAGATTTCAACCCACTAAATAATTAAATTGGTTCAATAAACCCTTGTTGTCCTAGCTTCTACCCCTTACTAGCCCCCTATTTATGTTATGTTTTGTTTTGATGCTTGCTCCTTGCCTCAGGCTCTGGAAAACTATGATGATACTTCTCCCTTATAAAATAAAACAAGGGTGATGTTGGAAGACCCTGATATTTAAGGTCACAGACCTGCCGTTTCGAGACAGCTCTCCTGAGCTTGGCACAGAAGAGAGGACTCCCTTTTCCAGCAGGGGGATTGTTCCTTCTGTGTGGAGTCATTTGAAGAATGTCTCTAAGCAGGACCCTAGCCCCTGAAGGAAGTCACACATCACATGGCCAAAATGCAGGTTCAATTTCCTTTTTCCTGATAAGAACCTGCCTGACAAGAATCTGGAATTCCTGGTATATAAATAAAGCAGGCACATCAAGCCTTAGCCAATAATCTAGGCCTATCCTGGAAACCCTCCACCCACTCCCCAAGAACTATATGGCCTTTGTTCACCCTGAATAAAGCTGAGCTGTCTCCCTGAAGCTGGTCCTGGAAGTCACTTCATCATACACAAGAGCATTCAAACCCTGTTCCCTCCCTCACCTCTGCTCCCCACCCCCTCATGCCTTATGATCCCCAGGGGGAAGGGAGGGTCACAGAGGTCAGCCTCCAGATAATCCACCTTGGATAATTCCTGAGTCACAAAAAGATGCTCACCCTCAGAGACATCACCATAATGCAACAAAGCCCATGAAGTCACAGCAAGAAGCTGCTTGTGCTGTGGTCAGGGACTCCAGCTCAGGTCCCAAGGACAGCCAGCACCACCAGTCAGACACACAAACAGGTAAGGGAGGCAATTGGAAGCTCAGCCTTTGAACCTCCCTGGTGATGCTGCAGAAACCACAGGGCAGAGACTGTTGTGCAGCCTACACGCCACCGCGCTATGATAAGCACTATGCACCGCAGCTTGTAGAAGGCGTTCACTTTAAGCTTTAGCGAGCAGAAGAGAAGGCCTTCTGCGGTACAGGTAGTGCTCAGTTTTGTGATGGTTAATATCGAGTCTCATCTTGACAGATGAGACAAGTGTGTGGGCTGTTTGTGAAGGCTCATCGAGACTAATCGAAGCGAAGGAAGGCCAGCAGAATATGGTTAGCACTGTCTCATGAACTGGGGTCTCTGGCCAGGCAGCATTCATTTCACTCTGCCCCTGATCAGGCATGCCGTATGACCAACTGCCTCACACTTATCCTGCCATGATGGACTGTGAGCCATAAAACTGTGAGCCAAGAAAGGCCCTCCAGTAAGTTCCTTCTGCCCAGTACTTTTTGTTTGTTTGTTTGGCTTGGTTTTTTTCAAGACAGGGTTTCTCTGTGTAGCCTTGGTTATCCTGGACTTGCTTTGTAGACTAGGCTGGCCTCTAACTCACAGATCCACCTGCCTCTGCCTCCCTAGTGCTGGGATTACCGGTGTGTACCACCGTGTCCCGCTTGCCCAGTATCTTGGCACAGCTTATCTTAGCACAGGCTGCTTGCCAGGATGTGGGTGGTGTGGTTGTTATCATGTGCACTCATTCACATACAGATCTCTATGTGAATTATAATTCCATGGGAAGCTGGAGCATGAGAGACCAGAAAGCAACATAGGGGATGGGATGGAGAGTGTGAGAAAGAGAAAGGTCAGTGGGTCCAGGAGGCTTGAGGAAAAAAAAAATGGGGTGGGGTAAGGGAGTGGGCCCTTGGGAGAGCAGCAGAGGACCAGACTAAGGAGGCAGTGATAGGGGAACTTTCTCATTGCAAATGCAGAATGCAGAATTGGGAATGGATGAACACCCCTAGTTGGTCATTTTGATCTTTTCTGTAAAGTGGGGCAGAGGGCAGACCGTTCCAGTGGGATGTGGTTCTGGAGCTTGAAGCAGGTGAAGGAGAAGCTGTGGTGTGTGGGGGATGCTAGGAAGACCTGGCTTGGCCTGGTGGTCGTGGATTCTAGTGGATCCACACAACTGCTGGTGGCTCTCCAGAGACACTCTTAAACTGGGTCGAAGTGAGCTGCCCAGGGCACCAGGAAAGCAGAGATAGGGGTGTTTATGGTGTTATTAAGACCTTGGTTTCTAAGCAGACTCAGGTTAAAAGTAAAGGGGTATCCCACCTGTGGAGCAGGGACAGAGGTCTTAAGAACCAGATGCCCCTAAAGGTCAGAACTTTCGAGGGAGCTGATGAACCAGCACATATTAAGCAGAGGTGACTGTGAGGGATTTGGATTAGAACTAGTTATTGTAGCAATATTAGAAGTGCAAGTGTCCTGTCAGGGACCTCTGCAACCCTGAAGAAAATCAGATTGGTGAGCCTAAACCAGGAGCTTTGCAGTGGCAGGAAATGACCACAAGATGGCAGCATCTACCGGTACACCATGATGGACACGCTTGAGTCAGCCAGGCTTACTCCCAAGAAGGTACTCCCTGCACCTGAGGGAAGGCGGATGGAGCAGGTGGGAAGACCCTGTCCTTTTTGTTTTGTTTTTAGGACAAGGAAAGCTTTGAAAATGTATACACAATTTCTTTTGTGAACTTAAAATTTTAATAATTTTATTAATTTTTTAAACAATTTTATAGACTGTATTTGATCATATTCCCCCTCAATTCTCACCCCCCCCCCAGCTTCACTCCAACTTCCTGTCTAACCAACTTGTACTCTCTGGCTCCTGTGTGCTCTTGTGTGTGTGTGTGTGTGTGTGTGTGTGTGTGTGTGTGTGTGTGTGTGACAGAGAGAGAGAGAGAGAGAGAGAGAGAGAGAGAGAGAGAGAGATTGATTTGTGTTGTATAAATTCTCCTGGGTGTGTTGCCTGCCCTGGAGAGTGATCAACCTACCAGGGGTCACACTCTTAAAGAAAACTGACTCTTCCTCTCCTAGCAGCTATCAAATGGCAATAGCTCTTCCCATAGGGGTGGAACTTCCTGCCTGCCTACCCCCTCCATGCTGGGATTTTGTCTGGCTTAAGTTTGCTCAGGTCTTATGCATGCTATCATAACCCCTGTGAGTTCCTATGTGCAGCTCCCTGTTGTGCCCCCAAACAGTGTGTCCTCACAGTCATTCACTACCTCTGACTTTTATAATAGTCCCACCTCTTTCAGTGATCTTTCTCAGAGGGAAGGGTGTGATACAGACTTCCCACTGTCTCTTATTCTCTGCATTGACCGGTTGTGGGAAGAGACCATACAGCTGAAAAACAAAGCAAAACAAAACAGAGACTCTATGTGTAATGATCACTGTTCATTGTTAACTGCACAGAAATTAGAATCCTAGCAAGTGGGCCTCTGGCCATGTTTGTGATGCATTATTTAACCACACTCATTGAAGTGCCCACTATGAGCAGCACCATTCCTTACCCAGGGAAATCTTGAACTGTATAAAGATGGAGAAAGCAGGCTGAGCACAAGCCTGCATACTTGCATGTCTCTCTGCTGACTTCAGATGTAATGCAATGTGCTGCTTCATGCTCATGCTGCCTTGACTTTCCTGCAGAATGGACAGTAAGAGGACCTGTGAGCTAAAACAAGCCCTTTCTCCCTCAAGGTGCTTTTGCCCAAAGTGTTTTAGCACAAGAACAGAAAAGTAAATTAAGAGATCTGGCAAGAACAGAAAAAGGAGAGCTTGTAGACCTCCAGTCTTGGTAGATGAGGGACCAAATACTTTTTCATGGGCCCACTCAACCTTTCCATCACTGCCTCTATGGGTTAGTTTTTGTTAACTTGAAACAAGCTAGAGTCATCTGGGAAAAGGGAACCTGAGCTGAGAAAATTCCTCCATTAGACTGGCTTGTAGTCTATGGAGCATTTTCTCGATTAATGGTTGGTCCACTGGGGACAATACCATGCCTTGTAGGTGGTCTTGGGTTGTATTAAAAGCAAGCTGAGCAAACCAGAAGGCAACTCCTGCTTCCAGAAGTTCCTGCCTCTTGAGTTTCTGCCCTGGCTTTCCTTCGTACAGACTGTGTGACTGGGCCTGTAAGCCATTCTTTCACAAATTGTTTTTGGTCCTGGTGTTTATCACAGCAATAGAAAGTAAACTAAGACAGTCTCCTGCATTCCCCTCTGTGCTGGCTAGTTTTATGTCAACTTGGCATAAGCTAGAGTTATCTGAAAGAAGGGAGTCTCGATTGAGAAAAGGCCTCCAAAAGATCCAGTCCTGAGGCATTTTTAAAATTAATGATTGATTAATTATTTGTGTGGGCTGGTGGTCCTCTGTTCCATAAGAAAGCAGGCTGAGCAAGTCATGAGGAGCAAGCCAGTTAGCAGCACCCCTCCATGGCTCAGCATCAGCTCCTGTCTCCTGGTTCCTGCCCTGGTTCAGTTCTTGTCACGACTTCCTTGATGAACTGTGATGTGGAAGCCTAAGCCAAACAAGCCATTTCCTCCCCAGGTCGCTCTGGTCATGGTGTTTCATGGTTTGTCACAGTGATAACCCTAAGACACCCCGCTCTCCTCTTCTCATCTTTCTCCTCCTCTTCCCTTTTCCTCAGGCAAGTAAGAACAAAGAGGCCAGAATGTTACAAATTTATCCCTTGGTCTGACAATACTTGTGCCTCAGTAGCAACTGTCATAGTCACTCCTCAGCTGCAATGTCCAAGGTACCCCAGCTTCACCCCAGGAGTGTAAGCCCTCAGAGCAGAAACTATGGCTACCCTATGCACAGACACTAATGGGGCAAGGACAGGCTATCCCAAACTAGGACAGCAGACCAGAACCAGCCACACCAAATAATGCCCTTTCCCAATAAGGGTTACTTTGAGAAGCTGAAGACACATGGCATACTGGATAGTTTTATGTCAACTTGACACAAGCTACAGTCATCTGAGAAAGGGGAGCCCCAATTGAGAAAATGCCTACATAAGATTAGGTTGTAGGCAAGCCTGTGGGGTATTTTCTCAATTAGTAAATGATGGGGAAGGCCCAGCCCACTGTGGGTGGTGCTATCCCTAGGCTGCTGGGTCCTACAAGAAAGCTGGCTGAGCAAGCCAGTAAGCAGTGCCCCTCTGTAGCCTCTGTATCAGCTCCTGCCTCCAGGTTCCTGCCCTGCTTGAGTTCTTGTCCTGACTTCCTTGTCAATGAACTGTGATGTGGAAGTGCAAGCCAAATAAACCCTTTTCCCTCTACAGGTTGCTTTGGTGATGGTGTTTCATCACAGCAATAGTAACTCTCCTTAAGACACATGGTAAGAAAAGCTGCCCTTTGGCAGCTGTAAAGAAGCCTCTGTGTGGAAGAGTATCCCTCGCCATTCTCAGTGGGCTGGTTAGTTTTTGTCAACTTGATACAAACCCAAAAAGATCTGTAGAGAGGGGCTCTGTTGAGGGATGGCCACCGTCAGATTGGCTTGCCGGGCATTTTCTTGATTAATGATTGATGTGGGGAGCCCAGTCCACTCTGGGCGGGGCCACCCCTGGCAGATGGTTTTCAGTTGTATAAGAAAGAAGACTGCACAAGGCAGTGGTGGCATATGCCTTTAATCCCAGCACTCAGGAGTCATAGGAAGATGGAACTCTGAGTTCAAGGCCAGCCTGGTTTACAGAGTTACAGGACAGTCAAGGCTACACAGAGAAACTCTGTCTTGAAAAACCACACACACACACACAGAGAGAGAGAGAGAGAGAGAGAGAGACAGACAGACAGACAGAGAGAGACTGAGCAAGCTACTGAGAGCAAGTCCTGTAAGCCTCAGTTTCTTCCTGGTGTCTGCTTTAGTTCTTGCTTCCAGCTTCTTGTCTTTAGTTTCTGCTCTGATTCCCCTCATTGAAGCTCTGAGATGAAATTAACCCCTCCCCCCTCAAGTTGGTTTTACTCAGCGCTTTATTACAGCAGATGACACAGGGAGATAAGGAGAACTGCTCAGGCTACCCTCTTGTTTGCTGGCTTTTTCTGATGCCAACCTGCCCTTGTCCACTCTGTGCCCTCTAGAGGATATGCCCAGAGTCTGGAGCATGCTAGCTTCTGCTCTACCACAGAGCCACATTCCAGTTCCCACTTCTTCACTTGCAGTTGAGGATGGTATTTAAGCCTGAAGATAAATATTTTTGAGACATACTAATTTTTTGAACCTCACTCGTGTGTGTATGTGTGATTGTGTGTGTGTGTGTGTGTGTATGAGTGGGTATGTGTGTACATGTGTGTATGTGAGTATGCATGTGTGATGTGTGTATATACGTGTATATTTGTGTGTGTGCATGGGCGCATATATATAGATGAGTGTTCATGTAAGTGTGCGTGTGTGTATGTGAGTATGCATGTGTATGTGTCTGTGCTGCACATTATTAAAGGCCTATTGTTTTTTGTCTGTCTTTGGGGTTAGGGATCCTTTGCCAAGTAGGAACCATGAAGCATAGAGAAAATTCTGGTCCCCCCTCCCCCACATACACACACTTATTAAAAGACCCCTGTTTGGCCCACTAAACTCAGGCTCCAGTGGGACTGGCCCACACCAGCCTTGCTTATGCTCACCCTTTCTCTGGTCTAGACCAGGACAGCAGCCAACTCCTTTCCTCAGATGATCTGTAAGGCGACCACAGACATGTACCCCACCTTCTCAGCCCTGCCAGGCTCTCAAGCAGCCTGGGGTGGCATCAAGCTCACTGTGTAGTTGACGTGGGCCTGAACCCCAGATCCTCTCAAGTGCGGTGGTAGTGAGCCTCTCCATGTCCACGCCCCCTGCAGGGCAGTGGAGGAAGAGTCTTGCTCCAGGTCGCCCAGCTGGTGAGGGCTTGGGTGGAAAGAGCACCCGGAAGACTTTTGTCACTCTGGTGAGTTTCCTTCGGTTCCCCACTTTTTTTTTTCTTCAAAAAGAAAACAAAGCAAACCAAAGCAGGTCTGCTCCTTAGGTCTCACTCTGCCGTGTTCTCTTCTGCAGGTTTGGCATCTGGATTGCCCCTTCACACGCCCACCTGCACTGAGCCCACGAGTTGGCCTCGCTCGCACTACCACTACCACCAAATAGCTCTCTACCACCTAGGCTGGGAGGCCAAGGTCATCCTTGAGGGGTGCATCCTGCTCTGGAAGTATTGGCGGGATCAGAGAGTGGTGGAGCACCCCAGGGAATGAGGCTTGGGGAAGAGAACTCTCCCAGCGCTCCGGCGGTAAGTAATAACAGGGAGGCGGGGTAGGAACTGGCCCCAGCCTCACTTCCTGCATGCACTTTGCGAATGGACGTCTGCAGTTGCTGCTGTGCGCCAGGCGGGGGCGTGTGTTTTGTGGGGAGGCCTGGTAGGAGGTGTCAACAAACCCGGAAGCGCTGGGCGGGGCGGGGAAAGCTGAGAAGGGGGCGGGGCTGGGAGGGCAAGGGCGGAGCCCGGCCTGGCTGAGCCCCAGCCGCAGTGGCCCGGAGCCCCGGACCTGGTGGAGGTAGCAGCGGCATCGACAGTAAGTGCGGGCGCGGTGGCCCCCATGCTTGGCTGGGTCTCCCCCTCCTGAGGCTGACCCTGGCCTCTCCGCCTCGCTTTCTGGTCCTGCTCTAGGGACAGGACAGCTCGAAGGATCCAGAAGGCTTTGCGGGTCCAGATCCGGTGCCACAGCTGTCTCTGCGGAGAGGACTTGCCGCAGCAGCCTACTGTCAGGCTGGCTCTTCATCCCCGGTCCGCGCCAGTGAGGCACAAGGACTGGTCAGGCATCTTCTCAGTCCCCAGCCTCCCACCCTTTCCAGCTCCGACTGGCCCTTAACCCAGCACTCCAGGAAGGGGCAGGGGCAGCCTGGCCTGGGGAAGCTCTCTCCTACTTTCTTTGTCTTTCTCTATTCATCCAAAGCCACAGCTACCTTTTATAAAGAGTAATAAGGCTTCGCTCAGTCCGTTGCACCGCCCGTGACCCAGTTAGAAAGGATCCCTGGCGACTTTAGATGCTTGGTCAAGGCTGAATGGTCCTTGATGAATAGACACAGCAGCTGAGAAGGGGCTCCTGCCCTGTGTGGGTCTGGGTGACCCACGCTGGGCCCTGCACCCAGCCTCCTAGCCTGAACATCTGGGAACAGCTCCTTGCCAGTTCTCTGGTGACCTCTGTGGTTCATGGTTATCTTTTATATTTAAAAAAAAAAAAATTAAGTGTATATATGTGTGCCTTTGTGTGGGTATGTGCAAGTTTTTTTCAGGTGCCCGAAGATACTATAAGAGGGCATTGAATCCCCTAGAGCTGGAGTTACAGGTATTTTCGATACTTGCCTTGGGTGCTGGGAACTGAATTCAGGTCCTTTGAAAGAACAGCAAGTGCTCTTAACTGATGAGACATCTATCCAGCTCCTGTTACATTTTTTTTCAATAATAATTTTAAGCGTGCGTGCATACCTCCATCATGCCCTGTCTGGCTAGATGGTCATCTTTGGTTTTCATGTGAGTTAAGGGTATTGAGGGGGCCCTGCTCAGCCAGACAGAACACTGTAGGACTTGCTGCCTGCCTATTCTGTGGCACAGCTGCCGCAGTAGTCTGGGGTGATGTCTGGGCCTTGCAGTATTCATTCAGCAGAGCTGATGAGGATCAGTCCCCTTGGGGCTTCTCTGCTCATAGCTTCTTGCTGCGGGATGCCTTCAAGAGGGAGATCTGCAGGGATTTGGAACCGGCAGACAGAATCACATTCCCAGTCTATCCCTGGGGGATGGGGAAGGGGAATCCCTAGTAGGCCCCAGACAGCTTGATTGTATTATTTCATGCCACAGTGACCTAGACAAGTGGCTTGATTTTTCTCATTATTTTATTTCTTTATTTCTTTTTGTTGTGGCCTGATCTTTCTGAGCCTCAGATTTCTCATCTGTGGTTAGTTCCTAACACCTGGCTGTTGTGGCTCAGGCACTGGATGTAACTGTGGTATTGAAGTACTCCAGTTGTTTCTTTGTGAGGTAGGGTCTCTCTTAGTCCAGGTTAGCTCTTGGACACTCTGTGTAGCAGAGGCTGACCTTGAATACTGATCTTCCTGCCTCTACCTCCAGAGTACTACTGGATTACAGGTACACACAAGCCTAACTGGCCTAACTTGATTGAACAGCTAACACACACTGTTCATATTCAAAAGGCACAAAAATAAGAATTAGTAGTGAAACTACCTCACTATCCCAGCCTCCTTCCAAAGACACCCACTGTTGGAAGACCCCTGTGTGTCTTCCAAAATACATTGAGCACAAAAGTATGTGTGTTTCCTGCTACTTCACACAAATAGTCCCTTGCCCATCAAGGGTTGTGATTCCTAAGTAACTGCATTAGCCCAGGCTTTCCCTTCTTCACTGCTTGCTTCAGTCCACACCTGCAGTGATACTCACACTTCCTGCCCCATACTTATGCGTTGCCTCTGTTGTCCTTGCAGAATGGAGATGACCTCTGAGGTCCCTAAGTTCTGATAGCCTGTCTTTATTCTAGTTTGATTTTTGTCTTTCTTCCTAATCCTGAAACCCTCCAACCAGACTTTGGGGACAAGGTAGACCCAGCATGGACTAGAGGTTTCTTCTAGTATTAGTCAGTCCCCAGCCTTGATGCCTGCTCACCTGCCCTGTCTGTGTCTTTCTCTTCTCCAACAGTGGCCTTTGATTCTGAGGACAATGTGTACCACAGCTCAAATGCTATCTACAGAGCCTCAAGCAGTCCTCAAAAAGCTGACCAGGAAGCCCTGCTGGGGAAACAACTAGACTACCCAGCCCCCGGCCTGCAGAGGCCAGAGGACAGATTTAATGGTGCCTACATCATCTTCTTCAGCCTGGGGATTGGGGGCCTACTGCCCTGGAACTTTTTTGTCACTGCCAAGGAGTACTGGGCATTTAAACTCCGCAACTGCTCCAGCCTGGCCTCGGGGAAGGACTCTGAGGACACAGACATCCTGGTAAGAGCTGTTTCCCTCATAGAAGGAGCAGGCAGTGTGGAGCCAGGCCATCTTTAGGGGTCCTGGAGGGAGGGCTTTTATATGCTGAGAACGTGGGTGTTGATGCAGAGGCTGTGTGGGCGCTGGGCCCTCAGCCCTGTATTATATGGTACTCAGGCTGAATCTCATTCCTCCTGAGGCCATTGTCTGCGGGAGGAGGATGAGCATGAGGGTTCTCTGCGCTGTGCGACGGTGCATGCAAGAACACAGAATCCTTGCCCCCAGAAATCTGAAGGTGTGACTCTAGCAGCTGTAAAACTCCAAGCAGCTGTGGCTGAAGCAAGGGCAGGTCATTTCCCGTCACGTCCAACTTTGGGCAGGCGGGTTGCTTCACCACATGTGGTTCTCACGCCCAAGGTCACCTCATTGTCCAAGGTGGCTGCTGAAGCTCCAGCTGTTATGGCTTCTGGAGGAAGGGGAAGGACAATGCCTGTTGCTTGTAAGGACACTTCCTAGAGGTTGCACCATCCTTCTCTTCACATCAATCATGTGACTCTATCAGCTACAGAGAAGGCTGGGAAATGTAGTCTTTTTGTGTGTCCTGGAGCTTAAAACCAAGGCTTTACACATGTTAACATGTCCTGGACATACCTCACACACATATACACACCACACATATACACACACATGCCACACACAGCACACACACATATATACACACATCACACCACACAC
>NW_026585698.1:472593-538355 GCF_907164565.1 Psammomys obesus | reverse complement strand
ACAGACACACACACAGACAGACACACCACACACACAGACAGACACACACACCACATACACAGACAGACACACACACCACACAGACATACCACACATACCATATGCACACAGATACAGACACACACCACACACACATACACAGACACACACACCACAAACACACACCACACACACACAGACAGACACACACAGACACACATACACACACCACACAGATACACACAGACAGACACACACACTACACACATACCCACACACACAGAGATAGACACACACACACTCAAAGCTTTCAAATACAGTCATTTAAGCAGAGTCTTGTGATATCCCAGCTAACTGGAGGCCAGGTGACTAGGGGAGGCGGAGTGTACCAGTCTGTTCCTGGTGGCTGGGAGCAAAGTACCACAGACCAGGTGAATGACGTTGCTCTGAGGAAAGGGAGATCACACTGGCTCTTGGTGATAGCCCTAGGATGAGAGGCTGTGTCTGGTGTGGCTTTCTTATTAGTGGCATCTTCAAGTGGCACAAGGCATCTTGTGATGAGGGAAGATGAGCATGTGTTTGTGTGAGCCTGGTTCCCTCCGTCTTCTCATAAAGCTACCAGGATTCAGCTGTGGTGCTCCATTGTGACTCACCACTATCCCCTCTAGACAGCAGAGCTGGCTTCAGTTTCTATCCTCTTAATCCCTCTCAGTGGGGAGTGTGTAAAGGAAAGTTTGGGGACACTCAGACCATATGCTAACTATGACCCATTCAGGTCACTGTGGTCCGGAGCAGGTGGGCAAGAATCATCACTCCAGGCCATCAGAATCCTTTGTTTTATTTCTCTGCCCTGAGGATCCACATCATCCGTAAGTTACCACAGCAACTTTCCCTCCGTGATGGCAGCGGCCATGGTGTGCCCCAAGGAAAGCCACACCATCACAGGGATGAAAAGGCCTAGTAAGGGAGGAGGGCTGAAAGGAGCCCAAATGAACATGGTAAAGGGTGTGTCAAGAGTGGTGTTGGGGCCTGGGAGGCCTGGCTCTTCTCACCTGCAACACTTACGGAGGCAGAGCCAGCTCTTAGGCATGTCAACACAGGAGGCTGACACTGCTGAGCTATTCTCCCCCCGTGGGTCCCTCAGGGACAGGAGGGGATGTGCTAGCAGACCCCAGATGACCCAGTGGCTCCAGAGGTAGCTTCCTTCTTTTTCTTTGGGAGCCCCTGAGTCCTTGACCAGCTCTCCAGAACATGGCTTAGTTTTGTGTCACACAGTGAATGAGTTCTCTGTAAGCATCACTCCAGGACTCCACCCAGCACATGCTTGAATCATTGGCGGCCACTTTCAGAACTACCCATGTAGCTAAAATCCAGGGGACATTGGCCTTCTCTAAGATTTCACATGACTACTGCATATCCCTCCCCACTCATGTGGTTCTGATGTGATCTAGCTAAAGTCCAGGGGACATTGGCCTTCTCTAAGATTTCATATGATTACTGCATTACTCTCACCCTGCTCATGTGGTTCTGATGTGTGGGTGGGGGCCTTTTCTGCAAGCCTATGGATTCCTAGGTGGCTCTAGGAACTGGAGCAGGGGCTGTCACTGCACATGTTACCTGAAGAGATCCTAGGGGCAGACCACAGTGGCTTAGAGTCCTGCTGCCCCATGTGGGACTGTGGGATGGGCAACAGCCTGAGAATTTGCTGGTGACAGGCCCCATTCCACCCAGATCCTGAGTCAGGGCCTGTGTCTTCACGTGGGTGGCTGACAGGCATAGGAAGCCCCCCCGCCCCGGGTGTGTCCTCTTTTGGCTCTGCACCCTCTCTGTGTTCTATGTATATACTGGTTATCCTGCCCTCTTAGGATGGCTGTGGCAATGAGGTCCATTCTTACACAACACGGGCTACAGCCTGCCCGCCCCCTCCCATGTTGTGTAAATAGCATCTCTGGCATTCTTTGGGACTGGCCCCACTCTTTTATGGGCTAGTGACACTAGTCATCCAGCTTTCTGCAGGCCGTGGTGACTGATGCAGCACACTGGGCTTTCTCTGTCCATCTGTCTGTCTCCTCAGGCCAGGGCTAGGCTGTGTGTGCACCTGTCCTACCCTCCTCTGTCCATCCTCAGGCCTGTTTGCCAGAGAAGGGCCAGGGTGCTCGCAGTCCTTCGCAGCTGCAGGCACTCAGCGTTCCAGGTCCTGCTATGATGCTTTATTGCTGCTCTCAAGCGCTGGCAGGTGCAGGCATAGTACCTGCCTGCTACTCGCAGCTCCTGGCTCTTGGCATCAGAGATGAGAGACCTGTCACCCCTCGATTCATGGGCCAGGCTGGGGAAGCAAGCATGCTGGGGCCTTTCTGCATTGGATGGGGCTGTTTTTCTTTGCTGCCTCATTTTTGCCACCCGTTGCCACCCATTTCTCCCCATCTTGCTGATAGCCCCACTTTGCCCCTTGTCCTAAGGGCCACTGAGAGAGGAGGGCAGACAGCCTGTTCCTCTTCAGCCTTCCTCCAGTGTGCTGCTAGGATGGAGGAATTTGGCCCAATAGGAATGTTGCAGCCCCTTCCCATTAAGTCACCTTCAGGGCTATCTCCCACCCCAGGCTCATTTCCTTCTACCCACAGCAGGTCTGGAGATGGTTTAGAAAACCTTGCCACTTTTCCTGCCCACTTCTCTTTGTTCTCTGGAATAAAAACCTCAGATAAAGCCTGTAGGGTCGGGGTGGGAGGGTTGGGGTTGGGGTTGGGGGTGGGGGTGGGGTAGGGTTGGAGGAGCTGGGTTAGGGGGAGTTGGGGGTAGCCACCTGGGACCAAAACCATCAGCACACATAGAATAATTGATGTGTAAGGATAGCTTGGGGTCTTGGGAGTGGTGGAGTGGGGATAGGAAAGTGGAGGTGGTGGTGGTGCTGTGAGGACTCTGGTTTTCTAAGCCCTCCAGGCAAGCCCAGGTGACACAGCCCTGGAAGATCTGAGACAGGGCTCTTTTGAGACAGAAGGGCAGATGCTCTAACAGGTGAAGTAACATGCCCCAGATCACACAGCAAGGGAGGGCTGGGGAGAGAATTGCAATGGGAAATTTGGGTGGGTGTATGATCACAAAACTGAACACCTCCTGAGAGTGGTGTGTAGGAGGCTGCTGTAGGGGTGTGGCCAGGCTGCCTTCTCTTCTGACTTGCAAAACCCTGGGACCTGAGCTCTGTGCTGAGGCTCCACTCCTGGTTGCAGGCCATCAGGATCCTTTACTAACATCCCCAGCAGGACCTTTTAGCTGCTCTCAGCAATTGCTGCAGGCTAGATGAACTGTCCTAGGCCAAGAACAGCAAAGTCAGTCCCCCTCTGCCCCAGATGGGAGAGCAACAGCTCAAGTCTGTGGGTGTTCCCTGGGAAGCCCAGGCGCCTTCTAGGTCACAGGTTCACATTTGCACCCTCAGAGCCCCAGCACTTCTCCATCAGGGTCTCATTATAAAACCCAGGGTGTTGAGCCAAGCTTTGGTGAGCGTGGCCCAGACTCCCCATATAGCAAAGGATGTAGGATCCAGATGACCGGGAGGAGTGCCTTCCCACTGCTCTGTCAGCCCTCAGGTCATACACTGGTAACCACCTGATTAGTGCTTGACCCATGATAATATGTCACAGGGATGTGTGGCACCGATTATAGCGTGGTTTAGGAGGAATGTTTATCCTGATGTAAGGGAGGGCTTTGCTGTAGGGAAGCAGATCTGGGGTCACCATGGCGTACTTTTCAGATGGGTTGGGTTGGCATAGATGTTAAATGAGGCTTCTCCCTAGGGAAGGCCAGGTTTTGACCTGGCTCAGCAGGTGGGGGAACTTATGAAGTCCCACTCCAGAGTTTACAGCCAACTGGTCCTTCTGCCATCGCCGAGCCACAGGATAGACTGCATGTGAGCTGCCCATATAATTAAGGGCAGATACCCACTCCAGGCAAGAAGGGTTAAAAGGAACCAGGATGAGCTGGCTGCTAAAAGAGGAACTAGAAGATGGCTTGTCGGAGGGCTTGTTGGAGATCTTCTGACTGTTACCAAGTCTCTGCTGTGCTGCCTGTACCCACCCACCATTCAGATAATACCCTGATGAATTAATGTTTTGTCCCCAATTTCCATACAGGAAAACTGAGGCTCCCAGGTTTGAGGCCACCAACCCAAGGTGTTTGCTAGCAAGTGGCAGAACTGAGATTTAGACCAAGCCAGAAGCCAGCAGAGCCCCCTGCCCTCATCACCGTGTCTGACTGTCCCTATCCTAACACAGTGGAGTCACTGGGGAGCTGCTACAAACCACCCACCCATCCAGTTCTGACTCACTTGGATGCACACATGTCCAGTTTTGTAGACAAGGTTCACCCAAAGCCAGGGAAGAACCAAGATCAAAGTCATATGGCACTCAGTGGGGTGAAAAGCAACTATCATTACATGGGTTGTGGTTATAATGCCAGAGACTTCAGGGGGCCTTCTTAAAGGACTTCCTGCAGTGTATGTCAAACCTAGCAGTGGGTGGGAAGCCTTTTTCTTGCTAGGAGAACTAGAACAGCCCTACCCGGAAGTCCAAGAAATGACCTCTGCTATAGCAGAGAGCCTGGGAGTCCAGAGCAATGGGTGCTGGTTGCTGGGGCTGGGTGCTGGATGTTGGGTGCTGGGCTGAAGGCCAGAGGACAGGGGCTGGGTGCTGAGAGGCTTGGATAATGTAAGTGCTTTGAGTTTAATTGATTTAATTGACTTCAGTGTGTCTGTGTTGTCTCTGAGCCAGGGATGGCTTTGGATCTCTTTGCTCTGTCCTTGGGAGAAGGGACTGGAATCCTAGTAAGTGTGGCTTGGAAGAGGGCTCCATAGTTCTCCTGTTCCCAGGGCTTAAGGATGGAAGCAGTGGTGTCTATGGAGCCTCAGGATAGGTGTCATCTGAGAAGGATACAAAGAAGATCATAGGAAGACATGAGAAGGGAAGGGGCCTCCTGGCCTTTTGTCTTCTACAAACCTTTGAAGGCTTAGACTGGCCTGGGAACCTCCCGGGCTTTGTGAAGAAGTGGGAAGAGCCTGGGGTCATTTGTGTTCTAAGTTCTCTGTACCTGGGAGAAGGCGGGGCCAGTGCAGCCTCCTGGAGTCATAGCACAGCTGGGAGAGCCCAGTCACATCCCTACCTGTCGTGTGACAAGGATAAGAACTGCTTTGTGGCCCTAGGTCTCTGTGCCAGTGGCATATACATAGTGCTCTGAAACCACAAGGGAAGAAGGTCTGATATTTTTACATGGTTCCTGAGGCCTTTACTGACTCTAGGCCACAGCAGCACCTTTACCAAGCCTTTGCATACGGGCACCGAGCCAACCACTAATTCCGGTGTTTAGCAGGCCTTCATAAGGCATCATCTCCTGGTTCTGTATAGACAGTTCTGCAGGTAGCATCACCCAGCATGAACAGATGCAGGAATCCACTCCCAGCAACATGACATATATACATGATAACTGGGACTAGGCCGAGCACCCTGTATGTCAACCCTGCTCTTATCGCCTGTGTATGCAGTTTTAAATGTTTCCAATTCTTTTTGGCTATAATATTAACTATACCTGGCAAATCCAGTGTCTGTAACATAGCTGCATTTTCAGGAATTGGTGTCTACATATGAAAATGTAACAAGCCCGTCAGCCTATTGTGGAGGTTAGGCCTGTACATAATCTCAGTTGTTCAGGAGGCAGAGGCAAGTTCAAGGCCAGTCTTGGTAACTTAGTGAGACCTTAAAAAAGAAGAAGAAGAAGAAGAAGAAGAAGAAGAAGAAGAAGAAGAAGAAGAAGAAGAAGAAGAAGAAGAAGAAGAGTGTAATGAATGTAATGAATGTAGTGATAGAATATTTGCCTTGAGTATGAGAGGTCCTAGGTTCAGTCCCCAGTAAAACATGGGTTAAGCGAGTGAGTGAATAAAGCGCTTTTCTGCATGCAGGTGTGAGAAAGCAGTGTATAGCAGAGCCAATGGTGTAAGCCAAGCAGGATGGAGATAGTATGCCCTTGGATTTGACCCTGGGCCAGTGTCCTTGGAGACTTTGGGAGTGGATATGGGATATGGGAGTGGATATAGACAGCCTGCTGGGGGTGTTTACTAAATTAACAAGAGTAGGATTATATTGTTGGAGCTGATAAAGAGGTGGCTCAGAGGTTAAGAACACTGGCTGCTCTTGCAGAGGACCCAAGTTCAATTCTCAGCACCAACGCGGTAGCTCACAACTACCAATTCCAGGGGCTCTAATGCCCTCTTCTGGCCTCTGTGGATACCAGGCATGCATAATGGTGCTCTCTCTCTCTCCTTCCTCTCTTTCTCTCATAAATATGTTTTTTTTTTTAAGAGAAAAAGAGAGAGGCCAGAGGAGAAGGCCCCAGGAAATGGTACAACTTACCTGTGGTAAAAAATGAAAAATAAAAAATAAAAAAAGGCAGGTGGCAGCAGGGTGGGGTGGTACAGCACTCAAAGAGAAAGAGACAGGCGGATTGATGTGAGTTCAAGGCCAGTGTGGTCTACAAAGTGAATCCAGGACAGCCAAGATTATACAGAGGAACCCTGTCTTAACCAAAGAGAGAGAGGGAGGGAAACAAGACAGACAGACAGATACACACACACACACACACACACACACACAGAGAGAGAGAGAGAGAGAGAGAGAGAGAGGAAAGACAGGTTGCAAAAGAAAAATAAATGGAACTCTAGCCTGGACCCCTCCCCTTGCTTCCTAGCCTGTCAGGGGCTGTAGCCTGTGATGTAAGAAGCCTCCTGCCATTGTGAGGTGTGAGGACCATGTGTCCTCTGCTGGCAGAGGAGCCGGGTAGAGGTGTGAAGGAATGTGCTGGTGTGTGCTCAGTTGAATAGGGCCTCAGCCCACATCAGTGTTAGGGTGCCTGGTGTATACTTGTTCCCAGCCCTATCCTGCAGACTTGCCTCTCAAGGTACTGATGTGGCTAGCTGCCAGTATAGGAACACTAGTGTCCTAGAGACTGGCAGATTTTAGTGGGACAAGGATTTCTTTCTAAATGGAAAAGAGGTAGACTGCTTGGTCATGAGCTTTTTAAAAGTCAAATCCCAAATAATGGTGCTAGCCCTCACCCTTACACACACTCAAATGTGAATTAAGGGGCCTGCCTGAACCCTGCTGCTCCTCCAAAAGCGGTAACAGTGGCCAGTAGGCTGCAAGGGACTCTAGCTATCTGTTTTCAGTGTGGGTAGACAGGCATCAGGCATAAGGGCCAGTTGCCCCCTCCCTGCTAGCTACCCATCCCTTGGCTTGTGTGGATGGCTGCTGTAAGCCATTTGTAAAACCCAGAGCCAAAAGTGAGTCATTGTTTAAGTTCCTTTGTCTACCATCTGCTGCTAACCACAGTCCAGCCAGCATGTGGTTCCCAGTGACACCTGCGATGGCTCCCTCCTCTGTTCCAGCTCTTCCACTTCACTTGTGGCACTGAGATACAGCTCTGGCCACCTCTGCAGCATTCAGTCCCTTTATATTATCTCTCACCTCTCACTACCCCGGCCCCACTTGTCCCGCCACCCAGGCCCTCCATCTCTTCCTCCTCCCCACGGCTCTCTGTCTGTCTTCGATTTTATTTCTTTCTACATATTCTTTAGACTCCAGAGACAATCTCCCCAGAATGCTAGAAGGTAGGCTGGGCCCCAGTGGTTGGTGTCTTTTTAATGTGGTTGATCATTGTGAGAAAGCTGAGAGCAAAGCTGATTAGAGGCTTTGCACAAACTCAAAGTACTTTTCTTAAGGGAAGTCCCTGGCTGAGAAAGTTGTGCAGGGGCAGTGAAGGGCCGGGCCACTAGACTGTCACTGGTGTATATATATGTGTGTGTGTGTGTTTGTATCTGTGTGAATATGTCTGTGTGAGTATGTGTGCATGTGTGTATATGCCTGTCTGTGTTTGTCTGTGTGTGTGTATGAGTATGTTTGAGTGTGTGTCTGTGTCAGTGTGTGTGCATGTATGTTTGTGTGCCTGTGTGAGTGTGTTTGTGTGTGTGTGTTTGTGTTGTCTGTCTTTATGTGAATGTGTGTGTGTGTGTGTGTGTGTGTGTGAATCCAGTCACAACCTGTCACTTTGGTGCCACATGAATTTTCAGAGAAGTTTGTTGCCACAATGGAAATGTTGTGCATGTAAGTTTGTTGCCACAATGGAAATGCTGTGCATGTAGGAGGAAGCACCTGGCAAGGCTAGTAGAGAGACCCTGAACTGCCATGTGGCATGGTCCTTGTCCCTAAATGATGCATGGGGCCCACCTAGGGTCTTGTGGAGACATGGCTAGATGGGTGATAGGGCTTTTCTAAGAAGACTACCTTCCTGTGTCCTCATGGCTTAAGAGGAAGAGAGACAGTCACTTCTTGTGACTGCCCCTGGTGTGTGTGTGTGTGTGTGTGTGTGTGTGTGTGTGTGTGTGTGTGTGTTTCTCAGGCTCCTTTTTCTCTGGCCCTTCCTTCTGTGGGCCCCCAGAGCCACTGTTTGTCTGGCTGGTTCCCCTGTAGGAGGAATAGAAAGAGGAACAGCAAAGATGCTGGTTTGTCCTAATGGGGCCTAGGGAAGGGTTGGCAGAGGTGGGGTACTGGCAGAAAGAACCCTGCTGTTTTACTCCTTAGCCTAAGGCAGAGAGACCCTGGTTTGGGAGAGCTGGCCTCAGTTTCTGTGTTACACCCTTTTGGTAAATGGGGGCTTCGTGTCCATCTTTATGAGTAAAGAAATTATCGAGACAGTGTCCTTTACTCCCAGGACAGCCTGGTCTACAAAGTGAGTCCAGGACAGCCAAGGGTACACAGAGAAACCCTGTTTCAAAAGAGAGAGAGAGAGAAAGAGAGAGAGATAATTAAAAAAAGAAAAAAGAAAAATAAACAAAAAGTAAAGAGCTGAGGGCTGGAGGGATGACTCGATTGATAAAGTGCCTGCTGTGCAAGCGTGAGGCCCTGAGTTTAGGTTCCCAGCACCCACATCAAAGAGCTTGCAGGAGCAGGGTATGTGTTAACTGCTTCAGAGGGAATAGAGATAAGAAAATCTCTGGAACTTGCTGGCCACAGTCTAGTCCAAGCACTGAGCTTTGGGTGACACTGGCTCAAAGAATAAAATAGAGAACAATGGAAGAGAACACCTGACATTGACCTCTGACCTCCACATTCACAAATACACATCTGTAAGAATACATACCATCTATGTGTATACATGCACAAAATGAGAAGAGACCATGCTGACCCGTAAAATTATCCTATGGAGACCAGAGACCAAACATGTCAGGCTTCCCAGGCCCCAGGATGCTCAGTAAAGTTGCCATCTCAGGCAGGAATGACAGGAGGGACCACATCCCCATGCTTACAGAAAGGTGGGGGCTACACTTGGTCCTAGGACTACCCCTAGTCCACCTGTGTTGTTTGTACAGGCCTGGGCACAAATCAAGTTGTATAGGGCTGGGAGGTGTGTGGATGCCAAAAGATTTGGTAGATGTTTCTCACTAATTCAACAGCCTATCAAACTGGGAGGCTGTAGCCAAGGCTCCAGGGAAGAACATTCCTAACACTCTGAAGCTTCAGGAGACTTTGAACCCTTGGCATTCCTGGGACTACCTCCACGCCCCCCACCCTTGTGTGCACACTCTCTTTTAATGTGTACCCCATATTTTGGACAATACTCACCTTCATTCTAGCCATAACCAAGACATCTTTTTCAAATCAGGGATCAACCCAGGGTTCTAAGACTACCCAGGGTCAGAGGAGAACTCTTGGACCCACTGTGGAAGGTATGGTGCATGATACCAGAAGCCTGGCGATGGAGACCACCTGGCTGAGGAGGTTCTGGGGACCCTACACAGGATGGCCAAGGAGGAAGGCAGACAGAGCTCTCTACAGGAAGGGTGGACCCAAGGCTTTCTAGGGGTCCTGGGAAGAAGGAAGTAAGGACCTGGTAGGGGGAGGGGTATTGAGGTTGAAGTTTTTTTTGTTTGTTTGTTTAAGTTCTTAACCCACAGAGAAGGAAGAGCCAGCCCCAATGGAAAGAGAAAGTGCAGCTGATTCAGGCAGTCTTGTGCAAGGACACAACCAGCACAGGCTAAGGAAAAGCCCCCTTTTTTATGGGGAGGAGGGACAGTGCTTTCTTGGCAGAGAGGTGAAGATGAGTGCTCCCTTTTGGTGCGAAGGGAAGAGGGAGTGCTCCTGACTCTATGCAGACAGGGAAAGTGGGGACACCTTCCAGAAGACCAGGGAGTGCTGCAGGAACTATAAAGTATGAACAAGGACAGAGGGCTAGAGAGGCCTTGCTCTTTGGAGAACAAGATAGTTCTCAATTCACCTTGACCTGAAGATGGCCCAAGGGCTCAAGGGATCAGGGCTGAGGAAACCATCTGATGGGGGTTCCTCATCCTTAGTGACCTGTGGTGGCTAGTCTGGCTGGCTGGAGTTTTTTGAGGCTCTCCTATCTGATTCCAACTTCACTTTGTTCTTCCCTTGGGACTTCTATTCCCTTCCCCCCATGTCCCAGGCCCATGTCCCCTACATGGGAGCTGGGGTACACAGGAAGCCACTGCCTCCCCTCTGTTTACCTCTCACCTTATTCTGACTAGAGTGGACTGTATCAGGATGAGGGTACATCTTTAGCATCCCAGGCCATGGAACCATACAGCCGAAGGCATGAGCCTGCCTGGCCAATCGTTCTTGGTTGCAGCCTGCTCACTGCTGCTAATTTCATGGCCCTGTGATCCAGGTAACGGTCTGCTGCCCTGAGCTACCACCCCTGGGCTGGAATCACTTTTCTTACCCTGCAGGGGCCCTGCTGCCTCCTTCCTCCACTGCAGACTGGAGGTGGGGGCCACATGGAACTGTTCAGTGACTGTAGCTTCAGACTCGGAGGCTGCTGCAGCTCGTGACTAATGTACTCCGCTTATATCAAAGGGCCCTAATGGCATTCCGAGGAGAGAAAGCTTACCAAGGCCTGCCAGAGATAAACAGGCTCACTTCAGGCTCTCCCTACCCAGAGAAACCTCTTTACCTGGATCCTGAGCCCAGAATCAGATTCTTCCAGAAGAGCCGCTTAGCACGGGGCCTCTCAGTGAGGTAGCTGGAGAAAGTTCTCTGCTGGAAAATGGCCTCACATCTGGCTGGCTGGCTCTGCTCAGCTTTTGAATTTCATCTGAAAAGTGGTTCTGTGGTTTCTAGTTTTCACTCCGGAGCACAGTAGATGAAAATGGCTTTCCTTATTACACTGCTAGTGAAACGCAGACCCCCTGCCCTGGCCAGGAGAGGCCTGTCCACACCCAGAGGCCATTGGGAGGCTGCTGGTACCACGCACCCCTCAGCCAAGCTTTGTCCATAGCCTGGGATCTCTCCTACACCTACCTGGGAGGTTTTTGGGGGGGCTGACACCATCAGGAAGAAGCTTGGAAATCTGCCCATGGATGCTCACCATGCTGCCTTCGGTTGTTATTGTTTTATAGTGCTGGGCACGGAGCACAGGGCCTCACCTATGTCTGGCATGCACTCTCTCATTGAGTCACGCCCCAGTCCAGCTGTCCTCTTTAAAGTGATCTCTGCTTCACCACTGACCATGTCCATCCATTCCCTGTAGCCAGTTGAGGGAAGAGTTTTCTTCTTTTTTTTTCTTTCTTTTCTTTTTCCTTCTTTCTTTCTTTCTTTCTCTCTCTCTCTCTCTCTCTCTCTCTTTCTTTCTTTCTTTCTTTTTTTATAACTGTATAGAGCTATTGGCCTGTGTGAATGCCTCGGGGAAGAAGAGAGACAATTCCTATATTCCCTCACTCCTAGTCACCCTGCAGACAGAGAGGTGAGATATTTAAACCCCAACATTTACAGCCTTGGGACAGGAGCAGAAGAGTATGACAATGCCTACAGGAAGAAACATGGCTTGCGTGGAAAGGCTGCAAGAGCTAACTTGGAAGTCTTCTCTAAGCCACTGAGGCAGGTGACACACTGTGGCCATGATGGAGGGCAACTTGTGGGGATTACAGAGTAAAACGGTAGGTGTCCCCACACGTCCAGTGATGCCACCAAGCGTCAGGCACACATCTCTGAAACTTTCCCACAGTGGTTCGATGTGAAGCTCAGTGGACAACTTTGGATGCCAGCCCCCCTGCTTTCCACCTTGTTCATCTCTGAATATGCCAGGCTAGCTGGCCCGTGAGGATCCTGGCTCTATCTCTGTCTCCCATCTCCCCACCTGAACCTTAGGATTATAGACATGTGCACCTGACCCAGCTTTACCTGGGTTCTGGGTTGTACCACTTTTGTTTTGTTTTGTCAGCTCTAAACAATGTGGAATCATCTAAGAAGAGGAATCTCAATTGAGAAAATGCCTCCATCAGATTTCACAAAAATGTCCGTGGGGACATTTTTCTTAACTAATGATTGGTGTGGCAGGGTCCAGACACCAGTGTCACCCCTGCATAAGTGGTCCTGGATGATATAAGGAAGCAGCCTGAGTAAGCTATGAGGAGAAACAAGCCAGTAAGCAGAGTCCTCTATGTATGGTCTGTCAGGTCCTGTCTCTGGGTTTCTGCCCTGATGTTCCCCAGTGATAGAGGGTGACCTGAGCATTGATTGAACCCTTTTTCCCCCGAGTTGCCTTTGGCTATGGTGTTTATCACAGCAATAGTAACCCTAAGACATGGGCATTTACCCCCTGAGCCATCCTCCTCATTCCAGCCTTGGGCTTCTTCTTCGCAAAATGGGGCCTATTCCAAACCTGCCTTGTACTGAATGATTGTAATAAGAACAAAGCTGTGTGGGAGTTTCACTGTTCAAATGTTCCTCGTGGCGTTCAGCTGCCCGCTCCAGTCACCACAGGTGTTAAGGTATTCTTTGATGTCATTGCCCTGAGCCCAAGTCTATAGGATGCAGACAACCCAGGGAAGTGATGGTGGGCATGGAACAAAATAAGGCTTCCCAGGGTGGAACTCGCCTCTTGCTTCCTCAGAGCTGCATCTCGCTTCACACTGACTTTAACCACTCAGAGTGGGACTGATGCACCCCCTGACATTAGCACCCTTGGGGCATGGCTGTCAGGAATCCTAGCAGTGTACCCCGCTAAGGGCAGCAGTTCTCAGGTTGGCTCCCAAAGGAAACATGGTAAGGTAACATCACCTCATGCTGAGGCACTTTAGTTCATGCACGTGTACAAATGCACTGCCTTGTGTGTACTGCACATGGGAAGGGGATACCAGAGTTAAGAGAAAAGGTGCTGTTGGCATGGACAGTGGCTTCCTAGCCTTGTCTAGAGTGGTTCAGAGCTTGTGCCTGGGGCCCATGCTGCTAAGGTGGAAAAGTGTGGAGGCTCCTGCCCTTCTGCATTGTCACTGTCTTCTGCCTGCTATTCCGTGAAGCCCACCTGGCCTTCAGGTCTTCAGGAGGCTGTATAAATAGCACCACCATTGAGCAGCTCTACAGGGCTTAGGCAAAGCTTGGCCTCCATCATGCAGAATCCCTTTGCAGGGATTCTGCCAGGAGTCAGAGGGAGGGGCAAGGAAGTGAGACAGGCACAGAGAATAAACACAGGCTTCAGGACCCTAGAACTGGCCACAGCTTAGCGACAAATACAGCTACCACCCAAATACGTGACTGTCTCCCCAGAAGTCATGGAAGCTGTACCACATTTCAGAACCCCAGTTAGGACAGGGAGAGACAAACCCTTCAATCTGTGAGCACCTTTTCATTTCCTACCTCTTCATTGGTAAGAACATTGATTCAACCCTCACCCCCAACACTCTTCTGGGAATGTTACTAGGCCCTTTGCACAGCAGACAGTATATAGGCCTGGTGGGCCAGGGTAGCACTTATTTTAAGTGTCATTTCCTGAAATCAATGCATTTCCGCAGAGATGTCAAGGTGAGGCTGGAGGGACCAGCATTCCCAGAAAGCAGACCTTTGTTCCCCAGAGGGCGAGTGCAGGCCAGAGGTCTGCCCATGAGAATCCCGGCTCTGTCAGAGAGGCTGGGTTCTCTCTGACTAGGCTAAACTGTTGGAGGGTCAGTTCTAAGCTCAGGTGGGTTTCTGTCAGAACCCAGTACCTGGTGACCAGACACCCGACAGCTTCTGTTCTTGCAGGAGACCAGCCTCAGCAACTTGAGGTCACCTGCAGATCATTGATGTGTGATGTTCCCCAAAGGCCCAGAAGATTGTCTCCTCAAAGTCAGCTGAGGAGAAGTTAGACATCATTTGGTATTGGTTGTCACTCAGTTACATATGCCTGTCACATTTGCTTACTTCTCTCGCCTAGAAGTCCACACTCTATGAATGGAGCATATCCGGCAGTGAATGTCCCTGGGGAAGGTTATGCGGCCATCATACATGGCTGCCACCAGGCTTGGCCTATAATCCCAGATACTTAGGAGGCTGAGATAGGATCAAAAGTTCAAGGTTTGCTTGGACTGTGGGCTGAATTCAAAGACAGCCTGGGTAACTTGGTAAAACTGTGCCTCAAAATAAAGAGGACTATAGCTCAATAGTAGAGTATTTGCTGACAAGTGTGAAGCTCTAGCTTCATTCCCTAATTGCGCATGCGCGCGCACACACACACACACACACACACACACACACAGTCACACATACTCACAGAACACACTCAGTTACACACAAAACACACATTTATACACACACTCAGCCACACTCTCTCATACACAGTTTCTCTTACACAGTGAAACTACCCTATCTTTGAATCAAGATGCATTTTTTAAAATATTTGCATGAGAGGTGCCAAGTCCACCTTATATCACTGTCTGAGCTCTAGTCCCTGTTTGTGGAGTGGCCTGAGTCCCTTCTCCCCATTGGCTTGTTCTTCATAAAGTAGAGAAATGAGCTTAGTCAACAGTGCAGGACTCAGAGTATCCTGCAGTTGTTGGTGCTGAAAAATCGTTCCAACTTTAAAAGGCACAGCCTTCAGCTTGGCTGTGTGCAAACCAGAACATTTAGTTACTTGGAAAATCACCGTCCCTAAAGTACCCAGGGACTTTGAGCCTGGTTGGAAAAGAGCAAAACAGGGTCCCCACCTCCTGTGGCCACAGTTCCAGGTCTGACTAGGGGACGAGGGAGCCTGTCAAGGGCAGGGGGAGCTGTTTCCTCTAGCCCTCATCTGGCCTTTGTTCCTCAGTCTTTTCTTTCCCTCTTCTGCCTGTCTGGCCTCACGTGGACTCAGCCAGTGTGTCAAGAGGTAATTGACTGACTGCCCAGCCCAGGGCAGGCTCTGCTGAGCCCATCAGGGCAGGGACAATGAGGGGCCAGCTCAGAGGCAGAAGGCTATTTCTGAGACTCACGGCTGATGAACTTTGATTAATTTTAAGGCTGTCACCTTATAGTCAGGGTGCCCCTTCCAAAGAGCACAAAGCCCTCTGCAGCATCAAAGGGACCTCAGAGGGTCTGCACTCCAGACCAAGAGGTGCGCAGGACATTTCTGCCTGTGTCTTTGTTCTGTGCCGTCTGTCAAGGCCTGATCGCAGCCTCACTGCCCCAGGACCTCTCCTGGATCCCATGCAGTTTGCACGCTCTCCACTTTCTCCCACCTCCTCCCTGGAACTCCTTGAGACTCATCTCTCTTCTGGTTTGCCAAACAGCAGCAACTGTAAAAACCTAGCAGGAATTCTCACAGCTCTTTGGGTTTGGAGTTGTGAAAAAGCCTTCACACTCCTTCTGTTACTCCCAGTGGGACACACTGATTTCCTGGGGGGTGGGGAGGAGCAGAAGTACATCTTGGTCTCCTTGATGCTACAGAATAAGGGCTTTATGCACGCACATACAAACACACACTCATGCGTGCTGGCTGTTTGTTGCACTCGGCCCCTGTGATCTGTTTCTTTGGTTTTGGGTTGCATTTCTTCAGCACTCCAGAGTGGAATACTCAGATGCTACTCTCTGTTTGCTGAGAGTTAAATGTGTAATCCAGTTAAATCCCTCCTGCTTGTTATACACCTGAATGCTTACTTAGTAAGCCCTTACTACAGCTCGAAGCTCATTTGGGCTTCATGACCAAAGCAAGGCATTCAGCCGTTGGCCAGCTTTCCTCCCTTCTTCATTCCCTCCCTCCCTCTTTCTTTTTCTTCATTCTTTCCGCTCTCCCTCCTTCCCTTCCTTCTTCTATTTCTTTCCCTCCCTCCTTCCCTCTCTTCCTTCATTTTTTCCTTCTTTCCTTTCTCCCATTCTCCTTCCCTCTCTTTCTTTATTTCCTTCCCTCTCTCCATCTTTTCTTCCTTTTTCTCCTTCTCCCTCCCTTCCTCCATAATCCACCTCCTTCTTCTCACTCTGTAGTACTGGGGGATAGAAGGCAGGGTCATCCCATGAAGGCCATGGAGCCTCCCTTCTGCCTCCCTGCCACAGTTTGCTATGGTTGTTTTAAAAGATGAGTATGCCTAGAGATAGTGCCAACATGATCAAGTATCTTTTAATGAGTGGGCAATTGTTGGGGTATTAAGAGCTGCATCCAGTTTGTACTAGGCCAGTCTGTAACCCTGAGTTCCAGCCTGGTGTGTCTGGGAAGGTCCCTCATCCTGCTGGGGGACCTCATCTCCACCTCCATGCCTTATCGAAGAGATGTTTACCTTTGTGGTTTTGACCTGCAGTAGCTTTGTGGGAGCTGAGTTTCCCATAAACTCAAGGTGTGGAAATGTCTAAATGGTGTATTCTGTCAAAGGGCCAACAAGTTTAATAGGATGGGACTTCCCATTTTAGATATATATTGAGCTTCACTCCCATTATCCAGTGTGTGGCTAGGGCAAGTGGAGCACTGGGAGTGTGGGCTTCCCAAGAGCAGAGGACAATGTCAGAGTGTAGCACAGCTGTCATTGGCTGCTGTTGGTTGAATGACTGAGTGAGTGTTAGGCTGGAAATAGGGGTGGGATCACATGGAGTTGGGTGGACTTACCCATGGCTACTAGGTATTTGGGGACAGTGAAAGCAGCTTTCCTCCAAAGCCCTCTCACCCTTGAGTGACAAGCAACCTCCTCCCTTGTGTGTTTCTAGAACTACTTTGAGAGCTACCTGGCGGTTGCCTCCACTGTCCCCTCTTTGCTGTGCCTTGTGGCCAACTTCCTGCTTGTCAACAGGTAGGTCACCATCCTCCCTTGCCTGACCTTCACCCTTGCCTCCTCTATTCTCCCCCAGTCTCTAGCAGGAGTTTTCTGCTTAAATGTTGGTTCCCCTAACTGAAGTCAGGCAGTTCAGCCTTGCCTTGCAGTTGCAGTTCATAGGTTGGACAGGTGCCTGGGCACTCCAGTCAGAGGTCAGTGCTCATTATTTATGGCCACTTACAGTGACAGTCAGGTGATGGCCATCCCCTTTTGGGAGGCTGGTAGGGCTACAGACCTTGCAGCCGGGACACAGTGTGTGGAGCAAGCCCTGAGGGAGCTGTTCTTGCACATGTTCTGAGAACAGCCAGATGCTCACAGCACCCTCTGACTGTCCTACCTCAGGAAGCAGTCAGCTTGCCACTCTGTAATCGGTTGACATTACCAGCTGAAGGATGAATCCCCTACTCAGAGTGGCATCTCATAGGAAATGATTGGGAAAGGCTTCTGGGTAACACAATAGAGGAAGGAATTATTTGAGAGATAAGTAAGTTGGTATGGTTCATAGACTCCACTGGCTGCTCCTTCCTGTCCAGACTCAGTTTGGCTTGACAGTGGTAACAGTGCTAGTACCTCAATCTGCATTTTCCTGAAGCTGCCTGTAGACAATATCCATGGGCTCACTATGGCCCACAATCCTGGGCTTCACTTGGACATGGCTCATAGAAACCTTAGATCCCTGGTGGCAAATTTATTCAGCTCTGGTCACTTAGGAGTAAGTCCTGGGTCTCCAGGAGTTACTGCAAAGCACTCTAAGGCAGATCTGGTCTCAGCAAGGGTGCTGGGGTTGATTAGTAATGTCTGCTCTAGGACACAGGAGGAAAGAGCAGAATGTATGCTGTGTGCTAAACCTGTGTATAGAGCAGTCTTTCTAAACACATCATAGTACAGGGCACAGTAGCATAGTAGATCCCAAAGCACAATGGCTTGCAACCATAACAGTAATTAGTTTCTCTCACTTTCTGGGCTTCAGGGGTCAGCCAGGCTCAGCTGGAACATGCTGATGCAGTCAGGCAGCACTGGGGCAGGAGATGCTCGTCCTTTCCTTCCTCCCTGCCTCTCTCCCGACATTGGCTTGCTCACATGGGGTCAGAGACTGTTCTCATTTTGGTTGAAGAGTAAATGTTCCATAAGAACCAGGGACAAGCCCACATAGTGTCACTTTTGCCACATTCAACTGGTCAAGGCTGTCATAAAACCTGCTTCTCTTCAAGGGGATAGAGACCCCATTTCCCCATGGAGGGAGTGTCAAAGAACCAAAGTGTTTGAGAGTGAGGGATGAACTCAGCCTTGCCTAGGCCCCTAGGGCTACCTACAGAGGCCTCCCTCCCAGATACCTAGTCTTCAGACATCCACCCTTTGGGGGTACAAATGATATGGGAAAATTTGGAGGTGTCTTTGAGTTCAACAGAGCCTTTCTGCATTCTTGGTGAGTGCAGGTGGAGGTAGGGCAGGAAAAGGCCACAGAAAACTCAAAGGCCACCCTTAAGGCCACCCGAGCCAGTCGCTTTTGGGTTCTTGTGTTGCTAATAAGGTGAAATTTACACACCACAGAGGATATATTTTAGAAAGTTACAGATAAGTGAACAGTAGCTTTGGGAAGAAGACAGAGTGTTGGTTCAGCAGGAGGAATCACAGGAAATAGGGATTATGGAAGTTGCTGGTGTGGGATCCTATGAAGGACTTCCGGGGAATGGAATGAAATGATCTGTCCAGCTGGTTCATCCAAGATGTATTCCTGTATCTCTTCTTTGTTTCAGTCGAATCTTCAAGTGTAGCTTCTGCTCAAGGCTAAGAGATAACAAGGGACCAAGAACCAAGCATTCCTAGCATTCCTGACCTCCAGCAAGGACCCCTGCCCTGCCTGACCAGGGTCTAGCTCTTGTTCTCAAGGCCAAGAGCTGACTTGGATGTGCCCTCAGCACTGTCAGCCACTGAAGATAGAATAGTTCTTCACAGTGTCCAGAGGAGAGGAAGGGTGCCAGAAGAAGGCAAGAAAGACAAGAACACTTGCTGTGGCAGGCAGGCCCGTCCCACCCACCCTGTGCACTTCCAGGCCTTGTGACTTTTCTGTATTCAATTGCTCTGTGGCCTTGTCATTTGCCTAGCTGGGACAGCTAATTTACCTGTGGACTTGAATTCCTATTTCCTTTAGATCCAAGCCACCACCTGACAAGGGGGTAATATATATCTATTACCCCTTCACTGCATCTCTCTGTGTGTGCAGTGACTTAAGAGGTTTAGAGTGACATCTTATTTTTTCTGGTCACAGATATGCCACAGTGGAGCTACGTGTCTTTATGTTTTTCTCAGTGGCCATGGAACCAGAAACTGGCCAAGTTCTGAGGTCAGCAGGAGCAGTGAAAGTCCCTCTTAGGACCTTGGAGTATATGATCTCTAGTTGCAATATCCAGTCAACCAATCAGTGGCCTTGCTTAAAGGACCCCCCACACACACCTCACATGACCACCACAGGTCCCTTGGCCCCTGAGACTAGAGTGAGGATTTATTTCTAGAGGAATCAGCTCATCTGTGTGCACTTGAAACCTGGGCTATCAGTAGGCCCTTAGGGCCTAGCTTTGTAGCCCCTTGGGTCAGGCCTCAGGCTGCTAAGCAGTGGGAGGGTCATTAGGAGAAGGCTGGGCAGGGTAGTAGTTTCACAGGTTCCCTAGCCCAGGCTATAGGCAATGTTTGAGGGCCGTGGGGAAAACAGTGCTCCAACCTCTATGTTGCCAGCTGCCAAGGACAGTTTAGGGCAAAGCTGTTTTTTTATTTAATGTGGAAGATTGAAATGTCTTTTTCCCTCCCTCCTGGAGCACCCTGGCTTCTCTGACTGGCTCATCCATAATCGCCAAGTGTTTTATTATGTTAAATTCTAGCTTTATAAATACAGATGAGCCAGATTTACATTTTGGAGACTTGGGAAGAAATCAGTCCCCTGGGGTCCTGGACCCTCGTAGCAAGGGAGTGAAACAGGGATGGGCTGCTCTCCTCCCACATCATCAGGGTGGTATAGATTCTTAGCTTGCCTGTTACTAGAGTAGAACACCTTGCAAACCAGCACTTGCCTTAACTTCCCTATACTCCCAGGAGCTTCCATCACAAGCCATGCTTCCTGCAGCGGGGAGAGCAGTATGCCCCACAGTGTCTGTAGGGCTGGCCTTCAACATCATGGAATTCAGCCTCAGAACACTGAGAATAGCTCCCATGGGGTTTCTGAGGGCCTGGGGCTCTGCTGGAGGGTGCTTAGGTATCAAGGAGAAAACAGGTAGGAAGGAGCCCTGGGCAGGTGAAGGAGAGTCACAAGCAGTACAATGGGTGCCTTTCCTGCCCCCTCCTCCAAGGAAGAAGCCAATTCCTGCCAAAGCCCCAGGTACCCCACAGGACCTCATCACCATAACTGCAAGGAAATGGCTAGAAGTTGAGGAAGGCATGCAGTTACACCTCCTCCTTCCTTGGTCAGTCTCTTCCTTCAGCAGTCCTCATCAGGAAACCATGGTGTTTGTCCCTAGGTGTTGCCAAGTGGATTTCTTCAGTAGGACCTTCATATCACCTAGGCCATTTTGGAGATGAGGAGGAAAGGTGCAGAAAGAGTGACTGTTTATCTGAGGTCACACAGCAAGTTCTTGACAAAGCCAGGCACTGTGTCCCTGTCTCCTATCTTGTGGATGGATAAATGGCTTCTCATGCCATGAAGGTGGGGTTCTCTGGGACAGATAAGTGTATAGGGTCACCTTGAACATCAAGCCTGAGGCTTAGCTACAAGCCTTCTGGGTACTTCGGGGTTCATTTATCATAATAGCTCTTGTTGGCTCCTGGGGTCCAACCAGTTCACCTGTCATCCCTCTAGCCCTACCTTGCCTAAAGCCTCTGCAGAGTCTAAGAAGAGGCACTCCAGTGTGGCATTCTAGTGGTTCTTGAGGCTTGTGGTTTCTCAGAAGCAGGCCCCCAAACACGGAAAGTTCAAGAGCATGTAGTACATTTGGGGGTGAATGTGGAAAGAGCAAGAAAGAAGCCAGGAGAGGAGGTTTTGTCACCCCGTCCCACAGAGAGCCACCCCCAGAGAGGGAGCTAGGATGAGTATCCACCAATCCAACAGGCATTGGCTGTAGGCTGCTGTTGGGAAATGTCAGTGGTCCAGCCAAACCCTGGGCCACAGTCTGGAGTCAGAGGCATTGTTACCTTGCCTGGAACCCCGATGTCTCTGTGTTAGTGGATACACTCACTCAATCTTGTCTCTTCCAAGGACATGCACGTTCTTTTCCTTAAGGCCCCTCAGCTGTGCCTGGAAATGCCAGCCCTCCTGCCAGAGTACCTTGTACTGGGGTGCACCACGTCCTGTCACTCTGTCCTATACACCTTTGCTCCAGAAATACAGCCGGTGCCCAGTGCCTGTGTGTAAGACAGTCACCTCATCAGGACACAGGGTCACAGAAGAGCCTGGGCTGGGGCTAAGCTCTCCCAGCTTCAATCCCAGCGTCCAGGGACTCCCTCTGTGTCCTTCCTTCCCTTTACAAAGGCGAGGCAGCCCCACTCTCCCCCCAACCCTGAACTCCCTCTCAAGATCCAGAAGTAGCATCAGCCAGGGGCAGGAGCTCCTTGTAATAACACTTTCTTCTCTCCATGCAAATTGCTTCACACCCGGCTGTGTACACAGACCTGTCTTTTTCTACCTTCAGTGTTGTTTTAATCCAGAAAACATCTCTGTATCTACTCTGGCTTTCTCTCCGCCCCCACTTTCTCTCTGGTTAATAGGAAACAGAACTGAACATCCGAATAGGCTTAAAGGATATTCTAATCTGATGGTTTGAACAGCCTTGGGTTGCTGCTCTCTCTGTTAGGGTGGAGAGATGCGCAACCATCCCTGATGGCCCCTATCACTGCCCTTCTCCCTGGTCAGTGGGGTGAGGAGGTGCAGGGTAGTATTTTAATGGAATGCATGGGGTCCTGGAACTGGACCATCAGGGTGTGGTCTCAGCAGCTGCCATCCTAGCTAAGATAACTCTCTGAGAGCTCCTGGGCTCATAGCTGAGTGACCTTAACCTTTCTGAGCCCAGCTTCCTTATCTATGAACAGGGATTGAGGGCATCTCATAGTCACAGAGGGAGCTGAGCGAGGTCGATTGTAGGAAATGTTAGAATCTCACAGGGCTGGGGTGGGAGGTGAGCCAGGCTCGGAGTGTGGAGAACATTAGAATCTCACAGAGCAGATCAAGGTAGACTGTTGAGAACAATTGGAGGAAAATTGGGTACACACCAAGTTCTGTGACATCAATGATGGTGATCCTCTTCCCTCCCCCACCTGCCAAATTTGGAGAAGGAAGCTGGGTTGGTTGTGCAGTTCAGACACTAAATACATCCCACAGGAGGGCAGTAATGTAGCTTGTGAGGTCTTGTCTGGTGTCCTGGCCTCGAGCCTCACAAGTTGGTGATAGCGGCAGTGTCTACTGACCCTGCACAGGGTTCTGCTCTTTGTGCTCTGTAAAGGTCCCTAGAGCCTCTACCTTCCCCCATGGGTAGATAGACACTCCTTGTGCAGTATCTAGGCCCCAAGTCTCTTTTTAGATGTCATAGGGCAGGCAGATTTCAAGGCAACGCTTCACAGTGTCAGTGAACAGTCCCCATGGCTCACCAGCATGACCCATGTGGAGGCCTGAGGGGAGTCTAACCCCCTCCCATACTGCTTCTGGTCCTCTCCCCAGAATCCAGGTGCATGTGCGTGTTTTGGCCTCACTGTCTGTCTCACTGGCCATCTTCGTGGTTATGATTGCGCTGGTGAAGGTGGATACTTCTTCTTGGACCCAAGGCTTCTTCAGTGTTACCATCGTGTGTATGGCCATCGTGAGCGGCTCCTCCACCATCTTCAATAGCAGCGTGTACGGCCTGACAGGCTTGTTCCCCATGAGGAATGCCCAGGCATTGATATCAGGTGAGATCCCACCGTGATTGGGGGCCACAGTGGTCTTTCCAGAAAAGGAAACATGTCCTGGGTCCACTTTAGTTTCCTAGTTTCCTAGTTTTCCAAGCAAAACACCCCAGACTTGGTAGCTGAGAGCTATTCATTTTGCTAAATCTGCAGCTTGGACAGCAGATCAAAGCAAACAAAGAGAGAAAAAAAAAAAAAAAAAACAAAAAACAAAACCAAAAAGCCAAAAAGCTGGCTTTCCACTGCTCCACTCAGTGTTCACAGGGGTGGATTGATTGAGGCCTCAGGCCTTGGTGGCATTGTATGTGGACCTCACCGTAGTTGCCGGGGTTATCTTGTGGCCTAGGCCTAGGCTATGCACAGAGCGAGCATCGGGGAAGACCCAGGCAGCACTTCATTTTGATGTGGCTATGGGGAACAACTTTCACAGCCCTTAGCTCACCTAGATGCCAGATGAGTCTCTGTGGCTCCATGGACGGTGATAGAAGTCTTGGCAGCAGAATGGGTAGGTGGGAGGTCAGATCAGAGCCTTGATGGAAGTACCCTCTGCCTTCACAGTGTCATTTCTGAGACCAGCCTTCCTTCCTTTCCTTCCTTCCCATCTTGCCTCCTGCCTACTTGTCCCTTTTTCTTTCCTTTAGTGCTTCCTTTCCCTCCCCCCTCTTTTTCCTCCCCCGCCTCTTTTCTGTCTTTCTTTCCTTTCCAGTTTTATGAAGGCTCCACCCTGTGCCAGGGGAGGAAAGATGAACCACACTGTGTCCTATTAGAGTCAATAGCCTAGTGCCTAAGCTGCTGGTGCCCCCACACTGTGCCATGCCGTGACTTGCTCGGACTCTGACTCCCAGGGGCATCTCTCTAGCTGAAGTCTGAAATCGGATGCTAAGCCTGTTATGGGGACCTTGGCTGTTTTTTCTCTCACCCAGATGGCACCACAAGGTAAACAGAGCTGGGTCCGTTAGCATCTGCTTTATGTGGAAGACCACTGTCCCCTAAAGCAAGCCTGGAGGCTGCTCTTCTTTGTGTTTCCATGTATCTCTGGTGTCTATCTGAGAAGAGCTGCACAGAGTGCAGGACTGTGCCCATTAGTTAGTATGCCAGGTAGGATGTGGCAGGGATGACAAGTACCTTGACAAGCGCATATCCCCTCCCCGCTCCGTACCGGTGCCAGACATCACTAATAGATCCCTATCTTTCCTCCTGAGCCTCTAATTCCCTCTCAAGCCAGCACTTGAGGCAATTACTCTCTGCGGATCAGAGTCTAGATATGAGCTCCGTCTCTGCCATTTTTGATATAGGATTAGGCTTTGCCTCTCTCCCAGGAAACCCTTGGGCCTAAAATAAAATAGAAATGAACTTGTCATTGAGTTTTCTGAGTACAGTCACCATGCTCCTGGCATTGCTTCAAGAAAGGCAGGTCTGGGCTGAGAGGAATGGCCATCAAACACTAATCCCTCCGTCACTACTGGCCTCAGAAAGACTCTCTTATCCCCTCATCTCCCCCTCCCCATCTTGTTGATGCTTTTCAACACATCTTTAGCCCTGCCGAATACCTGCATGAGGGGCAAGTGGCCCCTCTTGTCCACCTGTAGATCTCTAGAGAAGAGTGTCTCCTGGGAATTTTCTTTTGAAAGTCTACTTTTGGAAAAGTTGGGGAGCCAGGTATGTGTCTGGGGGAGCACACACACACCTATAACCCCAGTACTTCACAGACTGAGACAGGAAGAATGTGAGCATTGGGTCAGGTTGGGCTACATAGCGAGACCCTGTCTCAAAGAATAAAAAGAGTAGGTGAAATTGGGACTTAGATGTCAGCTCTGGAGGGTAACATGTGTGGCCTTCATTGGTGCCAGGCCAACACTCTGGGCTAGCTGAAGTGCCTCAGTTCCCAGTGGCCCCAGCCTTCTTTGCTTTTTTTTGTTGTTGTTGTTCAGAGGAGCCCATCTGTGAATTCTGTGCATGTTGGCATCTGAGGAACAATTCATTTGTTTTGTGCTGGTGTTTTTTTTTTTTTTTCAAAGCCCTCATTTACATGTATTTCCATAACTGATGAGATAGTGGGAGTCATGAAGGATGAGCTCCCGGAGGCCCGGTTTGTGGCTGCCGATAATATTGTAGATTCAAGTTGGAAGGGAGAGGGGATCAGTGGGCAGGACTGTTAAGATCTCTTCCTCCGGCGGCCACCGGGATCGGCTCTCTGAGCTAACCCTACTTCTTTCAGAGCACCCAGGTGGGGATTAAGGCTTCTCAGAAGTAGGCACCCCTCTGGCACCCCCCTCTATTGCTGCTGCTTTGATGTGGGAAATATGGAAGTAGCCAAATAGCTAATTGGGAATCTCAAGATTTATTCAACACTCAGCTCCTGTCTGTGTCAGACTCTGTTTAACATGTAATAATCCTTTTAATCCTTATAGCAGTCCTAAGGGGTGGGCACTCCCTCTTACAGATGAGCAAGCTAAGGACAAGAGAGGTCAAGAGGCTTGTCAGGGATCACACAGCCTGAAGTGGTAGAATAGGGATTGTATTCTGATTCAAGCATGAGTCCCTTGGATCATACTTGCTCTCGAGTGGTAGCTTCCAGCCCCTTTCAGGCTGGTAGAACCTATTTGGGAGAAGTTGGGAGAATTGTCTGTTGGGGCCAAAGGCAACTCCTGCAGTGTGGGAGAGGCAGCAAGGTGGATAGAAACACTTGCCCCCTGTCCAAAGCTCTGTAAATCAGGCTAGAGGGGGTTCTATACAACTCTCCCGGCTCCCCACTCCAGCTACATCCACCCCCAGCTCCAATCTCCAACCTCCTGCCCAGCTTCAGATACTGTGAGGTGAGCACCAAGGTGTTTTCAGTGCTGGTGGGTAGGGGGTTGGCTTCTGGGTCCCTGTGCCTTCCTGAGCCCATTGTGATGTCCTTGTGGCATTCCCTTGCTCTCTACAGGAGGAGCCATGGGAGGGACAGTCAGTGCTGTGGCCTCGCTGGTGGACCTGGCAGCATCCAGTGACGTGCGGGACAGCGCCCTAGCCTTCTTCCTCACAGCAGCAGTCTTCCTTGGGCTCTGTGTGGGGCTCTTCCTACTGCTGCCCCAGCTGGAGTATGCCAGGTGAGGTTCCCCTGCTCTGCCCTCCTCATCTGGTGGTCATCTGATTGGATTGTAGGGCCCTGATTGGCTTGCCCGTCCCCAGGACTGTGAGGGCTGAAGTGCACAGGGATTTTGTTGGATGAGGAGCATCCCTCAGTTGATCATTAAGTTGATCTTGGGTGGGAAAAGCTGGCTCTGACTACACCTCTAAACTGGTATTGCCTGCAAGCTCCAGGTCAGGAAAGACTGTGCAGTGGAAGTGGAATTGAGCCTGGAAAATAAGGCATAATGGTTCCCAAGCACTGAACGCACCCACTGTCATTCCCTGCACCGGCAGGAGGCGCAACCTAGCTGAGTTGGTCTGTCTCATTTATACCCACACACTCTTGTTTCTCCTAAGGTCATAATTATTAGTTAATATTCCTATGTGCACGTTAGGAAACCAGGGATCAGAGCTGTCAGCGAGCCAGGAGGTAGCAGGACCAGTGTGGACAGGTCTCTACACTCTACTTTCAGTTCACTGCCTGTGGGACTCCTGGTCTCTCTCAAGTTCCACTCATGTCGTTTGTACTTTCTACTGCTCTTTAAGAACTGAAAATGGGGCTGAGGATGTAACGAAGTTTGTAGAGTACTTGCCTTGAATGCGTGAAACCATGGGTTCTTGGACTTTCTATTGGTAGTTTCATTGTTGGACTAGCAGGACCACAGCCTGTAAACCATTGTGGTGTTTTGAGTAAGAATGGCTCCCCTACACTCAACAGGGCATGGCACTCTGTGAGAATTAGAAGGTGTGGCCTTGTTGGAGTAGGTGTGGCTTTCTTGGAGGAAGGATGTCAGTAGGGGTAGGCTTTGAGGTTTGAAAAACCCAAGTCAGACCCAGTGTTTTTCTCTTCCTGCTGCCTCTGGATCGGGATATTGAACTCTCAGCTCCTTCTCCAGCACCATGTCTGCCTGCATGCTACCATGCTTTCCACCATGCTGATAACAGACTAAACCTCTGAGACTGTAAGGCAGCCCCAATTAAATACTTTCTTTAAGAGTTCCCTAGTCATGGTGTCTCTTCACAGCAATAGAAGAGCTAAGACAGTCATTGTAATAAATCCCTATTCTATGTGTACGTGTGTGTGTGTGTGTGTGTGTGTGTGTGTGTGTGTGTGTGTGTGTATGTACCATGGTGCGTGTGCACCAGTATGGGTTCCAGGTATTGAACTCATGTTATCAGGAATGGCAGCAAGCACCTGCTTGAGCCATCCCCAAAATTTAAAAGTACAAACCTTTGAATCCATTGATCTGTTCTTGTTCGCTTGGGTGTGCATGTAGATTACATGCTGCCCTGGGACAGTAGTCCAGAAAGGCTGGGGAACCTGCATGTCATCTGTAGGGGAACATTCAACATGCATGTCAAATTGTGATGTAGTGACAGAGTGGAAGGACTGAGTCATGTGTATGACAGAAGGCCACAAGTTAATGTTGTTCAGATTGTGATGGGAATGCATTTTTGAATGCTAGGATGCATGACCTAGGGTGTTGTGTGTGTTATTTGTAAAATATGTTTTGGCATTTTGACCATACTGCAGGCCTGAGCCACCACACTCTGCTTACCTTTTACATTCCTGAATGTCTTTGCCAAAACCTCCCTTTCCAACACAAAATAAAACATGGCCAAGGCCTTTCCTCTGTGCAGTGATCAGGATCAGGGTGGTTTCCTGCCCCTGCTCATGGTATGGTCACCACCTTTGATCCAGGAACTGGAGTCCAGCCTGGCAAGCTGGCCAGGAATAACACAGGCCACGCCTCCAACAACCTACCCCTTCATGTCATGTTGTGGGATCCTGGGCCAAGAGGTTCCCAGGGCTTGGGCTTTCCCTGCTGGGATTCTGAGGGCTGTTCTGAATACCCACAGTTGTTATGAAGATTCTGGGGTCTACCCTTCTGTGTCCTGGAGTTCAGTTTCATAGTGACCCACTAAACATGTCACTATCCCTCTGCAGGTACTACATGAGGCCAGTTACCCCTGCTCACGTGTTTTCTGGTGAAGACAACCTATCACAGGACACTCCCAGCACCTCCTCAGTGGCTCCTGCATCCAGAGTGGTACACACGCCACCCCTCAGGCCCATTCTGAAGAAGACGGCTGGCCTTGGGTTCTGTACTGTTTTCCTTTACTTTGTCACTGCCCTCATCTTTCCTGCCATCTGCACCAACATCCAGTCCATACATAAGGGCACCGGCTCTCCATGGACCTCCAAGTTCTTTGTGCCACTCACTGTCTTCCTCCTTTTCAACTTTGCTGACCTCTGTGGCCGACAGGTCACAGCCTGGATCCAGGTGCCAGGTCCTAGGAGCAAGGCGCTCCCCGGATTGGCACTCTTGCGTGTCTGCCTCGTGCCCTTCTTTCTGCTCTGTAACTACCAGCCACGCTCACACCTGACTGTGGTGCTTTTTCAGTCTGACATCTACCCTGTGCTCTTCACCTGCCTCTTGGGGCTCAGCAATGGCTACCTCAGTACTCTGGTGCTCATCTATGGCCCCAAGATTGTACCCCGGGAGCTGGCTGAGGCCACCAGTGTAGTGATGACTTTCTATATTTCTGTGGGCTTGTTGCTGGGCTCAGCTTGTGCAGCCCTGCTTGAACACTTTATCTAGGAGGGGGAAGCAAGGATGTGGGTACTGTGTGAGGCTTGGGCCCTTGGGAGACGTGCAGGGTGAGCTGAGGTCTCCGATGCTGTGGGCTGGCCTTTCATTTGGTGCAGAGCTGAGCCCACTCAGGCTGCCTTTCTCTCAGACTGCTTGGGAGCCACATCCTAGCAACATTTTGTGCAGGGAGACATTCCAGACACAGCCCAGCATGGTGCCTCATACCTATAATCCCGGCATTTAAGAGGCTGAGCTGGAGGACTGCTGTGAATTTGAGGCCAGCCTGGCTGCATAGTAGAACCTTATCTCAAAAAATAAGCTAAAACAAAAACCCTGAGACATCCCAAACACTTCAAACACTCCAGAGCCCTTTGAAGGGTGTGGTTATTGGTGGGATATAGCTCGACTGATAGCTTACTTGTTCAGCATTCTTGAAGGCCTGGCTCCCATCCCCAGCACAACATAAACTGGACATGTTTAGTGAAAGCCTGTAGTCCTATCACTTGAGAGGTAGAAGCAGGAGGATCAGAAGTTCAAGGTCATCTTCAGTTACATAGGGAGTTTGAGGCCAATCTGGGCTACAAGAGACAGTGTCTCAAAAAAAAGAAAGTACAGTTGTAAAGATGGGAGTGGTAATATTACCTTTATAGCTAATAAATACCCTATGTCTAACTTGTGTTGTTACAAGGCCAGAGCCCAGCCTTTCTAACTGACAGCAAGGTGGGAGAGAATCTTCAGGGTTCCCTATTCTGAAAGAGGCTCCTGGATTTGAGATCCCCTCTCAAATGGCCAGTACTCAGATCAGGGCCCAAACATGTGCTGATCCTTCAGCTCTGTGGGTGGGAGGAGGCCAAACAGCTGAAAAGCTCCACAAGGCAGGCTTCCCAAGCCTTCCTACCTAAGGCCTGGGCTCCTGAAGTCTCCCTGTATCAGGAACTGGATGTGGTAGGCCTGGTCTTCAGATGAGGACCAGGTGTCCCAGTGACCCGGGACCTATTTAGCGCAGGGGGAAGTCGTTTCAACAGTCATATTTACAGCCTGTTGGAACACTTGGTTTTTTACTATGCAAGGGCATAGTAAATAATGGGGTTCTCAATGTGAACTTTGTTGGTGTTTCCATCAGTTGAGGTCTTAGCAAGAGGCAATATGTTAAGACTGGGTGATTTGGAGGGATGTAGGGACAGGTACAAGAGCCCCAAGGGCTTGGGGTGTGGTACCTTTCCTTGTTGCTGTAACAAAATACCTGACTAACACAGGTTAAGGAAGGAAAGGTTTCTTCTGGCTTACAGTCTAAGAGGGGTCACCGTCCTCAGTCACCGAGGTGGGAAAGGCACAGAAGTGAATGTGAAAGTGGCTGATCACAGTGTATACCCAGTTGAGGATCTCAGTCCATGGGACGGTGCTGTGCTGCCCACATGCACATGGGTCTTCTTCTCTCAGCTATACTTCTCTGGAAACATCCTAGCAGACAAGCAGGTTTCCATGGTGATTCTAAATCCGGTCTCATAGACAATGGAGATTAACCATCATACTGAATATGATTAACCATCATATTCAGAAACCGGTAAGACTGAGGCCCTTCCACGCTTAGCCCGAAGAGGGAGATCAGCAAGCCTTTCTAGAGTGTACACATGTGACCTTGTTTGGGGTGAGCAGGGGCAGCTCTAGACAGCAGTGACCTCAGGAGAGAGGCAGAGACTTCCTCCTCCACCCACTCACCCTCCATTTGCCACTGAGGATTGTACAGCCCCCAGGAAGGGAGGAAGCAGGTAAGCTGAGGGTGAGGTGTTGTTCAGCAGGGCTAGCTGTCCCCTCTGTGGTCATAGGTTTCCAGATGTCAGGGCAGTGCTGGCACTTGCTCTGCAATTTGGGGTGGCTTTGTTCTGCTTCCGTTCCCAACAGTTGTAATTGTAATTATTTCAGAAGCTCCATTGCCCCACCCAGTATGCCACGGCCCCTCATACTCCATATGTGCGGCGACACAGATACCAAGTTCACAGAGGCTTCTGAGAGATTATTCTTCTGGGAGAAGGACTAGCTTGGGGATTGAGAAACTTCTCCAGACCTTTCTCAGGATTCCTGCAGACAGAGGAGCCCAGCACATGGCTACCCTCTGAGCCGAGAGCTGGTGGAGGAGCATGGGCTGGAAGATCCTACAGATGCTGATTAAGTGAGAGGTGGTGTAATCTCTCCTGTGGCATCAGCTTATGCTCCCTACCCTCATCTGCTTCACACTCCCGCTCCAGCTGAAGGATGGGAGAAGACACCCTTGAGAGGTATTTTAAACTTGAACATAATAAAAACAAAACAAACAAACAAAAAGCAAAGGAAAAAAAATGTATTAGCAACCCCCAGTGTAATGCTGTAGATGGTCTCAGGTGTGTGACTAGGGGTGACTCATCCCAGCCTTGGGTGTGCTATGTGGGCACACATTTCTTTAATGTGTCTCATTAAAGAAAAACAGTTCTCTGTGTGTGTGTATGTGTGTGAGGCAGGGAGTGGTGGACTGCTCTCACATGCTCTGGTGAAGAGGGGAAGGGGTGGCTCTCCAGGACAAAAGCATCAGAATGGACTGGAAGGCGGTAGCAGCTATGACAGAGGGACAAATCTGAGCTCACCTGGGTTATAGAGAAGCGCCTGCTCAGCGGCAAGGTTATCTCCTTTTGACTCACCTGACTGGGTCTATTATCAAAGAGCCATCCCTCTCAGAAGGGAGCAGGAAAGGAAAGAACAGTTCCAGGCAGGGGCAGAGACAGGACTTCAGGCTGTGAGCAGCACATGGATTTAGCTTGCCCTGCTCCCAGTCTGGAGTCTTCTGAGCTCAGTGACCTTGTGGAGTGCAAGCAACTTGCTGTAGAAGGTGATTCTTCCTTCCTTTACAGCAAGTAGTAGATCCCCTGCCTTGAGCTGTAAGACTCAGGGAGGTTAAATGACCTTCCCAGGGTCACTCAGCTACTAAATAGCACAGATAGAAATCACACCTAGTTCTTCCTAGACTCATGAAGTTCTTACCCACCCTCCTTCCTTATTCTGGTTCAGCCTCAAGTTTCCCTGTGGTTCTGGTTTTGTGTTACTATGAAGCTCAGCTTAGTTTCAGGGTCAAGATTCTTCTGCCTCAGCTTCCTGATCACGAGGCTTAACTGCCTGTTTCACCATGCCTGCCTTTTTCTCCTCAGTTCTTTATGTCTGCTGCTCTTTTCTGTTTCCTGCCATCTGCATGGATTCCTGCTCAGAATCCTGGCCTGGTGCTGGTTAAATTAAACTGAGAGGTGAGCTGGGTTAGAGCCCTGCTGGCCAGGGCCACATCAATCCTGCTTCAGCCCAGAGCACAACCTCTTTACTTCTTACTAGGCAAAGGATCTGGGATTGCTATGGCCCTGCTCCTTCTGCTCCCATTGCCCTTCCTCCCCCTATACCAGCTATGGCATGACTCCAGCATGGGCAGTGGGGCATGGGACACAGTGTGGGTGTCAGTAAGTCTTACTCCCACTGGAATGCAAGTCAACCTTCCCATGTCTTGATTCCTTGTCTTTAAAGAAAGGACAGCAGTCAGTCCCAAGACCATGACAGTTCCTGCTTCCCACCCACACATGGTGGACACCCCAGCACACGCTACAGGCACTGTAGGCAGGTACACAGCCCTCTGCTCCCACTTCAGCCTCAGCCACGTGGTAGCTGTAAAAGTAGTCTTGACCTCAGATAGTGACGACAACATGGGCTGCCCTGACCTTGACTCCAAATGGTGGCAGAGATGATATGTTCTCAGCCCGTGGCAAACTTGGTTTTCTTCCACTTCTTGCTGCTTGGTCAGCTTGTTGCAATGTCCAGCAACTTCCCTCTGATTGACCAGCCCGGTGCTCAGTACTCACCCTTGCCTTGCTCCAGGCCTTGCTAGCAGCTATCTATGCAAATACCTGCAACTCTAGGTCTACCTCCCAGACACACCCGGCCCTGAGTCAGGAGAGCTGGGGATGGAGAGGGAAGACACAGGAGCCGAGTTGCTGCTCACTCTGACCCTCAGACAAGCTACCTCATTCATGATGCTAAAGCCTAAGCTAGAGAAATGGTTGCCCCCACCAAGAGCACAGATATCCTTAAAAAGAAACCAAACCAAACAACAACAAACAGGTGTCCCAGCTAGGTCAAGAGCTTGAGCCATTGTCCAGCCCACTGGTGTGGATTTGCACTCTCTCCTCTTCTGGCCACTTCAGTGTCCCCCTCCTGTTTCTTCATCTGTCACTGTGATTGGACACATTGACCTTGTGCACAGCCTCTTGCACAGCCATTGTGGGGCGATGGTCACACACAGGACATGTCAGAATAGCCCCTGGTATGTGCTGACTTATATATGGAAACCCTAACCCCATATTTAATGCTATCAGGAAGTTAGGGCTCTCAAAGATGATCTTACAATGATGGTTGAGTTCCCATGAATGGGGTCAGTGGCCTTAAGAAAGAAGTCCAAGAGAGCTCCCATCCCTTCCAATGAGAACCAAGTAAGAAGATGGTCATCAATGAAGTGGAGAGAAGACACCAGGATTAAACTTCTCATGCCTTGGAATCCCTGGCCTCTGGAACTATAAGACATATCTTTCTATTGTTTTGAAGCCACTAAGTCCATGCCATGGTTTTATCTTTTTTTTTTTTTTAATTTATGTATTATTTATACAGTATTCTGCCTGCCTGTGTAGACCAGAAGAGGGCACCAGATCTCATTATAGATGATTGTGAGCCACCAGGTGGTTACTGGGAATTGAACTCAGGGCCTCTGGAAGAGCAGAGTGCTCTTAACTGCTGAGCCATCTCCCCAGCTCCAGTTTGTTTGTTTTTTATGTGAGTAGGCAGAGACAGAAATCAGCACAGAGTGCTTTTATTTTGGGCTCTGGGTTGCTGAGGCATAGCACAAGGGCAAACAAGGACCCGAGGTCGATAACCCAAGCCTCCCCCAGCACATTTGTAATCCAAGCACAAAGGAGGCAGAAACAGGCAGGTCCTTAGGGTTCACAGGCCAACCAACCTAACCTACATGGCAAGTTCCAGGCCAGTGAATGACTTTGTCTCTCAAAAAGGACAGTGATGGTATCTGAGGAAGCTCTGGAGGTTGTGTTCTGGTCCATGTGCATACACGCTCACAGTACCCACACAAGTTTTATGCACATACACATATACACAGAAACCAGGCTTGGGGTAGAGGCAACAAGGGTTTTGTGAGACCTGGTAGAAAAGTCATATATTGCCACAAACACATCTTTAAAAGTCATTCTGGTGAGGGTTCAGGGGGGAAAAGAGAAGGGGGCTATGTTACAGGAGCCTGAATATTAGAGAATTCCCGTTTGATATTGAGGTAGTGATGAGTATCACAAAAGGCTAAAGCTCATGGCTGAGCTGGGAGCTCACTGCTGAGCAGTGAGGATGATGATGTGGCTCTGAGGTCTATGAGGCCCAGGGACTAGAATGTAGTGGTTTGAATGACAATGTCCCCCATAGGTTAAGATATTTAAATACTTGGTCCCCAATTAGTATTTCTGTTTGGGAATGTTTAGGAGGTACATCCTTGCTGGAGAAAGTATGCCACTGGAAGCAGAACATTCTAGAATCCTAGGCTTCATATGTCTTTCCTGCCTCATTCTAAGACCCACATCTAGGTCTTAATCTGGGATTCCTGGGTGGGATGAGGAACCTCTGTGGTTGTAGGCCACAGTGTGTTTGCCTCCCTTGGGGGTAGGAGTCAGGGTTTTCACCAGATCATAAAAGAGTCAGTGATGGAGGATGGTGTCAGTGCACCTGGGCTCCAAGCTTGAGTAGCCTATGCTATTATGTACATGGGATCCTGCTCAGGAATGACTTCTTGGGGGCTGGAGAGATGGCTCAGTGGATAAGAGCAGCTGGTACTTGACCTTGGACAAGCCTCTAGCTTTGGTTGCTTGTATGCCTGTTTCCATGACTTCCTGTGAAGATTGAACTGATCTACACGTGGCTGGTCACCCAGGCTAGGGGGTCACTTGCCTTCATCAGCACTGGTTCTACAAGGAGGAACAATGGAGACAAGACAGTAATCCAGGTCTAGAACCTTGGTGGGCAGGTGTCATCACAGGAGAGTGAGTCTGCTCTCTGTTCTCAGAGATAGGAGGATGCCCTGTACGAAAGCTAGAGGGTGAAGCAAATCTCAAGGTTTCAGTTCTGGTCAAACACTGAAAGCCGGCCACATTCTACACAATTCAGGAAGCAGCTCTGGCATAAGGCAGAAGCCATGCATCTGAAAGAGCCTGATAGGTGCCCCTGTGGCCTTCCGGTCACCTGTCTGGTGTGATGTCTGAGAAACAGGAATTGCCAATCATTGAGTCACACTCAGAGCAAGCATTAGCATAGAGACTTGAGAGGAGCCAAAGTGGAGACTGAGGCATGCATTTTTATGCATCAGAGGCAGCCGAGGTTGAAGGGGACCAGTTCGTGGCCAATTCTACAGCAGCAGGTCTCATGAGAATCCTCTGAAACACTTGCTAGGATGCAGAGGGCTTAATCCACCCTCAGGGCCCCGTCTCACAGCACAGGTGGGATGACAAGTTCCCAGGTGTCACTAGTGTTGCCTGTAGGAGGACCACCATACTCTGAAAGATGGATGAGGGGCTGTCAGGAGCTTGCCCCTGGCCCAGGAGGGAGCAAAGACTTCATCTGCTTCTGTTCTGGCTGGCTGAGGGCTCATCTGGAAAGTCCTTGAAAGAACCCATGCGCTGTGGGCTCAGTCAGCCTTCTGCAGACGCGCTCACGGACTCTGGGTTGGCCTCTGCCTTTCGAGTGCCACGTTTGTTCTGCCTCTCCATGTGCCCTGATCCACGGCTTTCCTCCTTCATTGCACCCTTCCACCTGTTCCCCGCTCACCTGAGGCCTGAGGAAGGGGAGTGAGGAAGGGAGGACTGAGGGGCAAGTCTAGTGCAGATCTGTGATCTCACTCCTGGCAGGCAATGCTGGAACCTGGGTGGGGTGCAGGGCCACCTCCTGCTGCGAGAGGGTCACACCTCCTACCTGCTCCCTGGGGCTCATTAGCTGCTGAGGTAAGGCTCAGTGTTTCTAGTTTTGCTGAGTCTTTTCTGAGACTCAAAAAGGGAAATGAGCCATTGCCACTCAGCAAACACTCTTTGAAACAGAAACTGAACCTTCTGCAGTTTCTAATAACATCCCATGAACGAAAATGCAGAAGTCTGGCCTCTCTTCTTCAAAGTCCCCTTTCTGAAAAGAGATGTCTGGAGCTAGCTTTCTGCTTACCACGCTCCCAGAGATGAAATGGAAAGGGTCAGGTGCCCCCAACTTCAGTGACTGGCCTCTTGGGCTGTGTGAGGAGGTAGGAAAAGTCTCAACTCCTTGTTTTGTTTTGTTTGTTGGTTTGTTTTGTTTTTCCCTCACACTTTATCCTATCGGGTAAAGGTCAGCAGCCACTGCAGTTCTGGAAATGTGGGCTGGCTTCGAACTGGGGGACTCTAGAAGAGTCACTGACCTCTCTGAAGTCCAGGATCTTGGATTATTAGTCTTGCATGCCTTAGAATTCTGATCATGTCAGGACACAAATCACAAACAGTTTGTAAGGCTTTCCTAGCTTGGGTTGTGTTCATGGGGGCCATGGGTTCATCATCATCACTTTCTCTGGATTTAGACTCAGCTAGGAGACACACCTCTGGGCATGTCTGTGGGGATGATTCGAGAAAGGCTTAAGTGAGGAGGGAAGACCCCTCCTGAGTGTTGGAGATGCCATCTCCTATGCTGTAGCCTGGATAAAAAGGGGAAAGAGAGCTGACTACAGATGCAGTGTGCTAGCTGCTGCACACTCTAGCTGCTATCCCCTCCTCACCGGGAGGGATTGTATCTCCTCAAGCCAGAAGCCAACATCAACACTTGTTCAACTTGCTTTCTTTGTCAAGCATTTGATCACAGTGATAGAAAAATAAAACTAACATAAGCCCTTAGAGCCTTTTATATCTTGTCCCCTAGACAGAGTTGTAGGACCAAAGGGACCTGATAGTCTGGAGCCCACACCCCTCTACTTGCTGGAGTATGCTCTAGGGGCCTGGGCTACCTGAATCTCTTGTCAAAGTTGTGAACCTGTGATGAAGGACCGAGCAGGCCTTGCCCTATACTTATGCCCCTATGGAAGGGCTGTACTGGGCTCACCCCAGGCACACGGGAGAGCCTTGGGATGGGTGGAATAGGTTGGGACACCAATTTATATACCTAGGAGACCTTCCTAGATGCATAGATGAACAAAACTCTGATGCATATAAGGTGGTATGGGGTTAAGTGAGAGGTCTGTGATGGACTCACTAAGGTGCATCCCATAGTTCTCACTAGTTGCATGGGCCTAAGAGAATCACTGGAGAACTGGAATATCCAATGGCCATACTAGCTGCTATTTCTCTGCATGGAATGACAGTTTGTCATTGTGCCCGAGTGACTGCAGGCAGAGACTTAAACCCATAACCATAGCACAGAGATGATGGTTAGTTTTCCAGTGTCTTAATTCTAATTACCTAATTACTTAGCCTCCTGCTCTAGTTTATCAAACCATCCTTAAAGCTCCAGGTTCTTCTCTCATTTCTCCGAGGTAGTCTTTCACTGGCTGATGATACTGCTAGCTATTTTCTGGGACCTGCCTGTCTCTGCCTCCCCAGTGTTGGCACTATAAACGCACAGACATGGTACCAGCTTTTTGTTTGTTTCTAGACGGGGTTTCTCTGTGTAGCTCTGGATGTCCTAGAGTTTGCTCTGTAGACCAGGCTGGCCTTAAACTCAATGAGGTCATTATGCCTCTGCCTCAGTCTCCCGAGCACTGGGAGTAAAAGTGTATGCAGCTTAAGTCCTCATGGTACAATAAAGCCCTTTACTAACTGACCCATCTCTCCGGCCTATCTTCTTTCTTTTTAAGGGAGTAAACCCAGGTTCAGGATCTTGCCCACTAGAACTGAAAATAGTGTTACAAATCCTTCTAAAGCTTTTTGCTCTCCGTTTATGACGGGTGATATTGATCTCCTATTAACGATACACAGGGATTTTAACAGTTATTTCATTGTGGGAGGCGTGTGATCCTCAGCTACATGCATGTGTGTATCAGAGGACAACTTAGGTAGATTAGTTCTCACCTTCCACTATTTAGGTTCTGGCAAGCTCCCACCAAGCCATCTCTCCAGCCCACATACACAGGTTTGTTTGTTTTTATAAAAAGTAAACGTAAGTAAAACAACAGAGCAGAAATATTCACTTACAAATGTAAGTGGGTCTTTCCCACTTATTAAAGATTATGTACGAGGTAGATTTCGTGGCAGATACCATTCACAGGAGACCCTGGCAAGAGTCTCCAAAGCTGAGTTTCAGGTGTTCAGGAAGACCATGCTGCTGTCTTCCCTGCACACTTTAGAACAGCAAGTTGGACGCTGCTGCTTCTGGATTGAGGGCACTAGGAGTCATTCTGTGGTTGAAGTTTTCACAGATCAGAACTGTGGCTGCCGATGCTTATTTTTGTCATGTGTAATGGGGGATCCTCCTGCCCTCCCCTAAGGTTGCTTGTGGCAGCTGGGCCATGCACACACCCTCACAGGTGTGTATGGCAAGAAACTGGCAATTGGTGCCTCCTTCCATCACCTGGCTGAAGAGGGAAATCAGTGCTATTCCTGGGCTTTCAGCATTCTCATCTGCCTGAGCCACTGCTGGTGCTCAAAGGTAGGTCCTGCCTCCAGGACGCCACCAGCCTGCCCTTGTGGGAGGAAAGGGATAGAAAGGGTTACTTTGTCTGTCAGCGGGACACCCAAAGGTACACTTTGCTGAATGCTGACCCTAATGCCCTGCGTGAAAAGAGGTCTTAGCCCTTGCCCTCTGTGACACTAAGTGTACAATTATTTTCTGTTTGACTCTCTGTGGTTTTATTTTGGTTTCTGTTGTTTTTGCAGTATTGATAGAACCCAGGGCCTTTTGTATGGAAGGCAAACACTCTACCACTGAGCTACATTCCCAGCCATGCCGCTGCTTTATTTTTTTATTTTTATATTACATGGAACACACTATAGCCCAGGCTGGCCTCAAACCCAATCTTCCTACCTCAGTTCCCAGGTGCTGGAGTTACCGGCAAGTGCATTTTTGTTTTAAACTTTTGCCATGGAAAACTTGAAGCATTTCCAAAAGAAAAATAGCGATTTCCATGTGCTTGTGACCCAACCTCAACCAACAGTTGATTCTGCACTCCCACCCCTTGCTGTGGAGGCCCCCATTTTTTTTTTTTTGCTTCTGTAAATATTTTGTTATGTATAACCTTTTAAAAAAATCAGGCCTCATAAGACATATGCTTACATGCATGCCATGAATACATTTGTCCAAACTCAGAGAACACAATACCACCCAGAGTGCTGGAGCTGTCAGCCATGGACTCACCACAGCACCATTAGCCACGGCAAATGTGTCTGTCACTCTGGTAGTGGATATTGATAGGAGGGCACCATGTAGCCATGGTTGGGATGCGAGGCTAGAGATGCTGGTAAGTCTCTGTATTTGCAATTTTGCTATAACCCCGAGACAACTCTTAAAATTGTCCTTTAAATTAGCAACACTTTCATGATACATGATTACAATGTCTGTCTCCTCCACTAGTCTGGGAGTGTCTCTAGAGCTTTCTGCTCTGCTCTTGGCTATATCTTGGCACCCAGGAGAGTGGCTGAGAACCAGTAAGCCACAGTAGTCACAGGATAGGGAGGTGAATGAATGAATGAGTGGACGAAGAGCTGAGGGCCGCTCCACTCTCTGTGACTGCTGGCTTGTCAACACTTGGCTCGGCCACTGCCCCCTGGTCCCTAGGATCTCTCATTCTGGAGATGAGCTGAACCTGTCTGCTGTGCTGCCCACCTGCATCTTACACTCCCAGCAAGTGGCTAATCCTCTCCCATGGCTGCAGCCAGCTCCCCCTGCGAGGCTAATTCCACCTTCCCACTTAATCATCATACTTAGCACTTTCAATGACGGCTTTTCATCTCCGAGCCCCACGCAGGCATTAGCTGATTACTGTAATCTGTTTGACTCCCAAGGCATCCGCCAGGAAGTCCGGGAAAGGACCCAGAGCCCCCTCTCTGTTTCAGAAGCTCAGTTTTCTCTCCTACAAACTTGGGGTGTGATAGCTAACTGACATAAGCGGTGGTATGAAATGGAATCTGAAAAGGGCCAAGCATTGTCCCCTAGTAACCAACAAGCCCACAGCAGGGTTTGAATACAGCTTCCTCCACTTAATGTTTTCTGAGCCTCAATTTTTTTTTTTTTAATAAAATGAAAACACTGCCCACTTCAGAGTTTGCTGAAGGGCCTGGGTGACACACCATATGTGTGTGATGTGCATGCAGGGCTCCGGCGAAGCCCAGTGTCCATTCTTGCAGGGAGTTAAGTGAAGATGCAGGAGGCTGAGGTGTGAGACAAGACACCAGTTCCTTTTTTCCACCTTTGTTTCCCCCAAGTGTAGGAAGGGAGGAAAGACACCCATTGTGCCCCTCATGAAAGCCTTAGCAGCTAGCCCTGGTCCATCCTGTGCCCAGGGCACTGGTAAGGACAGGCACCAGGCACAAGACAGCTGTTAGTTTGGATGGGTTGGCATTTATTTTTGTCTATTTGTTATTGAGACAGGATCTCATGTAGCCCAAGCTGGCTTCCAACTCACTAGGTAGCCAAGGCTGTCCTTGAACCTGTGATCCTTCTGCCTTCACTTCCCAGGTGAGGGACAGCCTTCCCCAGGTTTGTAGTGCTGAGGAGAGAACCTAGTACTTTGTGTGCTAGGCAAGCCCTGCACCCCAGCTCAGGACTGTGCCATCGGTGAAGGACTTTCCAGAGCTTTTTCTTACAGCCAGAGGGAGAGAGGGGGAGGAGCAGAAGTTATACCCCATTTTACAAACGAAGAAACTTAGGTTCATGCAGAGAAACACAACACCTAAAAAGACCTGAAGCTGGGGCTGTCCCCATGCCAATCTGCATGTTTTGGGGGAAAGGAGAGGTGGGCTCCTGCCTCAGCTGACCCTCTAACCCTTGCTGCAGGGAGTCTACAGTTGCTCCTTCCTCTCACTGGGCCTGGAGTGAGCCGGAGCACAGGACACCTGTTTCTGGTATTCTGGAATTTCAATTGCAGTTGGTTCCTGCCAGCTGCTGTGGTTGCAGGCTGCAAATCTGAGGAGATCTGAACTTACCGTGTCCATGAGGCTTCTGTGTGAGCTGAGAGGGAATTCTAGGTGGAGAAGGAATCCTCCTCTAAACACTGCCTGGACCTCAACTGGGAGCACTGTCCCAACCACAGCCCCCAGCTGGCACACAGTCTGCAGCCAGAGTATGAGTCATAGCGGTGTCTGGAACATTCTTAGGGCACTCCTGGAAGCCAAGCTCTTATTTGGTTGATGGCAGAGAGTAAGTAAGTAAACGAGTCATCAATCCCTTTTCTAGATGAGCAGCTGAGTGTACACAGGTTATTTAACTTTGATTGGCATGGCTGCAGTGGAAAGTCGGACCTATCTGTCCTCTCTGCTACTCGGTGTCACAAGAGTAGTAGTAGCTGAGGCCCAGGGAGTGCAGCAACTTGCCCCTAGTCACACAGCTAGCTAGTGGCTGGGTAGAGAGCTAAGCGCCCAGATATCAGCCATCAGAGTGCCTAAGCCTTAGGTGATTTTCAGTTCATATGTAGAGACAGGACAGAGACAGACTAAATTCGGCTGGAATCAGGGAACCTGGTGATTAGGGAAGAGGGTGAGGGACAGGTGGTGCTGGGAACACCAGAAGGGTGTGGTTTTGGTCTAGGTTTCTGTGGAATTTCTTCTATTAACTTCCTTATTAAGTCAGCTCTCCGCCCAGCCTGGAGAAGGCATGCTGTACTAAGCTCGGCCTCTAGATGGCGCCATGCACTGCAGATCCGGATTCCTCCAGGGACTGGGAGCCTGGGGCAATCTCTTCCAAGTGTACGAGACAACCGAGACAACCGGCACTAGGTCATGGTGTTTCCTAACTTTCCGGATGCCTCTGTAAAACAGCTTGCTTCCCCACCCCCACCCCAAAGTCACTTTACCTGGCTTTGGCAGCAAAGGGCTGGCAGGCCCTGGGGAGATTCTCTCGGGGGATTTAGGAACCCCAGCTACCTCCTGATACTTGGCCTTGACTAGCTTGTACAATTAAGATTTTTTTTTCCTTCTTTTTTAGTGTTGGTGATTGAGCTGGGACCTACCAAGAAGCCGCAGCTTCGGCCTTTTTGTTGTTTTGCTAAATTGCCTAGCATTACTTGGTGGTCTTCCTTGAGTGGCAGAGATCACAGGCCTGTACCACCAGGCTGTTGCTATACAGCCCGTTCCTTCCCTGTAGAGTGCAGGTGTTTTCTTCCCAGACCATCAGGAGGATCGGATAGGATTTCCATGGAGCTCCTGGCCCATGCAGTGACCTCCAGCCAGGAACTGTCAGGATGCTTCCCACGGACAGTGGCTGTCTACCATGTCATGTCTGCATGGCCGCTAGCTCTTCCTAGCTTTGTCCAAAGATGGGGCCCATCTTCCTGTGCTTACCCATCATGCTCAACCTCTCCTGCTCACCCACATGTTCCTCATACTGGCTCACAGAGGACAGAGAATTGTTCAGGGAAGACACTATGCCTCACTACCTAGCCTCAAACTCCTGCCTCTACCACTCCCTCGCCTCTCGCTTACGCTCCTTAGTGCCTGTGATGTGCCCTCACGTGATGCTCAGCCTCCTGGAAGCTGTTTTGGGAGACATGCTGGAGCAGCTCTGGCCGGGTAAATGGGAGCCAGAAGAGGTGTACGTGCTTGCCATCCTGGGCAAGGCAGTTGGGAGCCCTGCAGGCCTTCTCCTTTCACACCCACATCTTACTTTGCCTCTTGTGGTCATAGGTGTATGGCTCCCAGGAAGTTACCCTGGTCCTTACCCTTGGGAGCTGTCCCATGATCACTGAAGGCATCTGGGGCCACTGAACCCCTACTTCATTTATATGCCCAGTTAATCAGCACCAGGCCTCAGTGAGGGGACTGAGTGAGTTTGTGAATGCAAACTCTTAACCTTTTATGAGAAGACGCTGAAAGTATGAGATGACTTGAGACCCTCTGAGCAGGAAAGACCCTGGACCTTGCACCCCATGCTTCTTGATAATGTTGGGCTTGGGTGAGTGTGAGACTTGTTTAGGAAGGGTCCTTCAGGTGGAGTGGGGCAGAGTCAGACTGAACTGTTCTCTGAGCCCCATTCATCTCGTGCGCTGCAGCCACACTTTGCTTCCTGTAACTGGTTCTTGTTCTCTTTGCAACCTGACCAAAATGGAAGTGGCTTTTATCTGAGGCAGTGCGATGCGGTATGGCCTGGAGGAGGCTGGGCATCTGCGGGAGGGTTCACCTTTTTCTTGTTTTTGTGTTTTGTTTTATTTCAGCTATCCTGGGGGTTAAACCTTAAACCTTCTCATGCTAGGTAAAGATTGATTATTGAGCTAACCCCAGCTCTTTTTTAAATTTTACTTTGAGATGGGCTAAGTTACCAAAGCTAGTTACTCATTTGGCAGCCCAGGCTGGCTTTTGGACTTGTGATCCTCCTGCCTCAGCTTCCCAAACAGCTGAGATTACAGGTGTATTCTGCTACATCCAGCACACCGTTTTCTTAAGGGCGCTAGGTTTTTCTGTGTATGAGCAATGAGGCTAGGGTGAGGCTCCAAGCTTGACAAGAGCAGGCCTTGTTCACTGTCCCCACAGGTTCCGCCTTGTCCCTGCCCTGTGGCTCACACCATGACCAGCTCCACAGCATTTGATCTGCACAGCCACCCAGGACCTATGTCTGGAGGGTCCTGGCAGGTTGATGTTTAATCATAGCTGTCCTTCCCTGTGATACATGCAGACATACAAGGGGACAAAGCCATCGTACATATTTTGAGAGGAAAAAAAACAAACAAAACAAAAGCAAATTCTAGTATGATGTGTATGTAATGACTGTGTTTATAAACAGCCATTCTTTAATATTTCAGCACATGTTCCTGTGTGTGTGTGTGTGTGTGTGTGTGTATGTTTAAGCACTTCATGATCCTACTCCCTCTCTGCTGGCTATTAGCAATCCTTTGAATTACTGTCCCTTCAGGGAGAGAAGGAGACAAGAGAATTGTTGAGCTACTGGTTAGATCATATAGTTGCCTTTTAAACAATGTCTTAGCTAATGCAGGGACCTCTAAAGACCCCAAATCTTGCACTCACTTCCTGAACAACATCCTATAGTCACATGACCTCTTGTTCTTGATGCTAAACATTAGTTTTCTTGACTTTTCCATCCAAGATCATTTGTTTACCAGAATCTCTGTCTGTGTTTCTCCCATTTCCTTTCTGATCATCATGCTTCCATCTGGGACCCCTTTCCTTCTGCCTGAAGCATAGCCTTTATATTTAACTTTCAAATCTGAGTTATTCGTTGGTTCAAAAGTCAAAAGGACAGAAGTGTGCCATGATCCATTTTTCCCTCCCGTCCCTGCTCCCAGCTAAAGATGGAATATTTCCATAAACACATAGAACATTCTCTGGAAAGGAGCACACTGATTTGAGAACAGCGGTTTGTGTATGTGGTCTGAAGTGTTGGTGTGGGAATATATTCCTGTAAAGAGACAATGAGCCTGGCCCAGGCTTGGCAGCTGAGAGAGCTGGTCTTTCAGACTCACAGCATCACAATCTGTGTTCAGAGCATAGGCCTGTCTGTCTCATACTCCCTGGGACCAGAAGATGCAGAGCTCCCCAGTCATGGTTACAGTTTCATGAGGACTTGCTGTGTGTGCTGAACTGCTTCGCACCCCTCCCTCTCAGTTCCCTCCATCCTCACATCAGCTTTTTCACTGTATTACCATTTTACAGATGGGGCAGAAGAGATAAGAGAAGAAAAAGTCAGCCCCATCTCATGTCAACTCAATGGGATCCCAAATCACCCAGGAAACACATCTTCATATCTGAGGGAGTTTCTGGTGAGGTCGATTGAGATGGGAGGTCTGCTCTAAATGTGAATGGTACCACCTCATGGGCTGGGGTCCTGTACAGAATGGAAAGGAGAAAGTGAGCTTGGCATCAGCATTCACCTCTTTGCTTCCTGCCTGAGGATGCAACCTGATCCTCTGTCTCGTATTTCTGCCCCCATGACTTCTTCATCATGATGGATGGTACCTTCAACCCATGAGCTGATGCACAGCCTTCCTTCTAGTTTGGAATTTTGTCACAACAATGAAAGAAATCATTATTACCCCCTCCCAAGTCCAGGCTATATGTTTATCAGCTGCATTTTATAGATGAGGAGCCCAAGGGTTAGGCTGTATATTCAAAGTCAGAATCAGAGGTCAGAACAAGAACTCACATCTATGGTTCTGAAGGTCAGAATCCATCCTCCTTACCCATGGGCTTGCCCATGGGGGAGCTTTCAGGAGTGTGGGGAAGGCAGCTCAGGATGGTTGGAGCTGAAGTTCTGTTCCCATGGCAACCCCACCATCCCACCTTCAGGAGTGTCTAAAGGCTAATGAGGGGAAGACCACTGCCCACAGAGGAAGAGCCTGTAGTCAAGCAGCCCTAGTGCAGAGTAATCCAGACTGTGACTCTCATGAAATTAGTTCAGTAGCCTCAGGCAAGCTGCTTTTCAGTTCCCATGCTGCCTCAGTTCCCTTACCCATCAGTGTCTTTATTTGGTAAGGAGTGAATGAGAAAACCCACACACAACACTGGGAGTCATGCCTGGCCAAAATCTGCTCTCAGTCATTACTGTTATTTGCTGTGTGGCTTGGTATAGACACTGCCCCTCTCTGGGCTTCAGGTTCTCTACCTGTGAGTACATTCTGGGGTTGTGAGTGGGGTCTTTCCTTCTGATGCCCTGTCAGTAATTAGCTGGCCAGAGTCCAAGCCTTCTCCATCTATCACAGTTTTCTATGTAACAGGCTTCCCCCATTGCACAGAGGTGGCTGTGGCCCTGGGCTTGCAGAACTAGGCATGTGTGCATTTCCTCAGAGTGAGTCTGGCCTGTGTTCTTGGTGTTGATGTCTTCCAGCCTGGCATACTGGGCTGTGCACAGACAGATGAGGTACCTTCTGGGGTGCAGGGATGGGAATAAGAGTTCCAGCTACTCCTGGCAGAGGCACAGGTCTAGGTTTTAAAGCCCTCTGAGAAGAATCATGTATGAGGTAGCCAAGGTGGAGATGGGGCCTCCAGACCCACTTCCTTCCTATGAGTGCCCCAGGGCAGTTGGTGCTAATCCTAGCCACCAAGCACCATTTCATGCTCCTGAATAATTCATGACCTCGTGTGCCAATCCGTGCCAGCTTTAATTAGCTTCTAACTTTTTATCATTCATTTCGCTATGAACACCTTATAAATAAATGATGGGCCGGGGAACAGGAGTGGGGCAGAATGAGGGGGAAAGAGCCCATCTCCCGGGCCACATAAGGGATGGGGAGCCTCTAGGGCTGGGCCCAGGGAACCCCACATCTGAGGGGCCTCCTGGGGGCCAGTGTGCTGCAGCTGGTTGCCCCACCCTCTGTGGCACCCTCCCAAACCTGCTTCTTTGAGAGCTGAGTTGCTACAGCTGCGCCAGGCTCTGTGGGCCCACAAAGCCAGCACAGGCTCACACGTGTCTGTTTTATGGTGGCAGGGGCCCCAAGAGAGGGACACAGTCTGGGGACCCAACAGGAAACAGCAAATGGGGTCTTGCCAACTGAGGGATGAACGGTGTGTGTGTAGGGGGGTAGAGTTGGGGGGGGGGGGAAAACTGTCCGTGGGGGGGGGGGGGGGGGAAAGGGGGCCGGGGGGAGGGGGAGGGGGAATTGGTGACAGAGGAGACCCAGAGGAGGGGTGGCTGCAAGCATTCACAATAATGGTGGCCCCAAGCAGAGGAGGAATGTTGTGCATTTTTTTTAATCGAGTGCTTTCATGTAGATTTTTGCATTTTACCTGAATGACAGTCTAGGGTGGTGGTCAGAGGGACTGGGGGCTCCTCTGCTCATGTGCTGTTGGGGAAACTTAAGACTCAGGCAAGATGCACAAAGCCCAGCTCCACTGTGTTAGGTCAGCAGTATTTGCACCCTCTACTCTGTCCTTCTCCTCCAGGGGCAGCTGAGTGGCATGCCAAAGTCCATCCCATCCAGAGTCTCAATGGAGTAGACTCTGAAACAACAGATTTCGGCTCCTCCTTTCTTCCCCCCATCCTTCCAGTGTCTCTTATTTTGTGTCGTCCTTTCTTCTCTTTCTCCCCTTCTCCTCATCACTTCCTGTCCTCCTCCACCTTTTCCCCATGCCCACTCATTCTTCTTTGCCTTCCTCCCTCCTCTCCTCTCCCTGTCATGCTGAAAGAGTGCCAGCAAGCCTCCCGAGAGGCAAGCTAACCGCAACAGGCTGGGGATGGAGCTGTGGCAGCACATGTTTGTAGTATGAAGAAGCTCCATTTTTGATCCCTAAGAAAGGAAAATATGTCTGGATGGGATATGTCTCTTTCTCCAGGAAGCCAGCCAGAGCCACCTGGAGCAGTGCATTCTGTCTTCCCTTCCCTGGCCCAGAGTCTGGCTGGAGCTGTTGCAGATGGGAGAGATGGCCATGTGAGAAGCCTGGGCAAGGTGGCCAGGTGTGGGGCGGCCGGCATGGCCTTTTCGCCTTTGGTTTTTTTTTTTTTTTTTTTTTTTTTTCCACCTGATTTTTGAAGACAGAGAGGCCAGGTCACTTGAGGCCACATTCTTCATGATCACTAGGACACTGTCCAGGCAGGGTGCTTGTGCTGAGTTCTCCTCCCAAGCTCCGAGTCTTCTATAAACACCTTGTTCTACCTGTGATTGCATCATCTGTAGAACTTCAAGATGCTGCCCTACGCCAGGGTCAACAGCTGTCATTGTTCCCCTGGGGAGAGCCCACATGCTCACTCCAGGCCTTTTTCCTGCAATATGGATGTCTTTCCAGGCTGTACTCAATTCATGATGCTCCTGCTTCAGGCTTCTGAGGGTCTGGATTATAGATGACCACTTAGACTCAACTGTTCCTTTTCCCCACATCCCTAGCCCGGAGTTTATAGCACTTCCCACTGCCACTGAGCTCAGGGTTCCTCCTTAGCACTTTGGTTCCCAGATCTTCCACTGTAGGGCAGACGTTAGCTTTGAGTCTGTTAACTTACTCAGGACCACAGCCTGACTTTCTTGCGATAGGGCGGGCACATGATGGCTGCTTGGGAAATAAAGGTAAGTGCCAAAGAGGTCCTATGAGCAGAATCACAACATCAAACTTCTAAAAAGATGATGGTTTTCTGGAAGTCAATCGTGTTTTATTTGCATGTAAATTGGCCACAGACAGTTTGGGAAGTCACAGTTGAAAAGGAGACTGAAGGGGCTTGGCTCTGTGACAGAGCACATGCTAAGGCCCCAGGTTCAATCCGAAGTACTACAGGTAAGATGGCAACTACTCAGAAAGGTTTAGTTGTGGAGATGTGGAGTGAAGAGCTTGAGGCCACTGAGGTCCATTGTCCCATCTCACAGCATCCAGCTGATCAGACATTGAAACCTGGGTCCCCTGACACCTGACTCATCTAAAGCTGAGGACACCTAAGAGCATCACCCCAGCTTAACTGCTCAGTGGCCTGCCTGGCTGTACTCTGTCAGTGCACTGAGCCCTCATGCCCACTGTAGTTCATTGTGTGTGTGTGGGGCAGGGTCTTCTGCTCTCCTCAGAGAGGCTGCCTCTTGAAAGCCCCCTCATACTTGAGCTGGGAACATGACATCTTCTAGACACCCTTGTCATGGCCTCTGTCATCCATGAGTTGTGTGAGTGTATACATTCATGTGCTTTGTATACATACATGTTGTGTGAGTGTATACATACATGTGTTTTGTTCTCAGACACCTGAGCATCTACAGTCCCAGAGGTGTGCTTGTCCCCCCCCCCCCACCTTGAAGAGCTGGAGAAAAAGGGTTTGGATTTGCCAGCCATGCAGCATGTGGCATGAAGGGAGTCCTGAACAGAGAGGCTTGTCTGCACATTCCTTAGACTTTAATGTTAATAAAACTTTATTTACAAAATATAGTGATGGGACAGATTGGGTGGGCGGGAAAGCCATTCGATCCTTATAACACGTGGGGTTACATCATTTGAAAATTGTCGTTATCTATGTGTATGCATCCGTGTGTGGATTTGTGTATATGTATGCTGGTACCTGTGGATGTCAGAAGAGGGCACTGGATCTCATGGAGCTGGAGTTACAGGAGGCTGTGGGTCACCCAGTGGGTTCTGGGAACAGAGCTCTGGTCATCTGCAAGAGCAGCAAGCGTTTGTAACCACTCAGGCACCGCTCAGTTCTGGCAAACATTATCAGTGAAGCAGTCTCTCCCTGTGGCCCAGCAGTCTCCCTTTTCCCAGCTGCAAGTTGGATCAGATCTAGCCACTTCCCACCCCGCGCCCCCCAGATCTGCTTTGAATTGAATCATTACCCTTAGGATGCAGACTAACCCCTGGCTGGGAATACAGGCTGTGGCAGCTCACTTTCCAGCGAGCATGTGCAACCGCAGAACAACAAAACCCCAGATGAAGGCCGCCCCCCCCCCACAGCCCCCCCCCACGGTGTTCTGTCCCTCGCTGCTGTGCATACCAGCGTCTCTGACCTTCCTGTACACAGCAGCTCTTCCCCACTACAATGCATTGGCATGTGCTGTTTCTCTTGCCTAGCACTCCGCCTTCTACATTGCACGTGGAAACTGCCTCTCTCCTCCTTCCCAGGTGCCAGCGACGGCTCTTCGGCTCTTCTTCGCCACACCTCTGTGTTCCTGCAAGCACTTGCTGCTGCTTCCTGGGGCTTTCTCCTTGACTCTTTGGGAGAGTCATGGAGGTGTCACGATTCTGTCTGTTATGTTACATGTTTGGTGTGCTTCCCGGAACTCGTTTCTCTTTAGAGGCTTTCCCTGAGGCACAGGGCCATACTCAGCCTATTTCAGAAGACAGCACTTGGTAGCCAATATGAATGAGTGAGTGAGTGAGTGAGTGAGTGAGTGAGTGAGTGAATGAATGAATGCTAAAGACCTGGAACTAGATTTAGAGTTACTAAATCTGGATCTAGTTTCTAACACCAGAAGCAGTCTGGTTGCAGAGCCGAAGGGGCGCAGGTGGGCCCATAGTGGTCGCGAGGCAGGCAGATGCTGGGAGCCCAGAGGTGGCCAGCAGCACCAAGAACCAGTGGAACCTTTCAGCGACTTCGGGAGCAGAAAGGGGGCGCTTAAAGCCAACAGATGCTGCGGCCTCACCTAGGCCGTGCACCTTCCTGCTTCCCGCGAGCGTGGCAGCCCTAGGCCTCGGCTCGGAGCAGAAGGGTGGCTGTGGTTGGGTCCCTTTGCGAGATCGTGAACACGCAGGCACGGCTCGGGCACACACCCAAGGCTCGCTTCTGCGGTTTCCCTCCTGCCCCTTGGGGGACTCCACGAGCTGCCATAGCAGCCGGTGCCATGGCATCCGCAGGGGACAGCTCTGCCGGCGCAGGCACCGCTCCATCTGGGCGCCCTGCTGGGGTCAGGCCGCCGCCTGGCTTGCGACCCGGCACGAGATCCCGGGCGCGGCGTGCGGCGCGCGGGCGCGGGCGGGCGGGCGGAGCTCCGGCGCGGCGAGGGGAGGGAGGCGCGTCGGGGGGCGGGGACTGGCACGGGGCCGCGCGGGGCGGAGGAGCGAGGGAAAGTTGATCGCGGACTTCAGCGGTGGCTGCGGCTCGTAGAAGACACGATGCGCGGCCCGGGGACACGTCCCACAGCTGCCCGGCGCTGAGCTGCGCAGCCAAGAGCGGGCCCCGGGAATGGAGCACGCTGGTCCCGAGTCCCCCGCCGTGTGGGGCGAACCTCTTCTGATCTTGCTGCGCTTCTGAAGTTGCAGCCAGCAAGCAGCTAGCGGGGCTCGGACGGCCCGAGTGGATCCCGGAGCGGCCTTCGCGCCAGCAGCGAGACGCAGCGGTGGCCGAGACTGGAGCAGGTGGCCCGCAGAGGCAGAGCCGGTGGCGAGCAGATCCCGAGGCGCGGCACCCAGCCGCTCCACCCGCGCACACGGTACCAGGAGCCTCGCGCCGCCCTTCTCTCCCCATCCCCTCGCCTTCTCCCAAGCCGATCGCCCGCGGCGTGCTTTTTCGCCAAAGTTAGAGCCGTGGGGCGGCGACCTCAGCCGGCAGAGCCACTCGTTCCCGGCGCGGTCGTCGCGCGGCGGGCGCTCGTCTCTCCCCGCAGTGTCCCGCGCCCCTTTCCAGCCCGCGACTGCGGCCGGACGCGCGGCAACTTTGATTCCCGGGAACTCCAATTCCCTGCTTGTTGGCCTTGGCAAGACGCGCACCACCCGGAGCTCCGTGTCGGGACTGTGACCGTCGCGGTCTCCGCTCTTCACGCCCCCGAGGGGGTCTGGGTCTAGCTAGGGGAGGAGAAGGTGTTTGGAAGCGTCCCGTTCCCCGGAGCGCAGGGTCCCTATCGGGAGCGGGAGGCGGGTGTGGCAGCCCCACCGCAGGTGGGCAGCCGCGCTGGAGAACCTGGAGTCGCCTAGTTCTCTCTCCCCACTCCCGCCACCTCTCCAGGCCCACGGGCGACCCCAGGGGATTCCTGCCACCGTGCCAGTAGTGGCAGTTCTGGGCAAAAGCGTCCCTAGCAGCTTTGGGAGCCGCGTGTCACTTGCGCTTCTCTTCCGCGGCCCGGGCCCGGGGCTGGCCGGCCTTGGTTGTTGTCTGCTCGTCCTCAGAACTGACCCTGGGAGCACTACCCTCTTTGTCTCCTCAGGTCAGGCCGGGTTGCGTGCAGATCCCGCGCTTTTTAGGGTGGTGGCCGGCCATCTGCCTGGCATTCATTCCTTCTTGCCCGGAGCGAGCACGGAGAGTCACTGCCTTCGAGAGGCTAACGGAGATCCAGTGCCCTTGGCCACTGTAACCCCAGCCCCAGCCCTGGTGTGGTCACACCTTGGTAGAAATTAGCCTTGCAGGAGTAGTAACACGCCCACACAATCCGGAAAGCGGACACACCCATTCTGCACACTTGGCCATCTCATCCAGAACAGACCTTGACCCTTACCCCTCATCCATCCCTTCGCAAGTGCCTGCCTCCCCAATTGGGATTTTCAAATAACCTGGAGGGGCACGAAGATTATTTGCGGGCCTGCACGAGCCAAATTCTTGCCCTGAGAAGAATCACGCTGTGAGTGGGGGTGGGCTTGCGGAGCATGGCTGGGGCCAGGTGCGAGGTGGTGATGAGTCAGCCCACTGTGACAGAAGCTGCTGGAAGGAACGAACGCTTGGCTCCTGGTGCAGGGGTAGGCGCAATGCGGCCAGCACCTATGGGGGTGGTAGGACCAGATGTCACTCTGCCAAGGAGGGGCGGAAAAGGGGCACCTTGGCCATAGGAATAGCAGAGGACTACCTGGCAGAGAGAGCACGCCGTGTCTGCAGAGGCACTTACCAAGTCACTGGTGTGAACAGGGCTTTTGCCCAGGTACTGGAGGCAAGCTTTGAGGGTGGTAGTCTGGCCTTGGCTGTGCCCCAATAGCCACACCTGTCTCTGCTTCCCCAGCTCCGTCAGTCCCCCCCCCCCCAGCTGCTCAATAAATGGCTGTGTGGAGGTTATGGCCACAGACAATTGGGGGTTATCGCCCGGTTGACTCTCCTTCCTCACAAACCACCTCACCTGTTATTCCACCAAGTGTGCTTCATTTCTTCCAATTCGGTATTATAAGGGCGACTTTGCCAAAGTGTGGGTTCAAAATGCTTCACCTAGAAGGTGAAGGCCTTAGGCCCTTGCTGCCCAAGGGTGACCTGTGGAGCAGCATCTGCGTCATGGAGGAACCTGTTAAAAGTATAGATCCCCTATACATCAGCTCAACCTCCACCAGATCAGGCCTTGGATTTTCTAAGACCCTCGAGTGCTTGGTAGGCTGTTAAGTCTGTGTTGTGGTGCCCAGAACCTTCTAGGGCATAGGAATCAAATATGGCTGAAGCTCTGCCCTGGAAACCTTCGTCGGGGTTGGGCAGCCCCTGGGGCTGTTACCTATGGATGCGACAGAAGTGTCTGTGTCTGGAGGGCTTTGGGCGGATATAGAGGGCAGTCTGGATCTCTGTGCAGCAGAATATATCGCTCTGTTTGCTGCGGCCAGGTGGAGGTGGGCAGATTTCTGAAACTGGATGTGCAGCCTCCACCTCTAAGATTTCTGGGGATGGATGGACGCTGTTCTCACAACTGTCTCCAGTCTCAGCCGGCCGATTGGTATCACTTCTTAGGGAGTGGCCACAGAGAAGGGGCTGCTTCAAGAGCCCATTGTGGGGGATTCAGACCTGGTGTTGTTTTCACTGCCTTTGACATCTCACCTCTACTGCCCTGGGAAGGTCTCCAGCACCAAGATGCCAGGCTGGTGGTGGGCATATGCTTCCCAGATCTTGCCCTGAAAACTGGCTGAAACTGGGGTCAAAAACCTGGTAGGGCCAATGGAGTCATAGGTGACAGCACCCCAGCCCTGTCTTTGCTATGCTAGTCTCTGCCAGGAGGAGTGCAGCTCTGCCATTGTTTATATGTTTTATAGGTGCCTGGGAGGTCACCAACCGGCACAGACATAGGCCTTACAGGAGCAGGACAATTAAAGTGCTGGTGACTCCCCATCTATCCCCAAACCAGCTGATTCCAGGGCATAATGGTCTTACGGTATTCTTGGGCTCTCAGGTTGAAGAGAGTTGATGTTCTCGAGTGTAAAGGTGGTTTTAAAAAAATGAACGCAATTGCCTTTGAACTGGTTTGTTTCTTATTCAGTTATAAATGTTTTTAAGTATCCACCCTACTCCCATGGCCCAGAACTAAAATCTGGGCTCTGGTGGTACTGGGTCAATCCTATTTGTCCATTAGTAGTAGGTGAACAAGGTCAAGGTGGACCACACAGGATGGAACAATCCAGGACTGGTGCATTTGGCCTCTGGTGGAAGAGGCCATGCTTCTGCAGGTCCTTGGGGTGATTCTGACATGGCAGTTGCCTCCTCCTCCAGAAGCCTTCCTGATGTAGGGTAGAGCTGTGAGTGGGAGGTAGGCTGCCTCTTCCAGCCATCTCGCTCTCTCTCTTTTCCCCTTCCCTCCACCTCCTCTCTCTTCTCTCCCTCCTCTCCCTCTCCTCTTTCTTTCCTCCTCTCTTGCTGTCTTTCCTCGGTGCTTTCCACTGGCCTGCGTTTCTCTGGCCTCTGGCTATGTGATTTCCTTGTGAGAACACAGGTCCTGTGTCCTCTGCCCCCACCCAGGGCTGCTGCTCAGGTTGTGAATGGCCAGCAGTGTGCTGTGCACTAGCTAAATTGATTGTCCTTCAGCCTTCTCTCGTCTTAGTGTTTGCTGGGTCTATAACTGGATCTGACTGTTCATGTTAGCTTTTTTGGGATGGGTGGCTAAGGGTACCCCATCTGCTGGACCTGGATGCTGCCCTTTAAGCTGAGATCACCAGCTCCCACACTTCACGGTCCAGGATGCAGATAACAGTAGTGTGGGGAACTGGCCATGGTGTTACAAATGCCTGTAATCCCAGTTCTTAGGAGGCTGAGGTAGGAAATTTGCAAGTTTAAGGCCAGAGTGGGCTGCATACATAGAAAGTTTCTGTTTCATATAAAATAAACAAACAAACAGAATGAGGAGGCTGGTATGCTTTGAGGACAAAGGTACTTGCTACCAAACCTGTTGTAACCCACAAGGTGGAAGGAGAGAACCACACATAAAAGTGGTTGCATGTTCGCACAAGTGTGAATACACACAGACACACTAAATACATGTAAAAACATTTAAAAATACACTTAAAAAAAAACAAGTAAAGCAAAGACAAAGATGAGACAATAGGAGTGGTGAGGTTGGAAGAGCACAGGGACCTTTCAAGAAGAACAGCTAGTTGAAGAGATAGCTCAGTTGGCAGAGTGCTTGCCTAGCAGGCCCGAGACCCTGGGTTTGATCCCCAGCACCATATAAGGATGGTGGTGCACAGCCCTCAGGAGAAGGCCAGAAGATCAGGTGTTCAAGGTCATCCTCAAATATGTAGGAGTTCGAGGTCAGCTGGCCTTCAGGATACTCTGCCTCAAAAGAAAAAGAGAAAGGCCTCCGAAGGCAAGAGGCAGCTTTGTAAGAGCGCCAGAATAATGCTTCTCCTGGGGCACAGTGACTGGGACACAGAAGGTGCACCTAAGGGGCTGGAACTTTCTAGAACCTGATCTGAAAATCTGCAGCAGTGGTGAACTATACATATGCACATACATGCATACATACACACACACACACACACACACACACACACACACACACGTTTGTTGTTGCAAAAAAGCCAATTCAGAAAATATGAGAATGTTTATGGACCATCTTCATTTGAATTTGCTATGGGAGTAGCTTTGTGGAGTCCCACAGGGCAGAAAATGCCTCCCTCCAACCTCCACCCCCAGCGTCAGACTGGCATATTTAAGAAGTAGCCACAAGGAGCCGGCTTCTAGGCTTTCACTGTGGAATCTGATCCGGCTCAGCTATGTGGCAGGCATTGCTGCTTCTCATGTGGTCCCTATGGATGGGCCTCAGGTCTTTGCTCCTGGGCTCTGTCAGTGGCTCAGTTGGTAACCTGTGGCCTTGGGTTGTGCTGTGCAGCTCAAGACTGGCATTCGTATTTTTGTGTATTCTGAGCCCTGCTTAAGTGTGGGCTGGGGCGGTGATGAGAATGCACAGATCTCATGAGTTTTAGGGACGAAGCTGCAACAGCGCTGTGCTCCTGGGTTCTGAAGGCCTGGTATGGTATTCAACCTTGCCCAGACGTGGCTTTCTCATGTGCACAGTGGGAATAATTTCCAGCTGCCTGTAGACTCGCTGTGAGCATCAATGAGGCACAAATTATGAGAAGGCTAGCTTCTGATGCACATGGAAAAACTAGTTTATTTTGACCCCCTTTGTTGTGACTTGACTGGATGAGACTAACATAGAGATGAAATGGACCTTGATTCTCATAGCTTGGTGACCTAAGGAGCTCACGAATTGAGTACCTGATGATGTACTTGTGTGCATGTACATGTTTCCGTGTGTGTGTTTGTGTATACATGAGTACCTGTGTGTGTGGGCTCATAGTTTTTCACTTGGACTTACACTCCTAAAGTTAGTCCTGCAGTTTCACAGTGAAGTCTAGACCTTGGGCCATCTGATTAGAACTGTTAACATTGTATCAGTGTATTTAACCGAGGATGATGGGTAGGAGCTGAGAGCTACAGGTAACATTGTGTCTCTGTGTGTAGCTGAGCATCATGGGTAGGAGCTGAGAGCTGCCCTTGACCCCAGTCCTCAGACATGCTGCTCTGAAACTATACAGCCCAAGCTGGCCTTGAGCATCTAATCTCCCTGCCTCCACCTTTTAACTGCTGGAGTTACAGGGGTATGCTGCCCTGCCATGCTTCATTTAACTGTTCTTCCTATCCGGGACAGCAATGGTTTCACAGGTGGGTCTGTGCACCAGGAGATGGCGGTCCGATGCCTTGCAGGGTTTCTCCCACTCCTCCTACCCTACTCTGCACCCTTCTGGAGTCCCAACTCTGTGACTTCACCCAGGGTCTGCAGTTCCCTGTTTATGGGAGCGAGCCTGCACCTCTCAGCTCCCACCATGCCTACCACCTCCTGGCCAGTTTTGCCACTCATGTTTGTGGTCTGGACTGAAGAGCTGAAGCATTCCAGGCACCAGCTACTCCTGCCATTTTATAGGTGGGAAGACTGAGCGCGAGGTCAAGCAGTGAGATGAACTGAGGCATTTACATGAAGCTGGGCTTGGCCAGTGACCAACTGAGGGTTGAGGCCTGTTTCTCTCACTCTAGTGGGCCCGTTATCACAGTCCCCCTCCCCTGAACTTCTCACACCATTTTGGAAGACTGGGCATCTCAGCATTGCACTCACTTCCTGCCGGTACTCCCGCTGGCCCTTGTCTCCTCAGGCAGGCTGTTAACTGTATTGCCTTACTCCTTAAAGGCCATCTTCCATTTGGAGAGGACCTGAGATGCCATTTGTGACAAGGGCCTGTGTGCCACCTTGATTGTCTGTTTCTGAAAGAATGCTGTAATTTGGGAGCTAGTGAAAGCTAGAGAGAAAAGGAGGTAGAGGAAGATGCACAGACAGGGAAGGGGAGAGAGGAAACAGAGGTGGCAGCTGGGACCCTGCCTGGGTCCACCTGTGTCACATCCTCAGGGACGTGAACTTTGCCTTGCCTTTCAAAGAGCACAGCCCAAGGTCAACAGTGTCTTTTGATTTATCTACATTTTTTCTGTTCTTCACCCATAGAGAGAGAGGTGGTATCCCTCCCCCCCCAGGCTTGTTCAGGTCTTCATCCGGAGCTCCCAGGGTGCCCTGACCTTGGGAAGTTTGTGCCTCCCTATTTACTGTGACCAGGAGAGTCCTGAGATCATTTCCAGGAAGTCTGAGACTCCTTTGCCCCATGGTGGGGTTGGACGGTGTCTTAGTGATGGATGCACTGGTGGGCTGCATCTAGAAAGCCAGTGGAAGCTTCCAGATTGTCCACAGCAGCCCTGCCCAGGCCACAGGCAACACTGTCTACTGCCTATTAACCATTTTGATGAAGTTAAAAAGAGGGTTAGGGATAGGCCCCAGAGGTTAGAGGGCGGGGCTCTATCCTCAGGGCCACACAAGGTAGGCATGGTGGCTCACACCTGCAAACTCAGCACTTGGGAGGCAGAGGCAGGAAGATCTGAAGTTCAACAACAGCTTCAGCTACTTGGTGTACTCAAGACTAGCCTGAGATACTTAAGATCCTGTCACAAAAGAAAAGAAGAAGAAGAAGAAGAAGAAGAAGAAGAAGAAGAAGAAGAAGAAGAAGAAGAAGAAAAGGAAAAAAATAGGTGGCAATTTTGATAGTGAATTTTATGTCTGCAGGATCCCCAGATGTTACCGTTTCATCGTGCTGGCTTTCTAGTAGCATCCTGTCCCTGTGACTCTTAGGCAAGCCAAAAATCAATGTTCCTTCATGGCCTCTGCTTTAGTTTCCTGCCTCCAGGTTCCTTCCCTGACTTCCCTTCAGGATGGACTACAAGCTGTAGGATAGAATAACCACACCCCCCCCCCCCAGGTTGCTTTTGGTTCTGGTATGCATCACAGCAGTAGAAGAAAGCAATAGAAAGCAATGGGAGTTTTGGGTATTGGGTGGCTGAGAGGTTGGCGGCAGCATGGAGCATTTGTGGAGGAGGTCTGTCCTCTCGGGCAGAGGTCTGGTATGTCAGGGCTTGAGTGCTGAGGTATCCTGATGAGGAAAGCACTTAGCAGAGAAGGCCCTCCTTCCTTCCCTCCCTCCCTTTCTCTCTTGGACTTGGGGCTGGAGTAGGTCCTGGAGTTCTAGAGAAGTCATTGTGTGCAGAGGTATGGTGCCAGGTAAATGGCAATTCCCCCTGCCTGTGGCTTCTTCTGGGTTCAGCACTGGCCTGAGGGGGCAGGGCATAAGACCACAGCGTTACCTATTTTCCACAGATGGGAGATGGGATGCACAGAGAGGTTGTGCACTTTGTCCAAAGCCACACAGCTAATGGGTACTGAGACATATTTGAGCTAAGGCTCTGGAACATTACCACTACTGAGAACAGAGCCAAGTCCCTGGCCATGTAGATGGAAACATATCAGAAGGGACAAAAGATCCATACTGGGACCACGGGGAGGCTGGAGCTGGTATCTGGTCACCCCCTTTCTTGCTGTCATGCTGAGGTGGGATATTGAAATATCTTCAGTTTCTGTAGAGAATTTAAGAGAGCCAAGAGGGAGAATGGTGGCCCAGACAGCCCTTAGGGGTGAGCCAGGTGGCCATCTCAGAGGCAGAGTCACCTCCTCATGGCACCTCCGAGCTGTCTGTAAGGTGAGGGTTGGGGTAGGCGCAGGAGCTGCTGTTGTTCTGTGTCCACCCTCCACCATGGCCTGTGCTGTGGAACCGGCTGGCTCATGGCTGGCTCATGGCTGCCTCAGCATTCATGGCTATGCTGGGTTGTCCACAGATGTTCTCAGGCTGGCCTGGCTCTCGCCTCAAGTAAGTGTACTGCACAAGCCTGGCGGATGGCTTGATGTTGTGGGCATGTGCACAGTGACTATGAGCCAGTGAGTACACAGGACGCCACCCTGCCCCCGACATGCTGAGATATTAGTGACAGGCCTGCTGGTGACACAAAACTTAATTCTTAGGACCTTCACTTTTCATCTGAGAAGCTGGAAAACCAAAACAAACTCCCCAAACCTGAAAGTGGCTAACTGTCCTGATCTGGGGACTAGGACTCTCTCAAGAGACAAGTGCTCGACAGAGCCAGTAGTGACTTGTGCATTCCCTGAGAGGTCAGTCTGTCATTTTTATTGAGCACAACCGATTCAGTGACGTGAGCAATATGCAACTGGCTGTCTCAGCATAACCACCTCCCCACCGAAAGAACAGTGTCTTCCCCATGGCTCCATGGCTCCATGCCTCACTTTATGCCCTGTCATTTTGACAACTATCTTCCCAGAAGGCATATATGGCAACAAATATTTATTAAGTACCACTTGTTTGTAGGAAACTACATGCGCATGCAAAATAGGAAAATAGGGCCAGACATGCTGGTTTATACCTATAGTCGGAGCACAGGATTGCAAATGCAAGCCAGCCAGGAGAGACCCTGTTTCAAAAGCAAAAAATCAACACAGGTAACAGAAATAGAAACACTATGGTCCTGGCCTGGGTCCTGGGGACTTATTTGGAATCCTGTGTTTGGGACAGTTCCCCCCTTCCTCTCTTCTTCTCTCTCTCTCACCTTTCTCTGCATGTATGTATGGTGTAGCTCTTTTTGGAGGCTTTAGTGTCTTGCATCCTGTGGTTGACTCAGCTAAAAGTCCCCTTTTGTCCTTCTCTGACCCCAGAGATCCCACCTCACCTAAAGTATCCTGGAAGCTGTTACAGGAAGGAAAGGGCAGGGTATGAGGTGAGAAGGTGGGGTGCTGCAAGCTAGACCAGCATGGCTGACCTGCCAACCCAGGTCCGGTTGCCTGAGGGCTATTGGAAACTAGAGCTTGGCCGGAAGAAGGGAGCGCATGAATAATACAGCGGGAGGGAGGCTGTTAACTGGGTGACCTGGTTGTACCTGCATGCTTCACAGTTTCCGTGGGAGCCACCATGCAGGACCAGGGTGTCAGATCAAGGCAGAGACTGGGGAAGGAAGGACAAAACCCCCCATTCCAAGTGTGTTAACCTCTCAGGAGCCCTCTTCTCTGTTCATGCTTCTCCGTGTGTCTTCCTTCCTGTGTGCCTTGGCTGAAATGACCTGGGTGGGGAGCAGAGAGCTCCCAGCCAGTGCCTGGAGTGGGACCAGGTGTTCTAGAATCCACTTTTGCCTCTATTCTCAGTCCTGTCAGTAGCCCAGGACTGAACCTGGGGAAGCTCTGACACCCTTATCCCCAGGTTTGGCAAGAGACATCTCCCCACACCTCCATAGCATCTCAGCCTGCACCACTAGGCTTAGTAGCTGGCTCTACTGACGGGGGCCTACCACATAGCCTCTCATCTTAGAACTAGGCCTTTAAGGGACAATACAACTCTCTTTAGGAGAGACAGCAGATGCTTGGCTTTGGTGAGTATGAGTGGGCATCATGTACCCAGTTTTATCTGTGTGCCCATCTAACCCAGGGGATTGTGTCAATCTGGAAGGCAGACTCCCAAATCCAATCCTTGCTCATCCACTGTGAGTGACCAAGCAAGCTCACTAAACACTCTGTTATGTTTTCTGGTCCGAAAAATGCAAACGTCAATGCCCAATTCAGAGAACTCTTGGGAGGACAAAATTACATACGTCATATAAAATGCTTAGAAAAAGCACCTGCTACACGGAGAACATACACTATTTTTATTGTCCTGATACTGGGCTCTGGGGTGTCACAGGTTTGCATGCTGCCTGGGGCTCCTTTTTACCTATGAGAAAGGCTCCATGAATTGGAGAGGGGCTTGTCCTGGAGGGCGAGGCCCCTTCCTTTTGCCCTAGCTGAGGAAAGCTTCATGGTTTATTTGGTGAAGGGCCAGAGGGGAGACAGGGCACGTCTGTGTTTAGAGTATCCATGTTGGTGCCAAGCCAACCAGGGCTTTTCCAGTTTTTTAACTGCTGTGTAACACAGAAAAGTGTGGGAACCGTAGATGTAGTCTGAGCTCCGCAAAGCAACCAGTTCCTCATCAGTACCACACCCACCTCAGAACCTGATCGCTAGAGGCCCCTTCTCCAACTATCCCTCCAAGTTTTGACTATTCTGACTTCCTTTTTTGTTCCTATTCTGACTTCTAGTGCCACATTCATTTTGATTGAGTTTTTATAGTGCTGGATTTGAACCCAGGGCCTCACTTAAGGCAAGATCTCCACACAGCTACAGCCCAGCTTATCTTCAAACTTAGATAAATGGCATCATGAAGTGTGCTGGCTCCGATTTCTAATGCATTGTGCTTGTTGGTGAGATTTTTCTTGTATGTAGCGGCCTGCTTCTGTTTCTCCTCGGTGTGACAGTGACCCAAGTTGACGATTCTAGTGTGGATGGCTAACAATTTGAACTGAGCTATCACAAAAAAAGGAGAAAGGACCACTGTGAACATGTGTGTGCACGCGTGTGCTCACGTGAATACATGTGCACATGTATATTTCGGAACAGACATATGTCCGTAAGCAAATATGAGCCTATGGCTTGGCTCTGACAACTCTCTAGACACGGCCTTGGTACATGATTCCCTCAGTTTTATTTCTCTTTAAGACTGCTCTTTATTTTTGTCTCTGTGCATTTCCATATAACTATTAGAAGCAGCTTTAAACATTCCACAAAAGCCCTGCTGAGATTTTGATTGCAACTGCATTGAGGAAAATCGACATCTTTGCAATATTGAGTTTTCCAATCCATTAACAAGATGCACCTCACCATTTGTCCATGTCTTAATACATTTCTTTCAGGAATGCGTTCAGAAGTCCGTAGCATCTCACTTCTTTTGTAAGATTTATTTCTATGTGTTTTATATTTTTAAGTATTACTGTAAGTGATATTTTCTAATATCTAATTATCTATTTGTCATAGGAGTATGATAGATTAAAAAAAGTATCGATTAAAAAGTAAGCCTGTATCTTACAAACTTTGCTAAATTTCTTTATTAATTCTGAGAGTTTATTTACGGGCTTTTAATACAATTTAGGACCATGTTTTCAGCAGAAATAAGATTTTTATATCATGTTCTTGGAGACTTTTCTTGTCTTATTGCGATGGCAGGGGCTTTCGGCGTAAGTTTGGATGGCAGTGGTAGTATTTCACTTCTAGTACTAAGGATGAAGCTTTTATTCTTTGCTATTGTGGTAATTGCTTTTTTGTTGATGCCATTTATAAAATTAAGATTCTCCTTATATCCCTCTCTCCAGTTATAGTAAAATGCATATAACACGAAATTGGCCACTTAGCAGCCAGAGAGATGACTCTTTAGTTAAGAGCACTTGCTGCTCTTCCAGAGGACCTGAGTCTGGTTTCCAAGATCAGCCAGGAGGTTACAACTGCGTGTGACTCCAGTTCCAGGGCATCTGACACACTTTGCTGGCCTCCTTGGGAACTATAATTGCATACATATGCCCCCCCATACACACACATAATTAAAAATAAAATCTTAAAAACATTGCTATTTAACTCATGTTTAAACTTACATCTCAGTGGTGGTGAGTATATATGTCGAGTTGTGCCACCCTTCATCTTCAAAACTGTCTCATTGTGCTAAACAGAAACTCCATGACTATTACAAACTAACTCCCAATTCTTCCTCTTCTGCTCCTGGTAGCATCTACCGTGTTTTTTCTTGCCATGAACTGGCTTATTCAGGGTGTCTTGTGTGTTTGGCTTTCTCCGCTGAGTCATATCTTCTAAGTTCCAAATGCAATCCCTTCTTACGGCTGAGTAATATTCTGGTGTGTATACATCATGTTCTGTTTCCTGTCTCCAACCTCTAAAGATGCTGCTGTGAACACTGGCATGTGCATAGTATTTGGGTCCCTGCTCTCAACATACATGTAGGAATGGAATTAGAAATATTATGGCAATTCTGGTGAGCTTTTTGAGGTCTCAACATTAGTTTTCCTCAGCAACTGTGCCCCTTTATATCTTCCCCCGCAATATTCCTCAACGATCTCACCAACACTTACTCTGTTTTTTTATAGTAGCCACATCCCACTGATAGTGCCCTGTGGCTTTGATTGGCATCCCCTCAATGCCAGCCATGTTGTGCATCCCTTCATAGGAACTGGCCGTTTGTGTTTTCTGTCCAGTTTTGAATGGAGTTGTCTGGTTTTGAACGGAGCTGTTTGTTGTTTTTGAGTTGAAGAAGTTTTCTGTATTTTGGCTCTAAATACCTTATCAGATAGATGAGTTAAGAATATTTTCTTATTTTGAGAGTTCATTTTTCCTATGTGGAGAGACTCCTCTGATGCACAGAGATCTTTAGTTTAATGAAGTCTAAGTATCTTTCTTGCTCTATCATTGTCTGGGCTTTGGTGTCATAGCCAAGAAGTTGCTGCTGTATCCAATGTCATGAAGAAGTTTAGAGATTTGCTTTTTTATTTTTCTTAAAGATTTATTTATTATGAATACACTGTTCTGCCTGCATGTATGCCTACATGCCAGAGGAGGGCACCAGATCTCATTATCTGATGGTTGTGAGCCACCATGTGGTTGCTGGGAATTGAACTCAGGACCTTTAGAAGAGCAGCCATGCTCTTAACCTCTGATCCATCCCTCTAGCCTTAGATTTGTTTTTTGTGATGACTATTTTTGGCTGGCAACTTGAATACATCTTCAGTTAACTAAAATCCAATCAGCTGGGTACAGCTTAATTAAATAATTCTTAATTAAATCATTTGAAGCAGGACGACCCACTTTTAATCTAGATCTTTTGAGGTGGGAAGATACACCTTTAACCCAGATTTTTGAGGCAGGAAGATCCATCTTTAATCTGGGACCATACCTTCTGGTGGCCGCCTATTCAAAGGATGTGGAAGAAGGAGGCACTTGCTCTTTGCCTGCCTGCTTTCTCTTTTGCTGGCAAGTCTATTCCTTCACTGACATTAGAGCTTACCTTGGGAAGACCAGCTGAAGCATCCAGCCTCATGGACTGAACAGCTACTGGATTCTTGGGCGTTCTGTTGGTAGACAGCCATTGCTGGACTAGTTGGTCCATGGCCAGTAAGCCTATCTGTCTGCCTATCTCTCTATATCTATCTATCTATCTATCTATCTATCTATCTATCTATCTATCTATCTATCTATCTATCTATCTACCTTCATTCTGTTCCACTTGAGAACCCTAATATAGTTCACAAGTTTATTTCCCTCTTTGTTCCCTTTTGGGTTCATCTTTTGCACACAGGGTAAGGTAGGAGTAATCTTGACTCTTCTGCATGTGGTCAATTTTACCAGCTCTGTTTGTCCTTTCCTGCTTCACTGTCTTGGTACCTGTCACAAAACCAAGTGACATTTTATGGTTTGTTTCTAAACTACATGCTATTCCATTAGTCTGTGTGTTTTTCCTTCTGTCAGTACATATGTTTTGATTACTGTAGCTTTGTAGTCAGTTTTAAAGTTGGGGAGGATGAGTCCTCCAAGCACTTCTATTTTTAGGATGCTTTTAACTAATTAGGGGATGCTTTGAGATTTTTTTTTTTTTTTTGGATAAAACCTTATGATGGAATTTTCAATTTCTGTGAATAGTACCACTGGGAATTTTCTTCGCGGCAGGGTCTCACTATGAAGCTACGGCTGACCTTATGATCTTCCCGCCTCAGCCTCCTGTGTATGGGAATTAGAGGCATGGGCATCTATGCCCAGTCCCCTTTGGGATTTCAATGGCACTGCAGTCAATCTGTGCACTGGTTTAGGTAGTATTGGCAGTATCCCAACAGCACCGAGTTCTTGGGATGATTGTAGGATAGCTTTATGCTTACTAACCTACTCACCTTAGTTTCTCCCAGTTTTACAGTCATTGGCATCCATTTGTCCAACTTAGACTTCATCCTTTTTGGTGCTATCATAAGTGGAATTGCTTCTCCTACTTCTATTCCTATTTCTTTCATCATCTGTCTTAGAAATTCAGCTAATTTTTAATGTGTTGTGTCACATCCTGCAACTTCTCTGAATTTGTTTATTCCTTCTGATAGACTTTCATAAGCTCTTGGGTCCTGACTCTTGGCTCCTGTCATGTATATACTGCCGTTACTTTACTCCTCTTTGAATTTGGATGAATTTCTTGTGTTTCTCTTTGTTGTCCAATTGCGTTATCTAGAGCTTGGAAAAATGATTGGCATTTATGTGTGTAGATATTTGCATATGGGCCTGTGAGAGCACACAGAAGTTAGAAGGTGTTGGGTCCCCTGGAGCTGGGATTAGAGGTGGCTGTGACCTGCCTGATGTGCGCACTGAGAACTGAATTGGGGTCTCCTGCAAGAGCAAGGAGACCTAAAAGCTGAGCCATCTCTCTTGCCTCTTAACAGGAACTTTTACTGGTTGGGTTGAGTGGAGTGGCAATAGCAGGCACCTTTATTTTGTTCCTACTCTCAGAGGAAAGGCTCTCAGTCCTTCCCTCTTGAACACAACATTAGCTAAAGATACTCTCCATGTGTGCCATCTTCTGTTCCTTTTGCTAAGAACTTTTGGTTTGTTTTGCTTTTGAGACAGGGTCTCAATATATAACTCTGGCTGGTTTGGAACTCAGTATGCATGCCTTGCACTCACAGAGATTCACCTGCTTCTTCCTCCTGAGTGCTGGGATTAGAGTTATGCACTACCACGCCTGGCTTGAATAGAATTCTATCAAGTGAACTATTGTGTATATTGCCACACTGATATAAAATTTCTTCTTTCCTCTGACAGTGTAGAAAATTATAATGTTGGGTTTTCATAAGTTAGCTTATCTTTCATTTCTGAAATAAATGTGCACACACACGTGCACACATACACAAAGACATAAACATACATAATACATATACAAATACACAGGCAGACACACACACCCCATACACACACACACACACACACACACACACACACACACACACACACACAC
>NW_026585698.1:461148-472583 GCF_907164565.1 Psammomys obesus | reverse complement strand
CACACACACACACACACACACACACACACACACACACACACACACACTTTTCATAGCTCCAGCAGTTTTGGTTGGCAGTGCCCTGAATGACGATGCAATTTGCCATGTTGGGTTTGATTTTATTTCCAGATGTGCTCCTGGACTTCCCTTTCTTGTGATTTGACTTTCTTTATCAGATTACAGTATCAAATTCCACTGGTTTTGATCCACCAGGGAATTGTTCCTGCTTTTTCCTGTTTTCCTGGGGACTCTGGAAAGGTTTGCACTCTGTGTCCTTACCAGTTGAGTGGTTCAAGGGAGCAGCTGTGTGGGCTCGGGCTTCTTGATGGGAAGATATACACTGTAGTGTCCAGTTCTTAGTTTTGTAGGGTTATTTGCAATTTAATATTTTGTGTGTCAGTTTTAGTAAACTGTATTTTATGAGGATTTTTATCATTTACTACTTTTCAAGTCAGTTGGCAACAAAGAAACCTCATTATCCTCTTATTTCATTTTATTGATTTATTTAGTGTAAATACATGTCTATGTGCATGTGAGTATGCGTGTGTGTGTGTGTGATGTGTGCATACCTCTGTGTGGCTGTGGAGGTCAGAGGACAGCCTCTCTTCTTCCACCTTGTGGGTCCAGAATATCATCTCTCACTCATTGTTTATGGCCATTTTATTTACCTATGTATGTATGTATGTATGTATGTATGTATGTATGTATGTATGTATGTGTGTGTATATGCATGTATGTATGTATGTATGTATGTATGTATGTATGTATGTATGTATCTATCTATCTATCTATCTATCTATCTATCTACCTAAAGTGTACGGGCATTTTGCACGTATGTAGATCAATGCACTGTGCGCATGCATGTTACCTGCGGAGGTCAGATGAAGGTGTTTGATATCCTGGAACTTACAGATGGTTGTGAACCTCTAAGTAGGTACTGGGAATAGACCCCAATACTCATAACTGCTAAGACATCTCTGTGAATAGAATGTAGTTATTTTGATCCATACTTATCACCCTGTACAAAACTCAAGTCCCAGAGGATCAAAAACCTCAATATAAAACTGGATGCACTAAATCTAATAGAAGAGAAAGTGGGGAAGAGCCTTGAACACATTAGTATAGGAGAGAACTTCCTGAACAAAACACCAACAGCTCAGGCACTAAGATAAATGGGACTTCATGAAACTGAAAAGCTTCTGTAAGGCAAAGGACACTGTCAATAGAACAAGATGGCTGCCTACAGAATGGGAAAAGATCTTCACCAACTGTACATCCAACAGAGGACTAATATGCAACATATATAAAGAACTCAAGAAATGACCCAAATGACCAACTTAAAAAAAACAAACAAAAAAGACAAATGACCCAATTAAAAATGTGGTATAGAACTGAACAGTGTATTGTCAACAGAGGAATCTCTAGTGGCCAAGAAGCACTTAAAGAAATACTCACCATCATTAGTCATTAGGGAAATGCAAATCAAAATGGCTCTGAGATTCCATCTTATACCCATCCAGAATGGCTAAGATAAAAAACTCAGTTGACGGCACATGCTAGCAAGGATGTGGAGCAAGGGGGAGTTTGCTGGTGGAAGTGCAAACTTGTACAACCACTTGGTAAATCAATATGGTAGTTTCTCAAAAAATTTGGAATAGTTCTACCTCCAGACCCAGCTATACCACTCCTGGGCTCCACCATACCACAAAGACACTTGCTCAACCACTTTCATTGCATCTTTTTTTGTAATAGCCAGGAACTGGAAACAACCTACGTATCCCTCAACCAAAGAATGGATAAAGAAAATGTGGTACTTTGTTCTTCATTATTTTTCTTGTTTCATTCTTGGTTTTTGTTGTTGTTTCTTTTTGTTTGTTTTGTTTTTTGAGTTCAAGTCTCCCCCATATTTCATGTTTTGTTCTCCATTTTTTATTTAAAAGATCTATCAATCATTCTATCTACCTATAGATCTGTCTATCTGGCTATCTATCTTTTTGTCTGTGTGTCTCTGTGTGTGTCTATCTGTGTGCATGTTGTGTGCATGCATTGTGTGTGTGTGTGTGTGTGTGTGTATGTGTGTGTGTGTGTGCATGTGTGAGTGAGTGAAGGTACCCACAGAGACTAGAAGTGAGTGTTAGGTCTTTGGGAGCTGGAGTTATAGGTATAGGTGTGAGCCAACTGTTGTGGGTACTGTTGTGGGTACTGGGAACTGAATTCAGGCCCTCTAATAGATCAGTAAGCTGTCTTGGCCTCTGAGCCTTCTCACCAGCCCCTGTGTTTTCTTTGAAGTAAAATTTTCATTTTCAGAAGCCCCCCTTTCCCTGTGGATCTGCTGTTGAATGCTATTGTTCATACCAGAATGTATTCATTACCCATTCATTTTTGGGGGACACTGTACTGACTCTAGAATATTCTTGTCACACTGAGAGTATCTCCAACTCAGTGTCTTCCGGCTTTCATATTTTCTTTTAACAAGCTACCTATTAAACGTTTTTTAGCACCCTTGAATTTAATGTGAACCTTTTCTGACTGTTTCCTCAAAAAAAAAAATCTTTCTTTTGCCTTTGTTTTCAACAATTCTAGTTTGATTACCTGGCTTTGTGGGCATAGCATTATTTTCACTTTAGCTTGATAGCTTTGATCATTGTCAGCTAGTGTGTCCTCCATATTTTTATTTTGTCTTATTCTCTTCTTTCTTTGAGACTTAGGTCACCATGTCCCATGTAAATCTTAAGCTACTTCAACTTTTAAAGTTGACTTTAAAGTTGACTTTTCAACTGTGTGTTTTTGCTTGTGCTTCATTCTGGTTATTTTTCACTCACCTATTTTCAATTTACTCATCTTCTCTTTGGCTGTATCTAATTTATTTTTATCTAATTATTTTTCGGACCTTGACTTTAAATTATTATGTTATTCATTTTTGGATTTTTTTTTTTGAGACAGGTTTGGGGTTCTTTACGTAGATGAGGCTGACCTGGAACTCACAGAGATCCACCTGTCTCTTTGCCTGTGGGGCACTGGGATTAAAAGCATGCATCCCTATGCCTGGCTTTCAGCTTTGGAATTTATTGTGTAGTTTTTATTTCTTTGATAAGCCTATCCATCTGTTTGGTCACTTATTTTTGCAATATATTGTCACAATAATTTTTAAGATTATATTTTTAACTTAATCTCTGTAATCTCCTGTTTTTCTTTGGCCTGAATGTGATGCCACTGATAACTCTGTGACTTTGAAGTCATCTGTGTGACAGTTTGGAGCATGAGGGGCTGAATATCCTTTCAGAGAGGACTCATGGATCACCTGGCAGACAGTAGGTGGGCCAGACATCTTTCTCCAGCCAAGGCCTAACTGACTCAAGGCTGGGTCCAGGTCTTTATTACTGGATCCATACCCTACAAGCAACACTCTAGGGTCACTCAATGGGAAGTATGGAGTCATAACTATAGCCAGTCTCTTTTGGTGTTCCATTTCGTCAGCAAGGGGAGTCAGTTGGAATTGCACTCTGGAAACTCACCTACTTTCTGTTTGCTCCTCAGCTTCTCCTGTCTATGGCTTAGGAAGTGGCAGACACTAGGTTGAATCTCTTCTTCTTGTTGCCTTCTACCCCTCAGGGTGCTGGATCTTTACATGTGGCTTCCTTGTTAGGCCCCAGCACAAATTGATTGCCCAAGCTCAGATAGCCAACACTGTGCTGGCTCCTCCATCCTCAGTCTTTCTAAGTGGAGAAGAGACTCTGGGAGAAGGCTTGCTCGGACCCTTCTTCCTCCCTGCATCTGTGCCTTCCTGTCCCCACACCTCATTGTTCTGATAGCACACTAGGCCTTTGAGAAGATTTTTAAGAAATCTCTGTTTTCTATTGTCATAAAGATCATCAGTCTGTCCTAAGTACTGAACCATGTCCTGACTGAGGACCCCCCTAGGGCTTACATCCCAGTCTGTTACTGCTGGAGTAACACCGTGTGCGTGACTTTCCCTCTCCTAGTCTTGCTCTGCTCATCTGTGGATGGCCAGAATTACACCTGCCTTACCAGCTGGTTGTGAGAACTAATGATCAAAGAATGCTGGCCATGCAGAGTATGCACTCAAAGAACAGTTGCCACCACTGTTACTATCTTCACCGTGGCATTACCATCACCTTTACCACCACCCGCAACATCATCTCCATTACCACATTACCACATCATCATCATCACCAACATTGCCACTGCTATCACCATCATCATCACTACCATTATCACCACGTTTGTTTTTTTGGTTGTGGAATTAATAAGACTGTCAGGGTGTTAGGGACCCTGTGGGGGAGCTTGTGAGGCTACGGGCTAGTCTTTCTCCACCTTCCCCCCTTGCCCTGCAGAGATGCTCACCTGTCTCACACCCTCTCCCACTGTTCTCTTCATCTCCTCCTTCTCTGAGGTTGTCCAGGGCAGCTTTTGTTCCCTGAGTGCATGCTGAATGATGTAGTGACCTCAAACTTGAAGAGGCAACCCTGGCTTCCTGTTCTACCTCTTGCCTGTCACTCATGACTTCACCCTTGCCAATCGGCCACCAAGGGAATGGCTCTGACAGTTCCAAGCCATTTAATGTGGACCTACAGACGTATTTCCCTACAGAGTCCCTCGTCAGTAATACAGGGCAAGGGCAAGGGAGGGCTGTTAACATTAAAGCCATTCTGGAAGGCTCACACAGCTTTGAGCTTTCCCAGTTGCTTCTTTAATATTTTGGGACATGCAGAAAGGCTGGCAAACTTGTGCAGTGAGTCCTCTGACCCACTTTGAGGTCCTGCAGCTTCGGAGCCTCCGTTTCCTCTCACACATCTCATCTGTCTGAGGTCCAGCCACTGTCTGTGGGTATACTTTATGCTTCAGTGTGGGTGAAAGTCTGCATTACTTCTAACAAGTGTGTTATGTGTCGTTGAGTTTCATCTCGCTTACTTTGAAAATCAGAGCTGAGGACCTGGGACTTAATTCAGACACAGGAAGAGATCTTTAGGGGACAGTGAGGGACCACTGTAAAGGAATGAACCCAAATGGTTGTACTGGAAATACCTGAAGTGCCACTGGGGTGAAAGTCACCCCTGCCCACCGGGCCACAGGAATGGTAGTCCTGGCACCTGCAGAGCCTCAAGCCATTTGCTTGAGACGGACTCATAGAGAGCTTGTTAAGTGAATGGGTGACTTGTTCCAAGAGTTGAGAGTTAGTGGTGTGACTGTGGAGATCAGAAGTCCAAAAGAGGGCAGAAGCACCTAGAAGGCAGAGTGGGGTGTATTAGGATAGGAGATTTGTCATTTTGGGTGTCTCTTTTGAGACACCAAATAACCTATTTTAAAAAATTAATTAAATAATTAACCAACTAACTAATTAATTAGCCAAATTACCCATTTTATTGTTCAAGTTTAATTATTGATTGTGTGCGCTGCCTGCCCTCTTTATGTGGGTGTGTGCATGTACATGCAGAAGCTAGACCTAAGTGTTGGCTATCTCCCTCAGTTACACTCTTTTTTCTGTGTATGTATGTGTGCGTATGAGTATGTGTGATGTGTGCAAGTGTGTGGGTGTGCGGCATATGCATAGCACTTCTAGAGGTCATAGGAAGTCATTAGTGTTCGCATCTATCAGTGTCTCCTTGTTCCTTTGAGGCAGTGTCTCTCCCTGAGCCTAGAACTTTTTGTTTTATGAGTAAGCTATCAGCCAGCCTGCCCCTCAAATCTAATCTGTCTCTATCCCTGACTCTTGCTGGTGTTGCAAGTGTATTGGGACAATGCCTTCTTGCCACATGGATGCTACATGCTACACAAGTTCTCTGCCCACAAAGACACTTCTCTAGCCTCTCCACCTTATGTTTTGGGGCAGGCTCTCTGAATTTTGTTGGTAGTTGGCCAGTGAGCGCTAGGATCTTCCAGCATATCAAGTTTCTGTGACAGATGCTGGGATTTGAACTTGGCTCCTCATCCTTGTGTGGGAGGCACTTTATCAACTGAGCAATCTCCTCAGCACTTAAATTTATCTTTGAATAGTAAGTGGGGCACATGTAATGCTCAAAAGTCTCCAAGAGGAATTTTAGAGAGACACAAAAACCCTGGCTTCTCAAGTCCTCTCCACTAAGCGTGCCTGTGCATGTGGACGAGCACATGTGGATGTGTGCGTGCACATGCGTGCACACACAGATGACAACAGTAATGATGGTATTAATGATAATGACGACAATGATGATGGTGATGTTTAACTATGACAACTGATGATTATAGTGATGATGATGGACGATGATGATCACAGTGATGATGATAGCATCACAATGGTGATGGTGATGTTCGTGATGATAATGACAATGATGATGGTGACGATCATGCTGACAACAGTGGTGATGGTGAATGACAATAGTGATGGTGACAATGCTATGTGACAATAATGATGACAAGAGTGATGATGTGACAATGATGATGTTGACAGTGATGATGACAAAAATCATGACAATGGTTGTGATGATGGTAACAAGGGTACTACTTCTAGAGTTCCATGTGACCATGATCCTGTGAAGGACAGGATACACACTGCCTCATTTGGTTCCCTAACAACCCTCTTCTGTTTCAGAGACAAGAGAAACTGAGGCACAGAACAATACAGCTGCCCACTCATACAGCTGGTGGAAAATAGGATGTGTGCCATGTGAGTCTGGCTGTTTATCTCAGCCTCTTGATCTTTTGTTCTCTGTAGATCCTGGTGCTGCCTCTTTCTAGAAGTTTCCTCAGAGCATGTGTAATGAACTTAAAGAATAGCAGGCTAGCTGGAATGGGGCTGAGCCCCCTGTCCTAGGAGACATGAAAAAAGACATCTGCAAGGATCTCCAGAGATAGCTCGGTTTCCTTTGTGGTCTCTGCTTCTCCCTACCTATGGGTCATCTTCTCTTCTCTCTGTAGTCGTCTCTAGGTCCTTCTCCCTCTCAGCACCTTATGAGAAAAAGAAGGACTTCCCACCCTCCACCCCACAAGGGTAGTAGTGTACAGAGTGGGCAGTGGGCACCACTAAGCTACATAGCAGGGTCCAGCCAAGAACAGTCTTATTGTGTTCCTGACTGGTCCCCTGCCCTGCTGCCTCTTTACATTCATCTCTCCCTACCTCCATTCTCCCCACCAAGCTCAGCTCAAAGAGCATCTTTATGCCTGGGGAGGTGGGCAGGGGCACATGAGAAAAAGCCAAGTAAAATTCCTCACTGGGAACAAATCTCATTTTCCAGAAAGTCTTGACAAAATGAGGCATTAAATTACAATATTTTGGAGAGCGTCGTAATTCTATTGCAGACAGCCCTTCATCATGGCATCTGAAAGCTGAGAAAATACAAAACTCATTAGATTAAAATAAACCACCTACTGCTCAGGAGAAAAGCTTATTTATCAATATCAATTTACTTATGATTACTCTGGCCTGCAATTTGTTATTTTTAAGAATTATGATTTGTGTATTGCTTATACACATGTGAATTTTTATTTTTTAAATTGAGCATTTAAAAAAATGCTTGTCCTTAGCAAAGGTTAGAAAGTGGTTTTAGGGTGGCAGGGAAAAATTCATAAATATAAAGAGGCAGGAGGCATAACATGGTGAGGTGTGTGGGGAGCTGTGTGGTGCTGATGTGACCACCTCTTGGACCTTCAACCACATCTGGTATACCTCTACGAACAGGAAGCCCGCTACCTACTCAGGAACATAGTCCATCCTTTGATAGCCAAGCTAATGAAGATGACTTTCCTGTTAATGAATGAAAATTTGCTTTTAAAGACTGACTGTCTTCACAAAAACTGGGGTGCTCTGTCCACACTAGCTGATCCTCAGGCTCAAATCCACCCCAGTGGGGCTCAGTTTTTGCATCTGTGAAATGGGCATGCCATCTGTGTACCCTGCTGTCTCTTGGGGTACTTAAAAAAATAGTAGCAGCATGAGAAGTCCTCATGTTATACATTTGCCTTGCTTTTTACATTTTTATTGCTATAAAACACACATAACATGAACTTGACCATTTTGGTCATCTTAAGTACATAGTTCTGTGATACTGAATGTCTTTGGACAGTACCATGACCATCTACCATCTGGAACTTTCCATCATGTGAAGCTGAAGCTGTGCTCTATTCTGCCTTCCCCAGTACCTGGTATCATCCTTAAACTTTCTGTGAACTTGATTGGCCCAAGCAGCTCATATGAGAGGGTCATATGGCCAGAAGTTCTGCGGTCTGCCTCATTCCCCCCTAGCACAATGTCTTGAACTTCCCCCTGCTTTAGTGTGGGCAAGATTTTCACACCCTTCAGATTAGTGGTTCTCAACCTTCCTAGTGCTGTGATCCTTTAACACAGTTCCTCATGGTGTGGTGACCCCCACCCTAAAATTATGTCATTGCTACTTCATAACTGTAATTTTGCTACTGTTATGGATCTTACTGTCAATATCTGATGTGCAGAAAGAATATTCTATATGTGACCCCTTTGGGGGTTGTGACCCACAAGTTGAGAACCACTGCTTTAGATTAAAAAAAAAATTAGTGTGTGTGCGTGCATGCTCATGTGTGAGCATGATACGTGTGTGTGTGCACAAGTGTGCCACAGCACATGTGTGGAGGTCAGAGGACAACTTTGTGGAGCTGATTCCCTCCTTCAATCTTTATGTAGGCCCTGGGGATAGAGCTTGGGTCTCCAGGCCTGCTCAGTAAGTACCCTTCCCTGCTGAGCCATCTAGTTGGCCCAGATTTCCCACCTTGAGGGTGAAGATTCTCCCACTGAACACATGTGCTGCATTTTGCTTATATTTGGTCACAAACAGTGGGAATTTGGTGGGTCCAACCTTTTGGCCATTGAGATAATGCTGTTCTCAAAACTGGTGTGTACAAATGTCTATCTAAGTTTGGGAGCAGCCATGATGATGGCTAAGGGGAGAACTGAGCCTGCTGAGCTGAAGATGGGGATGGGATGATCCAAGGGAAGGAGGAATGTGGCACTAACTGCATGAATGGAGACAAATTTTCTCAGATGAGAAAGGCTAAGGCAGGGGCCTCAGAGAAGAAATGAGATGGCCATGTTTTTGAATGGGAGCTCATGCTCATGGGCAGATGGCAACCGGGAGAAGGTAAACACTGACCGCAGGGCAGTGAGGCTCTGCTGGTACAACGGCCCTGCATTGCTCACTCATCCCCATGTTGGGACAGATGCCTGTGATAATGTAGGAAGGATGAGGGATGCTGAGGATCCCCTTCCAGGAGGATCCAGGATGGCACCAGGTATCACCAGGGCTGTTCCTGGAGAGTAGGGCTGTGTATGTAAGGTGAGGTCAGAGGTGCTCCGAGGAGTGGAACAGCCCAACCCAGGACACCAGTGATTGGCATGGGAGATGTCAGCAAGGTGCCAGGCCTGGTGAGACTGCTTTGGCTGAAGCAGGGAAAAGGAGGAAACTGAACTTGACTGACTCTGTTCTTGCTTTTATACCTTCATGATGATGATGGTCAGGAACCTCAGATGTCTTTCTAGAGTAGGCAGAAAGAGTAATAGCTTTGTGGAATCCTGACTAAAAGAGTATAGATTAGGCTGCAGTCCTTAGAGCAGTGGTTCTCAACCTGTGGGTCACGACCCCTAGAGGTCTGAATGACCCTTCCACAGAGATTGGATATCAGATATCCTGCATATCAAATATTTACATTACAATTCAAAATTACAGCAGCAAAATTACAATTATGAAGTAGCAATGAGAATAATTCCCAATATGAGGAACTGTATTAAAGGGCAGCAGCATTAGGAAGGAAGATTGAGAAACACTGCCTTAGAGCATTCTTGGCAATAGTTGTCCAATAATGCAGCTCCTAAGCCCCGACGCCTAGTGTGTGTACATTTAGGAGTGAGAATCTACCATGGCTTTCTTTGTCAAAATGAAATGTTAAAACACAATCTCTGAGGCTATCATCAGAGCACTGGTTCAGTTACATTGTACCCTGTGCTGGCTTGTCTTATGTCAACTTGACACAAGCTAGAGTTGCCGGAAAGAAGATGAGGAAAAGCCTCCACAAGATCCAGCTGTAGGCAAGCCTGTAGGGCATTTTATTAATTAATGATTGATGTGGGAGGGCACAGCCCTTTGTGGGTGGTGCCATCCCTGGGCTGGTTGTCCTGGGTGAGAAAGCAGGCTGAACAAGTCATGAGGAGCAAGCCAGTCCTCTGCATCAGCTTCTGCCTTCAGGATGCTTCCCTGTTTGAGTTCCTGTCCTGACTTCCCTCAGTGAAAGACCATTACCTGGAAGTGCAAGCTGAAATAAACTCTTTTCTCCCCAAGTTGCTTTGAACATGTGTTCCATCACAGCAATAGCAACCCTAACTAGAACTCCTCACACTGAGATATCCCTTAGCTGCTGAAGAGCATGAGGCGGGCACCCTCCAGGGAAACTGCACCTATAGTCTCCGCTATTGGGAGGATGAGGAGGGAGAACCAATAGAGCTCTGGAGTTCAAAGCCAGGCTGAGCATGAAAGCAAGGCCCCTTCTCTAAATCATCCATCCATCTACCCATCCACCCATCCAGCTTTCATCCATCTACTCATCATCCACCCATCCACTCACCCATCCATCCATCCACCCACCCACTCACCCATCCACCCAGCAACCATCCAGCCACTCATCCATCCATCCACCCGCCCACTCATCTACCCACCCACCCATCCATCCATCTATCCACCCAGCCATCTATCCACCCCTCCATCAATCAATCCATGCACCTACTCATCTATCATCCGTCCTTTTACCCACTCATCCATCCATCCATTGTTGTAGTAAATAAAAAATGATGAATTGGGCTAGATAATGTTTATTATTATTTGCCCTATGATTATCATGGTAGTGTTATTTAACCTGCTATCACAAATAATAAAACACAGACACCTGTTAGATTTTATAATTGCCTTATTTACCTTGGGCTAGGAAGATATGCCTAGCTACGCTGACTGAATCACCTCAGCCTCCATTCAATGGCACCCTCCTTAATCATCCTATCTTTCATCCATAATCTTATGAAGACTTGCTTTTATTCTTCATCTGGGCCTTTTGGCATCATTAATGAAGTCCATCCTCTTGGTCCCACCTGTTTTTTTCTCCACACTAACCTATCATGGCATCCTCCTTCCTCCTCTATTCCAGTCCATCTCTGTTTTGGCATTGGATGGGGGCTGGAAGATGGATGGTGAGGATACTGAGACAGTGTAAGTGAAATATCTGCCCAGCCCTAGGTAAGTAAGGCAATTATAAATCTAACAGGGGTCTGTGCCTTATTATTGTTATAGCTGGTTAAATAATACTGCTGTGATATTCTTAAGGCTAATAATAAACACTATATATCCCAACAATCTTTTTTTATTTACTACAACAACACATCCATCCATCCATCCATCCATCCATCCATCCATCCATCCATCCAT
>NW_026585698.1:417716-461138 GCF_907164565.1 Psammomys obesus | reverse complement strand
CCATCCATCCATCCATCCATCCATCCATCCATCCATCCATCCATCCAGGAATAGAATATGAACACTATGCATTTTATTTGTTTGTTTGTTTTTATCGAGTGTGTTTATGTACATGTGTGTAACATGTAACACCTATCAACTTCAGGTGCCATTTCTCAGATCTTGTCCACTTTGGTTTTTGTGTGTGTTTGTTTTGAGACAGGATCTCTCATTGTCCCTGAGTTCACTAATTCGGCTATCTGGCTGGGCGGTGAGACCCAGGGACCCTCATGTGCCTTCCTTTGCAGTGCTGACATTGCAAGCGTATGTCACCATGCCTTGCTTTTTGAAAAGAAATGTGGTTCTGGGAGCCGAATTCAGGTCCTCATGCTTGCATGGAAAGTACTTTACTGACTAAGCCATATCCGTAGCCCCTAGGTATTTAAAAAAATGTTGTCTTTGTGCTATGGCATGAATGTGAAGTTCAAAGGACAACCCTTTGGAGTAGGTTCTGTGCCCCCACCATGGGATCCGGGGATTGAACTCAGGTTGCCCAGTATTTTTACACTGTGAGCTCACAGGCCTCCTTTTTGTTTCGTTAAGAGGGGGAGGGATTTGTTGCTGTTTAACTTCTTGAGTTCTTTATATATTATGAATATTAGCCCTCTGTCAGGTACAGGGTTGGTGAAGATCCCTTCCCAATCCATAAGCTGTCGTTTTGTTCTGACAACAGAGTTCTTTGTTTTACAGAAGCTTTTCAATTTCATGAGGTCCCATTTATTGATTGTTGCTCTTAGAGCCTGTGTTGTTGGTGTTCTGTTCAGAAAGTTGTCTACAAATCAAGTAATCAAATTAAAAAATGGAGTACAGAGTTAAACAGAGAATTCTCAATAGAGGAATATCGAATGGCAGAGAAACAGTTAAAGAAATGCTCAGCGTCCTTAGTCATAAGGGAAATGCAAATCAAAACGACCCTAAGATTTCACCTTACACCCAACAGAATGGCTAAGATCAAAAACTCAAGTGACAACACATGCTGGAGAGGTTGTGGAGAAAGGGGAACCCTTCTCCACTGCTGGTGGGCATGTAAACTTGTACAACCGCTCTGGAAAGCAATCTGGTGCTTCCTCAGACAACTAGGAATAGCCCTTCCTCAAGATACAGCTATACCACTCCTAGGCATATACCCCAAAGAGGCTCAAGTACACAATAAGGACATTTGCTCAACCATGTTCGTAGCAGCCTTATTTGTAATAGCCAGAAGCTGGAAACAGCTCAGATGCCCCTCAATGGAGGAATGGATACAGAAATTGTGGTACAATTACACAGTGGATATTACTCAGCAATAAAAAAAACAGGGAAATCATGAAATTTACAGGTAAATGGTGGGATCTGGAAAAGATCATCCTAAGTGAGCTCTCCCAGAAGCAGAAAGATGCACATGGTATATATTCACTCATATAGACATATAATATAGGATAAACCTACTAAAATCTGTACACCTAAAGAAACTAATCAAGAGGGAGGACTCTTGCTAAATTGCTCAATCCCTATCCAGAAAGGCAAAGAGGATGGACATTAGAAGAAGGAGAAAAGAGGGCACAAGTCAGGAGCCTGACACAGAGGACCTCTGAAATGTTCTGCCCTGCAGACTATCAATGCAGATGCTTGACAGACTTGCAGATTTATGGGCAACCTTTGGGCAGAGTGCAGGGAATCTTATGAAAGAAGTGGGAAACAGTAAGATCTGGAGAGGACAGGAACTCCAAGGAGAGCAACAGAACCAAAAAAATCTGAGCACAGGGGTCTTTCCTGAGACTGATAATCCAACCAAGAACTATGCATGGAGATAACCTAAGACTCCTGCACAGATGTAGCCCATGGCAGTTCAGTATCCAAGTGGGTTCCATTGTAATAGGAACAGGGACTGTCTCTGACATGAACTGATTGGCCTGCTCTTTAATTACCTCCCCCTGAGGGGGAAGCAGCATTACCAGGCCACAGACTAAGACAATGCAGCCACTCCTGATGAGACCTAATTGACTAGGATCAGAAGGAAGGAAAAGAAGTCCTCCCCTATCAGTGGACTTGGGGAGGGGCATGCATGCAGAGGGTGGAGGAAGGGAGGGAACAACAGGGGGGATACAAAGTGAATGAAGTGTAATTAATAAAGAATTTAAAAAAAAAAGAAAGGGAGGGATGCATATGCCATGTCCTTCTCAGTCAATACTTCAGGGAGCCCTGGAACAGGAGAGGTAGGACTTTCCTAGCAGGCAGGACTTTCCTGCTCTGTCCCTTTTTTTCTTAGTTATTCATCATGTCTGTAGAGTGCTTGCAAGAAGGATATAATGTATATTTTGCCCAATGAGCTTTGACAAAGGGTAGGCAGAGGCCTCAAAGCCTTGTTAGTAAGATGCTAGGCCACTGTTACACCCTCTTTTGGGGTCTCAGGTCATACCCCCCCTCGCTGGTTCCCCAGCCTCTCCAATGTCTCTTGGTGAGTTTTGGGCAAGGTACAAGGTCAGAATGGCCCTAGGGTGGTTGTGTCCCTCCTTTTTATTGTGGACTTTGAAGTATGGTCATTAGTGACAGGCAGTGGCTTGTCCATGAGTGGTCTAATGGTGTCTTCAGCAGGCACTGTGCATGCACAAGCTTCTTGGTGTGTGGTGACGTGACTAACCCCCACATTGTGTTTGATTTGGGCAGCATGTTGCCATTCAAAGTTGAGTGCATTTGATTTTATGGGAATTCACAACAGTTCCAACTAAATCGTGACACCCTGCTGTGAAAATCTTTCCCTCCTGGGAAAGCAAAACGCTTCTCAGACATCCCCCTCTGCCCTTTTCCTCCCCCTGTTCTGCTAGCCTTTCCCCCTGCTTGCTGGGATAAGGAGATTCTTCCTCTTGTCAAAAAGTGCTCCTTCACTTTTTGTTGGGGTGGAGGGGGGGCATGGGATCTGCAGGTAGTGGTCACCCTGCCTGGGAATCAGGTCTGTTTCCCAAAAGATGGGGGTATGGTCAACTGCCATCTCAGAGAGGAGCAGCTAGTCTGGAGAACCAGGCTGCAGTGGGCTTCCTCTCGTATTTTGAGGGCCTGTGGGTGTGTGAAAAGATCCCTTTGGATTAGCAAGGAATGTGGCTTGCTCCAGCCTGGACAATGGAGTGAGGCTGGATAGGAAAAGCTTTAGGGTCAGGCTGGCGACCCCATCTGAACAATAAGCATTTTGTGGGCACTCTCCTTGAAAGTTACAGAGTCCAGCCTCTGTGTGTGTGTGTGTGTGTGTATACATGTGTGTGCTTATATGCTTATATGCACACAAATGTATAAGCATACACATGTGGTATGTTAACAACACATGAACCCATGCTTTTTCCTCTATTAGTTTTCAGCAGGGGACATGCTATGTTGCAGACCCGGCTCTTGTCACTAAGGCCCAGTGTTAGTGTTCTGCACTTACGTATGTTCTGCTGTTGGGATGCGGCATGTCCTCCTAACCACTTCACCCCAAAGCACTATGGCTGGGATTACCGTAGGTGGAAAGGTACAGACTACTGTGACTCTGAGTCACGGTTACAGTTGGCTTTTGGACACTGTGACCAAAACTAGACTGACACAACTTAAAAGAAGAAGTGCTAATTTTAGATCAGGTCCTCAGAGGATTTGGCCCATGGCTACTTTGCCCCATGTGCCTGCCAGAATATTTTGGCAGAGGGATGGAGCCAGTTCTTCACCTCTTAGTGACAAGAAAGAGAAAAAAAAGACATAGGAAAAGTCTAGGTTGGGATATAGCCCTCAGGGGAGAACCCACCCTTCCACCCCACACCTATGACCTTCTTCCTCCAGCTAAGCCCGCCTCCTCTTTCTTACCATCCAATAAGAGTCCATCTTAAGAGTCCATGGAAGGATGAATCCATGGATCATGTCACAGTTGGCCATGTTGGAGACTTCTCCACACATCTCCATCCTGGCCTCAGGGCTCCAGCCAGCTACCTGCTCAGCACTGTAACCTGGCCCTCAATAGCTGGACCCACCTCAGCAGGCCCACTCTGTTGCTGGTTCTTGCCCCTCAGTGGTTGCCCTGCAGCCTCTTTTGCCTTGGGTCTCCACTTTCCCTGTGCTTGGGCCAGAGTTGCATGCTCCCTTTTTCCTGGCAGAGGTATGTCATCTCCTTTCTGCTTTTGCTGGGATTGTGCCAGATATCAGACCTGGGCACCCAAATTAGCTCTGGCCTGCATCACTAGATCCCTCCATCCCAGTCAGCCTCCATCCCACCCTTGTGAGCATCTTCCACTCAGCAGCTGAGGTGCTGTTTCAGAACCTAAGCCAGTAGTGCTCAAGGTTCTCAAGATGTCCATGATGGCTCTCTTACCTCCCTTCCTTTATCTCCTCCATTGTCTTCCATTGTGTGTTCTATTCAGCCATGTTAAGCACGTTCCTGCCCCAGGATATTTGCACAAGCTGTTGCCCAAACCTTTCCCCTTCAGATGTCCTCACGGCACATTCTTCTACCTTCTCATGCATCCATGTATGTCAGTGACTCTCAAAGTGTTGCCTTGTTCTTTCCTCTCTTCTCTTTCTCCCTGCTCCCAACACAGCCCTCCCCCTCCCCAACTCTGGTTGAGCTGATGCCTCCCCTGGAGCATCAGCTTCCCCCAGGCAGAGTCTGGACCTTGTTCTTTCCTGCATTCTGAGTCTGGCACAAAGCCTAGTACATAGTAGGTCACTTTAGGACAGGCATACACAGTGTCCCCTCTGCCAGTCCTCTTCTTGGTCTCCCTGGTGGGCCAGACTTTGGGATCAAAATCTGAAACACTGGCTTGTCCAATGGATGCAGATTCTTGCCTACTTACCCTCCATTTAACGAAAGACATGTCTGAGCTCACGACATCTGAGGTCTGAGACTGGGAGGGACTATGCCGGCCTTCAGAATGGTGTTCAACTTCAGACATGACCACTTAGTAGCTGTGTGAGCTTAGGCAAGTTATACAACCTCTCTGAACCCCAACATGCATACCGTATACATGAACATTAGCATCACGAGTCTCAGGCATCTGTGTAGTTCTCTTGGGTACGTTGGGATCCTCCATGTTGGTGTCCCCGGGTAGTAGCAGTATGTACCGCTTATTTGACACCTAGCATGTCTACAGCCGTGTTCTGGCCCATGTTCACACATAGAGCTTGGTGGGAGGTTGGCGTGAGGACTGGTGGCCAGAATGTTTTAGGGCCTAGCTCTGTGTCTCCTTGGCAGTAGAGATGTTTGAGACGTTTCTGGAAGGTTTCCTGTGCTGGTAAAGGATTGTTAAGCCAGGCACCTGTAAGATTTGGGGGCAGCTGCCTGCAGCCCTGCATGTATGTTTCTGGCAACTTGCAGGCCTAGGCAGGAGCCTGGTGTGAAGGATGTGTCTGTTTTCTGGATTGCTGTAGAGAGGAGAGGGGACACTGACCAGGTCTCTAGGGTGGGAACCTACAGCCTGTGGTAGGGAAAGGCACCAGGCTGGGCTGGGTGAAAAGATGGAGGGCCAGGAGGCTGGGTAGCAGCTGCTGTTCAGAGCACTGCAAGGTTAGGCTTTTGGAGGTTGGGGAGGTCCCTGCCACTCACTGCCACAGGCAAAGGCAGTATCCATCAAAACAGCCATTAGCGAGTCAGGCCACTGCCTCTGCACACTGCCTGTGACCTCGATGATCTTGGGCCATCTCATCTGCAAAACATGCAGAGCCAAAGAGGAAAGAGGTCTGGGGCTTCAGGGACCACCAAGGACCAGTATGGACCAGTTCCAGCCAGGCTCCTTGCCTGGAAGCTATGAGGTTAGGATGTGGCCCATCATCTCATACTAGAGATAGAGACTGATGGAAACCTTCACAGTGTGGGCTGTGTTCAGTCTCCCTGGATTGACAGCTGGGTCACTGAGCCAGTCTGGTCACCTGAGAAGAGAAAGAGATGAACAGACATCTTGAGAGGTAGGTTGGAGCCCCGAATGCTGCAATGACCTTGATCTGGCCCTGTGGGATGGGGCTTGTGTCACGCAGGCCTGTGAACTGTGTCAGATGCTCCTACTGGACAGAAACTCTTCCTTGCTGATCGCAGGTGCTCTTGCAGGGAGGGGCTGCCTTCTCATACGTAAGGGAACCAGTTTGGGGTCATAATGTGTCCTTGTAAACTCAGCCCTTTGGAGGCAGAGGTAGGTTTGTGGGTTCATGGTCAACTTCAGCTATAGACCAAGTCTATCTTGAAAGAACAAACCAGAACAAGTCTGAGAAGAGAGTCCAGAGGGTGAACTGTGAGGACCTGAGTTCACAATCCTGGTATCCATGTAGTAGCTGGATGGGGCAGCATGCACCTGCAATCCCTGTGTTGGAGGCACTGTGGGGGAAAGACAAGTAAATTCTGGGGGCATGCAGCCCAACAGGGAGGAGCTCCTGGTTCGGTGAGAGATCCTGTCTCAAACAGTAAAGTGGAGAGCGATTGAAAAAGATACCAGTTGTTGGATTCTGGCTTCCACATACTCACACATGTGTGAACACATCTATCACACACACACACACACACACACACACACACACACACACACACACACAGAAACTACATGTAAGGAAAGGGAGTCAGAGTATGGTGTGTGTCAAACCATCCTGACTCTTCACTCTGGGGTTAATTTTCCTAGTCCCAATTTTATCATCTGTAGAATGGAGACAAGAATAATTTCTTGTTGAGGTATTTGGGAAGACTGAGCAAAGGGAACATCAGTAAAAAAGCCCTGGCTGGTGGGATCTTTTAATGACTGTTCCTTGTCTTCCTTCCTTCCTTCCGGTGTGCACCACAAACTTCCTGCAGCTCCCAGCAGCGTGGAGTGAATTCCCCAGCTATTTCTGGGTGATGTTTCTAACAGATGTTTAATTCTCCTAACATCTGGTTTGGTAAGGCAGATTTCCGTTCTTCCTAAAGACAGTCACTCACCGCAAGGCGTCAGATTGTCACTCAATTGCTCTGTGCCTTGGTTTCTCTAATTGTAAATCAGGGATAATGTACTCGATGCTGGCTGGCCTCTCTTTGGGATCTGATAGGATAATCTGCAATAACAGATGGAAAGTGGTTCGAACGTTTAGAAAAATGCACCGTGCTCAACCTCACTGGTAGTTAGGGGAATGCAAATGAGAGTGAGGATGACACGCTGTTCTTCACACGTCCAATTGGCAGCTGTTTGAAAAAAGGAATCACTTGCAGGTGGGCACCTGGACCTTGCCGCACACTGCAGGAGAGACTGTGTATTCGTGCCCCTATTCCCAGAAGGGCATCTGGTGACATCTGATGAAGGCTGACATACATGCTTGAGGTTTGTGCTTCATTGACCTGGATGCCCTAGCTGGAGGACCACACCAAAAAGCAGATTCCTGACACAGGCACACAGAGGGGAAACCTACAATAGCCTTGCCTGTAGGGTAAGAATCCAGATGCGTGCCAGAGGGTGGCAGCTCTCTCTATCTATTGTACGAACGTCCTGCTAGACTATTTTAGCTCCTAAAGAAAAGGAGGCAGTTCTAAGCCACATAGGCTTAGAGGGTCATCTGTGGGTGTCACGATGGCAGAAAAACGAATGACTTTTAAAATTTAATTTTAAAGAAGGTTCTCCCCCTCCCCCCAGAGCTGGATATGAAGGCCAGGTCCTTTCACATGCTAGCTAGGTGCTTTACCACTGAGCCAGGTCTACCTCCTCAGTGACAAATTCTAGGCAGGCTCTTTACTACTGAGCCACGTCCCTGTCCCCTTACTGGAAGATTCTAGGCAAGGGCTGAACCACTGTGTTATAAACCCTCAGCCTATCACTGGTGGATTCTGGGTAGACCTTGTACCTCTGAGCCACACCACAGCCTCTGACTAGTGGATTCTAGGCAAGCTCTCTACCACACCCCTGGCCTGCAAGTTGCTGCAAAGGTCAGCAACAGGCACAGAGATCCAAGAAAGTAAGGGGCAGGGACACACTGAGAAACAAAGAGAGTCATGGGAAGCCCGCCAGGCCAGTGCCAACTCTGCTTGTTGGATGGATCATGTTTGGTTTACAAAGTGCCTCTTAGGAACCGAATTATCTACCAATATTCAGGAATCCGATTCATATAAAAAGCCAACTTTCAGACTTTTTACTAAATCAGAAGCTCTGGCCATGCTGGACTCAGTCCTTCACCCACTTGACTGAACCATTAGCAACTGCTGCTGAAAGAAACTACTTTCAGATGGGAGTGTGTGGCTTTCACGCAGCTGAACACCCTTCTACCAATCTAGCAGTTGTCTCCTTTCCGTTTCCTGCTCACTCTGTGACATTTCAGTCATGAGCCCCTGTGGTGGGCTGTTAACATGGGAACTCACAGGGGTGGAAATGCTGAGGAGAGACAAGGCCATGTGAAGTGCAGCTAAGAAGCACTTCCTCTTCACATGGCCACTTACATATCTAATTACCGTGTTCTAAGTGCGCACAAGGGAGAAAACAAGACTGCTCCATGGACCATTGTACATCGTTGGTTGTAATACCTATGGTAGTTACCTCACTGCCTACTCTCGGCTGAGAGAGAGAAACTGTCCCTTCCAGGGCTGAATTGGTGTATTGGCCAGAGATGTGGAAGTTTCCCCACAAAGTCCTGTCAAGGGCCAGTCAAGTCCCCATCTCCTAGTCAGTCATAGGTGGCAGAGATGAACCATCTGCTTGTGTACTGGTATTGACTACACATACTGGTGGAAATCCCTGAGTAAGGTGTTGTGTGGCTGACAGCTGCCTCTTGAGCCAGGGATGGGGGCCTCTGAACAAGATATCCAGTGTGTATTTACTGAAGAATGATGGGTGCCAGCCATGTCCCATATTCCCAGACTCACTTGGTGGAGAGATGGATGTAGGCTACAGGGAGGTCTTCATCCTGAGTCCCTGAAGTGGAGGGACCATGACCTTGCAGTAATGTGTGGGAAGGAGTGGCCTTCCCCCAGCCTCCTTCAGGGACAGGGCCTTCCTCACTGAGCCCAATCTTTCCAGATCTCAGCTCCAGGATCCACAGAGGTTTGGTGTGGTTTCTCTGTGTGCCTCTTTAGACACCATGTCCTGAGTTTTCCTCTCACCCTCCTGGGTTAGGAGATAATATGATGGACTTGAGGAAGTGGAATGAGGGAGAGTGCTGCTGGAGGTTGGGTGGCTTGGTGAGCTGGCCAGGCCCTGTCTTTCTGGTTCACACCACACTTGACCCCATCCCCAAGCTGGCTGTACTGCACTGCTCTGTGGGATATGGGTTCAGAGGGCAGAGGCAGCAGTCCACTCTTTCATACACTGAGCCCTGAATGTGCTCCCAGCAAGCCCTCTGTGTCTGCTCCAAGCTTTGCCTGTCACATCAGTCCTGGCAAAGCCTAAGTACTCTCAGACCACTGCAATATATCCAGACCTGGACGAGGTTGAGGGTGGGCGGCCCAGACGCTCTCGTCACGGGAGCTGTTGCCTCTTCTCCCCTTCCCAGTTTGTGCTCTTCTGGGGCTGCAGAAGCGGAGTTCTGGGAGTTCTAGGAGTTTACATCTCACCTGTTTTCTTTGTTTGTATCTCCAGGAGCCATGAGGTGCCCCCCTGTCACTTGCTGTGCTGTGCTCTGTCTTCTCATGCTGGTGTCTGGGTCCTGGGGTAAGTGCCACTTCTCTTTGCTAACGCCAGCCAGCGCTTGGGAGGCCAGCAGCCTCACTTCATGCTCTAGGCCCCCAGAGACCATGTTTTGCCGTGTGACTGAAGACACACTTCCCTCTCTAGGCCTCAGTCGCCTCCTGCAGCTTGCACAGGGCTGAAAATACTGGCTGTCCCCAGAGCCCCGATCCCATGGCACCATGCAGGAGTCTTGAGAAATTCTTAGGTTCCATGATCTGTGACCATGAACTTTCCTTCTCCTGGGCTGTGGAGAGTGGCCACAATTCTGTTCAGTTTCATAGCTATGTTTTGAGTACCTACTGTGTTATGCTACCACTAGGAAGGAAAGGCAGTGACTCAAGGCAAAGGGCTCTATCCAGTTGGGAAAGAGTATGCAGGGTTGAAGGTAATAAGGTGCAAGGCAGGATGGGTGCTTAGGGACATTTCTGGTTCTAGAGAAGTCCTTCAGAAGACAGGAGTCATTGGGTTGCAGGTGGGAGCCGTCTGACCAGAAGAAGAAGCTGTTTATTTTGCCTTTGAGGACTAATAGTCATTTTAGAATAGCTGGGGGAAGGGGAAAAGGCATCCTGGACAGGGGTGTGAGGAAAGTGGTGGGAATTCCTGTGGAGAGTCTGAGTGCAGGTGATAGTCCAGAGCTGTCCTTCTTGTAGGAACCTCCCCTTCCTTAGTGCCACTAGTGTCCACCAAGAAGGCCTGGACACCTTGTCTTGGCCTCTGGGCAGCAGATAGGAAGGAACAGGGAGGCTTCCCTGAAGGAAGGCCAGGGCCACTGGCATGCCATGCAGTGTCCCCCAGGGCCAAGCTGTCCTCAGAGAATGGCTTTGACACCACGTGCCTGGCGACACAGGCAAGCACATTCCCATGGGGCCCTGTCTACTGCTTCACTCCAGGGAGCTGAAGGGCTCTGGGGAATGTTGCTGCCTCCCACTAGCTCCCGCTGGAGTTTCGCTAGCATCCTGCCCTGAAGGCGGTCTCCTCTCTTCATCCCTATTCCCTACTGGAATGCCCCTAGCAATGGGGAGCTCAATCCCATCCAAGCTGCTTGGGACTCACAGCCCAGGCTCACAGACTTTCAGAGACAGAGTGGACACAGTCTCAGAACTTTTCACAGAGAAGAGCCTGGTGCCCAGGGTCATTCAACCCCAGATTTTTTGTTTTTTTCTTTTATCAGATGACCCTGGTTTGCCCCATGCAGGCAGCCTTTGGGCTTGCTAGATGACAGAAGTCATCTAGGACATCAGGATACTTGTCTCTGCCTCTCGTGGGACTCTGAGCTTAGATGCTAGTGCCCTTTCGCTGTTTTGTTGCACCAGCTGTCTGTCCATTAAAAACCACACGTGTAACTAACTGCTCATTGGGTTCGTCCCCGCTTGATCAGGGACAGCTGCCTCCCTTGAGCTCTCAAAGACTGTTCAGGTGTTCTGTACGCACACTACACTCTCAGCCCATGGGTTCCCCTGGGCAGGCTTCTGAATCTCCCTGGGGTGCACTTTCTTTGTAGTTTGGGAGCAATGCAGGTGGATCCCATGAATAAATGTGATAACAAGTCCTCTGACTGGTACATTGGATACTGGATGAACACTTGCTTGATGCTCACCCTTTTGTTAGCAGCACTTATCTTTCCCTGGTGGGAACAAATTGGGGCACAGGAAATAGAGAGGCATACCAAGTCTTCTGAAGCTGCCCAGCAAATTCTGTGGCAAAGCATAGGCGAGCTGTCTGTATACTGGCTAGCTTTGCCATCTGTGCTTGCTAAGTGTCCAGAATCACTCCTGTAGTGTGGTGAGTGCCTAGTGCCTGACCTTGGAGGCTAGAAAATGTGTGCCTTCCCCTATCTTTTACCATTCATCTTCTTAAGCTAGCCTTCTGTGGTTTCCAGACTAGGTCACATGATCCGCCCCTATTGGGGACCATGCTCTCCAGAATGAACTGTTTCTCCATCCCTGGGAGGCAGAGGTGAGATAGGTGCTCAACAATGTTCTACCCTCTCAGTCTGTCATGTCTCTGCCATGGCCTCCTGTCCCTTCCCTCACCCATTTTTTTCCATAGACTCTCTGGGCTCTCTGACTAGATAGAGACCCAAGCAAGTCCTCTCTAACTCCCTTCTGGCCAGTGTCCTGGGTGCTGGGTATGAGGGACTTCAGGCACAGAGCGGGGCCTGTCAAAGTTCCTGGAGCCACATGGCAGCTCCCACAGCAGTGACCCTCTGCAGTTGGTCAGGCCTTTTTGTCCTAAGGCTTGGAAGTGATGCCTGGAACATCTCTCTGTGTCCCTTGTCTGTTGCTCATTCCTCTTCCCAGGGTAGGGCTGGAGGACTCTGGTATTCTCTGGTCCGAACTTAGTGCTGAAAGAGCCCCCATTACCACTCAGAAGCCGGCAAACTTGGATCCAGACTGACAAATTCAAATCTGGCTCTTCCACTGATGTGTCATCTACCCAGCCCACGATTCTGAGCCCATTATCCTTTGCAGCCTCATGAGCCAAGGGACCTAGCCACAAGGACAACCTGAGTTTTGCTCTGTGCCTCCAGCCTCTGCTTGACTTTGTGACTCATGCAGTGCACGTGGTCCTTGGTATTGTGGCCACTCCTCAGAGGCCTCCTTTTATGACCTGGCCCTCTGCCATTCACACATCATCCTAGGACAGGGTTTGGAAGACTTGATCCCACAACTGGACTCCCTGCCCATTTATGAAAAATCAGGACATCAGCTGACAGAGGTGGATGGGGAGAGGGCAAAGGTGCTAAAAGTGCTGAGGACAAAGGTAAGGAAGCAGGCCCTGGCTGGGATGGAGGGCATGCCTTTGGATCCTAAAGCCAGAATCCCTTTTCCTTCTACAACTCAACTACTGTCCCTCCTCTGTCTTAGTCAGGGTTTCTGTTGCTGTGACAAAACACCATGACAGAAAGCAAGCTGGGGAGGAAAGGGTTATTCAGAGGCTTATACTTCCAGATCATAGTCCATCTTTGCAGGAAGTCAGGACAGGAACTCAAGAAGAGGCATGGAGGATGTTGCTTACTGGCTTGCTCTTCATGGCTTGCTTAGCCCACTTTCTCATAGGACCACCAGCCCAGGGATGACACCACCCACAATGGACTGCCCCCCCCATCCATTCTAATTAGGAAAATACCTGTGGCAGGTATTCATCTCTAAAGTCTCTGCTCAGCTTCCTGTGTGGAGATCCCATCCCTGGGTACCATGAGGTCCTACAGAGAAAATTTAGAAATAAATCAAGCTGCTTCAGGCAAGTTTTTTTCCCCATCACTAATTTCCACCTATAATCCTAGCCCACTATTACACTCTTGGGCTACCCAGGGCCAAGCCTCAGAATCCTTCCCTTCTGTACAGCACTTTTTTTGATGCCAGAATTAACACTAGCTACCACTTATTAAGTGCTCACTGTGTCAAACATGGCACCAAACGACTTATCTCTGTAGTCTCATCCAATCCCCTGGTTAGCCGTGCTGTAAGTCCCTGTTGTGTGCCACTGAGCACACAAGTAAACTGAGGTATGCGAAGGCCTTGTGCCTAGATGCGGTACAAGGAGGTTGCAAAGAAGTCGAGGTGCCATTTCACCAGCTCTTCCCGAGACTGCTGCTGAGAGCGTGGACATGTGCACAGGCGCAAATGTACATTTGAGGTGGTTCAGGGAGGGCGTCCTGGAAGAAGAGACATGAAAATGAGCTGAGGCATGAAACTGAGCAAGTGAAGTGGAGAAGCCAGCAGTCCTGGCCAGGAAGTGAGTCTAGAGTGTCTGAGGACCAAAACAGGTGTAGTCTGGCTGCCTAAGCAGGAGGAAGAGAGATCCCATGCTTCTGTATGTTCCCAGCTCTGTCCCTTGTTCCAGTTTCGCACTCTTCTGGTAGTCTGCCATGAGTTTAAGGGAGCCCAGGTGAGTAGAAGAAAAGAGGGTGGGCGAGCTGCCTCTGCACCTTCCAAGACCCATGAAGCTCCCTGTAAGAGCTCCTGTAGCTGGGAATGCACCCTGGAACCTGACCTGGTCCTGCAGTTTTTAGTGACTGAGGGGAAAGTGCCCTCTCTGCCTACTGAAGGAGGAAATGGAGAACTGGAGAGGCCAGTTTTGGGGAGACTTGCTAGGGCTTTGTGGTTAATCCCCCAGGATATACATGTCACCTGGCTTTTTCCAGCCTCCACCACAAGAGGTGCTGTCAGAGTGCACCATGGTTAATAGGACAGGTTTTGATGTCTGGGCACCGGTATAGCCTGAGCTACGCCTCATTTCACATCTGCCTTTCTGTTACTAGAGTGAGGTGAAATGAGTGATTAGCCTGAAGAAACAGATCCATAGGTAGGCGCTGTGACAACTGTCATTGTTATTATTCTTCCTATGACAAATGTGCTCTGGTGCTTTTTAAGCACCAGGCCCAGTTATGGGTGTCAGAGTTACCTTGAGCAACCAAGCCCTTGACCTTCTAGAGTCCACAAAAGTTCTACCTCAAACTGCACTGCCCAGCAGGAAACCCAGAGCCCATCCAGAGCCCATGGGTGTAAGCTTGAGATTTGCAGGAGCTATACCGAAAAGTAAAAAGAGATGGTGGAATTCATTTTAATAATGTCTTATTTTTTTCTAAGATATCCCAAATAATATTTCTTTCTTTCTTTAATTGGTGTTTTTCCTGCATGTGTGTTTGTGTTAGGGTGTCAAATCCCCTGGAACTGGAGTTATAGACACCTTTGAGCTACCATGTGGGTGCTGGGAATTGAACCTGTGTCCTCTGTACTCTTAATCATTGAGCCGTCTCTCCGGCACCCCCCAATAATATTTCAATGTGTCGTTGTTGATATTAAACAGTAGTAGGATGGTACCCGCAAAGTCTGGGGGAGGGTCAAAGCTTTAGCAGCGTGTGCCGATGGGGGAGCAGCCACTGTGGCCTGCCTGCCTGTCTGGAGAAGCCGAGGGGGTGTGCATTCAGTGCCGCTGCAGCCCACTCTGCATCACCTTGTAGGATACATAAAGCTGGCTGGGGCCACCAGGCTGATGCACTTGTCCTCTGACTTGCAGGCCAGGTGAACCGACTACCTTTCTTCACCAATCACTTCTTCGACACATACCTGCTCATCAGTGAAGACACACCTGTGGGTGAGTTGGTACCTGGACTGGTGGGAGTGTGGCTGGCATGAGATGATGTACCTTTCGTAAGTGGAAAGGATCTTGGCAGTTGAGACCACCTTCAGCTGGCTTTGGAATTTCCCTGTGGTATTCATCTGCCTGTTGTTTGGATGCCTCTAGGGGACAGGAACCTCACTACCCCTCATAGAGGCCCATTTAAACTGAGCTGTATTCTAAATAACATGGTTTACCATTGCCCCCGGTGCTGGTTTTCCAGTCTAGACTGGTTTTATCTTGTATAATGGCTCATTTCTGTTCTCTTCCAAGCCTTTGTGGCTACTTAAAGATGGCCACTGGTGTCTTTGTTTTCTGGTCCTCTGTACTTCTTCTGGGAAGACATAACTTCCTGTAATGAACCTGCTGGGTTTTGTTCTTAGGCATAAGTGACTTTGTGTATCCAGTGTCCCTCCTGGACCCTGATCCAGTTACCTCATCACAGGCCTGTTGTGTCAGGCTTCCTGGTGTGGCTCAAACAACTGTAGCTTGTAGATTTGTGCTTACAGCTCTGAGGTCCCAGCTCAGCTCCAGGAACCACAATCTAGCAAATGAGCTTAGATTTTGGGCACTCATCTGTAGACATGCCAATGGTTGCCAAAGGCTTAGCCCCCTTCCACAGAGTGGGGAGACATTTATGAGTGCCTTGGGGTCCTGCTGAGTTGCTTGCTCTCCTCAGGGCTTGGTGGGGAAGCCTGTTGTCTTTGGATTTGTCACACATTGTATTATTTTGAGGATTATCCATGTGGCATGTCCCTCATGTTGTTCTAGTGTGGGATTCCTATTGCTGTGATGAAACAAAGCAAGTTGGGGAGGAAAGGGTTTATTTGGTGTACACTTCCACATTGTAGTTCATCATCAAGGAAGTCAGGACAGGAACTCAAGTTGGACAGGAACCTGGAAGCAGAAACTGATGCAGAGGCCATGGAGGGTGCTGCTTACAGACTTGCTGCCCATGGTTTGCCCAACCTGCTTTCTCATAGAGCCAGGACCACCATCCTGGGCACTACCCACAATGGGCAGGGCCCTAGCCCATCAATCCTGAATTAAGAAAATATCCTATAGGCTTTCCTAGAGCCAGATCTTATGGCGGCATTTTCTCAATTGAAGTTTCCTTCTTCATGATAACTTTAGCTTGTGTCAAGTTGACATAAAACTGTCCAGCACAGGCCAGTATGAGCAAGACAGTGTAGAGTCTAGAACAATTTTTCTCAGCCTTCCTAATGCTGTGATCCATTAATACAGTTCCTTATGTTGTTGTGACTCCCCAGTCATAAAATTGTTTTTGTTGCTACTTCATAACTATAATTTTTCCACTGTTATGAGTCATAATGCAAGTATCTGTGTTTTTCTGATGGTTGTAGGTGACCCCTGTGAAAAGATCATTTGACCTCTATATGGGTCAGTGATCCACAGGTTGAGAACTGCTGCTCTAGAACCTGTGTATAGTCCTGGCAGAGTGACCTCATCATCTACAAAGTTAAAGTTTCACAACCATGTGATTGAGTCACATAAATAAAACCAAAGGCAAAATAACCTGTTAATGCGTTAAGGAAGTTTTGTTTTGTGTGGAGCTGCATTCACAGCTGTCCTTGATTGCATGTGGCCACATGGGGGCCGTGCACTGTAGACTGGACACGCCTGGGAGCAAATGCAGCCTCAGTGTGGGTCACCCTTAGAACTTTTGTTCCCTTGTCATTCCTCGTGTGTCAGCCATACTTGACGGTCGCCTCTGTGGCCACAGAGGGGTGTCAGGCAGATGGATAAAGAAATCAAGGCTCTGGGTGACAGGGACTGAGTGAATGTCTGTTGTATCCCCCAGGATGATGGCAGAGAAGTGGGAGGAGAGGTCCCTGCCTTGCCTTCGCATACTGTTTCTGTGGCTGGTGTTTGAACCTGCTCATTTCATCCAACCCAAAAGAGGTTGTCCTCTGTGGTGTAGGGTATTTATTGATGCAGCTCACAGCAGGGACAGAGGTGTGGCCAGCTGCTAACTGATGCTGGTGCTGGCTGGAAAAGGAAATGGACCCCTGAGGGAGCAGAGCTGGCTGCATCGCACCTGTCACTCAACAGGCCCCTTGCTCATTTGGCATACCCAGAGGCCCACTGTGCAAGGAAGGAGGCAGTGGGCACGACTTGACCAGTGCTGATTGTGAGGTATTCAAGGCTGGAGGCCCACCAGGCGCTGTTCCGCTAGCCTAGGTACTGTTACCTTTGGCTGGAGCCCCGGCTTGTTTCACTGGAGACCCTGGAAGGCTACACTTGGCAGCCACAGCAGAGATGGCTGTCTAGTGCTTGGGACTGATTGTTCTCTATTTCTTACCTTGTCAGTGAGGAGATGTTGGAAAGGTGGGCCGATAGGCTATGGTCTGGCTGTGCCTGTTTCTAGGCTCTCTGATGAGGCGGACCTGGAGTCTCCTGTAGTGTTTTGGCACTCATATGGCCCTGACCTGTTCACAGAGTAGATGCCTGTGGATGTGGTAAGCATCTTAGCTTAGCTTAGCTTCTATGTGGAAGGGAAGCATCCCAGGGACTTGACTTTGAGGACTGATTGCCTCTAACTACCTCCTCTCTTAATCTGTATGCCAGTCTGAACATTGGGGAAGGACTGTCTCCTCACTAGGCTCATGGGAAATTCACTTGAAACACCACAACCCCAAATCTTCTGTACCCTGTATGTAACTCTGTATGGCCCAGTGATGGTGACTGGAGCTTTCGAGAGATTGCTAAAAACACAAAGAAGCTGGCTCTGATGTACAGGACAGTGCCAGAGCCCAAACCAGGCTGAATGTTTCAGCTCATTCACTGCCAGCACTGGGGGCAGCCAGACTGGCAGCTATGCTGGCCTTTGCTATGTGGCTTTGGCTTGACTCATCACTGGGTCCCCCTGATGATGGGGCTTGTGATCCCCCAAAATTCCTCCATGGGAGAAGTTAGAAACAAACTTTCTCTCCTATATTGATAAGAAACCTGCCTCCCTAGAACTTTTGCCCTCTGGTCTAATTCTATTTGCTGGAGCCTTAAAAAACAAAACAAAACAAAACAAAACAAAACAAAACAAAACAAAAAAACCCAAAAACCAATGATAATGGAATGTACATGACGTAGGTAGAAATTGTTCTTGTAACAACCACACATACTAAATCTCAAGGCGGTGCCCTAAGTGTTTTTATGTATCAATTCATTTTAAAAAACAACAAAAAAGCAAAAAGCCTCCCTTTAGGGTATTAGAGATAGGGCTTGGCAAAGGGCACATTCGTGGTATAGTTTCTGGGAAGGCAAGCTCCAGGATTAGAGATAGGCTGCTACCTGCTGGGCTTTTTATCCGCTGGCCTCAGTTTCCTGTGGCATGTGGTAGGGGAGTGGGGTGGGAGGGCAGAATGTGGAGCCCGCCTGCTGTTGCTATCTCTCCCATTCTAGGCTCCTAGTCCTTCTGCTTGTGTTTTTCAAAGACCGTCTCCTAGCCAGAGAAGACAGGATCCAAATGAAGTCATTAAGTAGATCAGCCTTCCTCTGGCCTGTCCATTTCTCACAGCAGGACTCCTGTATACACGTGTCCTACTATAGATGTGAGCAGGCAGAGAGGGAAAGGACAGGTCTATGGTTCCGTTTCTGGTCAGGCTGGTGCTCATCACACATATCCTGGACTGACTATGGGCCACGGACAGATCCCAGATACATGTAGCATGAGATGGTTTCTGACTCCAGCTCGCCTTAAAAGTCTACCTTAGATACCCCCGTACCAATGGAGCTAAGATTGACAATGAGCTGAGTCTGGTGGCTCATGCTCCTCATCCCAGTACTTGGGAAACTGAGACAGGAGGATTTCAAATTCAAGGCCAGCCTGGGCTACATATCAGGATCCTGTTCAAAGAACAAAAGAAATTAGGATCACCAACCCCCTCTGCATGGCTGAATTTGTGGCTAATTCTTTGTCTTTGTGAGCCTTTCCCCTCCTCACAGGTCACTCTCCTCCACCTCTGCTACTCCCTACATAGCAGCTCCACCTCTCCACATTGGAAGATCTAGGACTCAGTTCTGGTGTCACTTTTCAGATCCACTCTCCCATTGTTTTTTGTCCAGTCTTGGCCCCCTTCCCGGCTTCCTTCAGGCAGAGTGGCAGGCTTTCTTCTGTGCCTGGGTACCCTCTCTATGACAAACATGGTTGTTGATTTCTTGGATTATGGATGCTTACAGGTGGTCAAGGTTACTTCCATGTCCCCCAGCCCTGAGCCCAGTGCCACACATATGCCAAGAATTTGGGATTGCTTGGGTAATGCTTGGTGTCATCAAGCCCGTGGGAGACTCTTCCAAGGCTGAGGACTGGCTCCCTCACGGAGTCTCAGGCCATAGGCCTCTGACATAGTATGTCAGGAGGAGGAGGTGCTGGTGATAGTGGTTCAGCGAGAGTGGGCCCAGGAGAGCCTTTCCCCAGAAGGCACAGACGCTAAACGTGCCTGTGCGTTTGAATGGCTCAACCCCCGCCATGCAAGGATGGTGATTTTATCATCCCAGCTGCCTGCTGGAGCTGCATGTAGCATATTTGCTGGAAACCCTCAGGGGCATAAAGCACAGCTAGCCCAGGGAGGGACTCAGCAAGGCTTGAAAATACCCAACTTACCCTGCTCCTGGTGGGGTCTAGAGGGAGTGGAGCCATATGTATTGAGTACCACCTTTAAACCTCAGGTCCTAGAGTGCATGGTGTCTCCATCTTATAAATACCCATAGCCCAAAGCTTCCCAAGAAAGGAGTAAAATTGTCTGTCACAGCCCACCTGCCCTCTCCCCATAGACACCTGCTCTTCAGCCATATCCAGCTGCTCAGAACCCAGAACAGCATAATCTTCTCTATTGCCGAGCTTTGGTAGAGACCATTCCCTCAGCTCAAGCGCTGGTTCCTTTCCCTCCCTGGCAAGTTCCTGCCTACTGCCCAGGTCACCAGTCCTAGAGGACCCCAGCCACCCACCCCCACGCCTTTGTTATTGGCTCCTGTTCAGCACCTCACAACTTGTGTCCCAGCTCTTTGTGTGTAACCCCCCACAGGGCTATTAATTTTTAATATTAAATTTATTAATATCAGCATTACGATTAATGATTGTTTTAGTACTTAGGTATGGTATGAGATGGTGGAGTGGTGACATTAGCTGTGGTTTATTGACTTCTGGCCTCCTGCAGGCTCTTGTTAAGCACTTTAAATGTGTGGCCCCATGGATTCGCCACGACCCCCCTAGATGGGCTGTTATCTCTGCTTTGCAGCTGCAGAACATGAGCTTTTCCCCAAGTGAGAGGCCCAGCTCAGAGTGGGTTGGGGATGCCAGCGAGTAAGAGAATGGATGAGTGAGTGAATGAATGGCTACTGAGCATCTGGCCAGCTTCTTTCCCTTGGTGCCTCATCCCTCCATTTGTCACCAGGGTGGATTTGCATGGAGCTGATTTTCCCCAGGCAGACCCTCAGCACCCCCCAAAGTGTCTTGAGTCACAGCAAAGGTGATAATGCCCATGCTAATCACCTGCACGAGAAAATTAGTCTTGTCAGGAGCCATTAAGGTGGGAGCTCGGGAGGCATTAGGATGGAGCGGGCCCAGGCGGTGCCTGGCACTGCTGCCAGTTGGCACTGATTAATTTTTCTGCAAACTCCATCAATGCCCAGCTGTTTTGTCTGGACCCAGGGAAAGCAATTTTCAGGTGGGCAGACCCTGCTGCAGCGGTCTTACACATGGAGGAGCTTAGGCCTGCCTGCCACTCTTGACATCTCCCAGAGAGTGGGGGAGGAGGGAGGCGATGGGGGCTATGCAGCCAGAGAGTATTCTGAGACGGGGATGGGCCTTTAGGACTAGTACTGTGAAGGGGCTTTCCCTCCTTGCTGGGCCTCCTCCCAATGGCTCTCTAAAGGGAAAGACATTCTCAGGAGAGAGAGGGCAGCCACAGGGAGACCATTCTTTCTTTTTCCTGCCCTCAGTTCCTGAGGACTGACTGGGGCCTTAGTAAGGCTGTGGACCCTCTCAGCGAGGGCTGTTGAGTGAGCTGCTGGAGCTGCAGGGTAGAAGACACGGATGTGAGAGGTTGCTAGGGGTCTTGACTGTTTGCGGGGTATGTGCTGTGCGTGACTCTAGCCTGCCTACTGACCATTAACACAGAGGCAGTGACCCTGTAGGTAACAAAAACAATCAACAGACTAGGGGAGGTAAGGGGAGGGGGAGGGGAGGGTCAGCATTGTTGATGACAGGAAGATTGGAGATCACCTATGTTGGGGCTAAGAGCTTGGATTCCTCAAGTTCACCCTCATCTCACCCGAGGGATCCTCAGAGGGCCTATGATGAACCTAGGATTCTCTTAAGTCCTGTAACCATTGCTTCAGTCAACACAGTCCCATTTACAGATGGAGAAAGTGAAGCCTGGATGCTGTTGTGTGTGAGGATCTTTGTGGGCACCATCCAGGAAGCCACCATGACTGTCTATGATACAGGAGGTCTCCAGGCTTCTCAAGACTGACAGCAGCTACTGGGCCCAGTCTGACAGAGGCCAGACAATCTGTCTAGGTAGGCACAACCGTTACAATGAATTTCAGCATTCTTGGCCCAGGGAGCCCCATACAATTGGCTGAGCCCAAGGCATGTCTGTGGGGGGGCAGAGCCAAAAGAACAGAGGAGCCTAGGGACAGTGCCACATAGAGAGACAGGGACATTTTATTTTATTTTTATTCTTTCTTTATTTATTTTGGGGTTTATTTTGACATAGAAACTCAGGCTGATTTTGAGCTTACAACAATTCTCCTGGTTCTGCTTCCAGGTTTGAGCCACCATATCTGGCTTCAGAGGACTACTTTATATCATATTGGTGTGTGATCTTAGGACACCCCAAGATCATGTTATCAGGAGACCATTACCCCAGTGATGGGCACACTATGTTAATAGCTGTACTTTTTATTATCTATCCAGTTAAATCTCTATCTATATATAAATAATATATTATTTTTTTGCTGCCCTGAAACTTACTCTGTAGACCAGTCTGGCCTTCAACACATAGAGCGCTGCCTGCCTCTGCTTCCCAAGTGCTGGGATTAAAGGCGTATATTACCATGCCTTGCTGCTTTTTTTTTTCTTAACTTTTTATTTTGTCATTATATTAAGCACAGAAGAAAGCTGCTGGAAAAGTTCAGAGAGCTCTCATCATCCAGTTTCTCTTGCCATTAACATCTTGCACAAATATGATACAATTATGGAAACCAGGAACATTGCTATGATGTTGTTAATGATAAAGAGTGTTTACATTTTACCAGCTTCCCCAGTAAAAAGAACATTTCCTCTTTTCCTGCAGGCAATATGATTTATCTTAAATTTGTGTTTTTTGCTGTGGTTAATATTTGAGCAAATTGAATCTTATCCAGGAGCCTTGGGTATCTGTACACACACACATGTATACATACACACACACACTGTATATTTATTCAACTTTTCCTTGGGTGCCTTCTATTTGTTGGGTGCTGTTCCAAGCTCTGAGGTTTGTAACAGACAGACACACATCCCTGTCCCAAAGGAGGGAGCTAGTGAGAGGGAATAGATTGGCATGGAGAGAAAATACCTAGTCTAATATGTTAGTGCTAAGGAAGAGTAATGGTCTTTGATGGAAGTTTAGGCCAGGCCCAGGCAATGGCCCTATTAACTTGTACTGCGTCTATTCTTAACCCAGCCCCAGAGGTCATGGTGAACTCCCAGCAGAGGTGCCTCACTGTCTTCTACAAGGTTCACATTCAAGAATGACACAATTGTTACAGAAAAATATTCACAAAAATAAATCTTACAATGTTCTTAGTACACTTGCAATTTCATATTGGGATATGTTCCTAGCTATCCATGGACCACAGATTGATAGGGCCCACCCTTGCAAGGGCCTCCTGCAGGGAAGTTTGGAAGCTATCATTCTGGTCAGTTACATTTCAACAATGGAGAAATAGACAGGAGAGGACAGAGCTTGACCCAGGTCTCTGGGGGTCACTGGCTGGTCCAGGTTGCAGCCTTCCCTGCCAATGCAAAGAAAACTAGGCCTGGGGGAGTTGCAATGGTCTGAGCAGTAGGATCAGCTTGGCTTAGTACTTGCAGTTTGAAAAAAGGGCTCCAGAGCAATTGCTTCCCTGCCTTGGAGGCTGAGTGCTTGAGCAGAGGCAGTTGGGGTTACCTACAGGCTCTTGTGGTCAGTAGTAAGGGAGGAAGAAGACAAAGCCCTATCTGTGCTGGTGATCTTGAAACCTAGGAGCCAAGGTCCTGGGGTCTTTTGATTCCTTGGAGGATGTCCCTCTTCCTCCTGGGAGGTGTGAGTGAATGGTAGAGACTGAAGGAAGGCCTGCCAGCTCAAGACGCTTTCCTCTTCCCAGGGAAGCACAGACTTTCCACAGAGGCAATGGGGCAAGATCACTGGCCTCACAGGGACCTTGAGGGTGCAGCTACTCCTAACAGGCTCTAGGCCAGCACACCTGAAGCTGGTGGACACCCTGGCTGTGCACTGCCCATTGATACATGGGGGGAGGGAGGCTCAAGGGAGGGGCAGGTGTTTTGGATGCAGCCATAATAACGCTAATGATAACGATGACGGCCACCTGTCGTGTGGGCAGATTGTGAGTGGCACACACTGAACACCTGTGCCGAGCTGTGCTGGGGGTGATGGCAAGGGACACAGATCACAGATGACTGGGGAAATGGCAGCTATCTCTTATTACACATGGTGTTGTCTAGAAATATACTTCTCCCCTGGCTTTGTATAGCAAGCCTAGAGTGTTGGACTCATCTATTTTGTAGATAAAGAGGCAGAGGCTTAGAGAAGTTAGTGTATCCAAGGTCACATGGCTTGTGCAGGATGGAGTTGGACTTGACTCTGGTGTTGCCAGAGCCCCCAGGCATGTGCACTTAAACCACAGATTCTGCATGTGGGTTTTGGGTTGTAAGGATCCCTGGTTTAGAGGGGTAGAAATCCACTACCCCATAGTAACTAGCTAGCTCATGCAGGCGAGCCATGAGCTTCAGAGTGATGCTAATGTCCTAAGAAGGGAGGAATGTATCCAGGGGGTCAGGGCCAGAGAAGGTGTCTCAGGAGAGGTTGCAGTGAGGAGTTTCTTGGGCCTGGTCCGCTGAAGCCACAGGATGGGTAACCTCAGAAGGTGAGCAGACAGGCTGGTCACCGACAGGGCCAGTCGGGCATTAGTTGGGAGAATTGGGCTGTTGTGGTCAAAGAAGAAAAACAGCTGCAGTGACTGTTTAGTACTTGAGTCTCATAGGTAGGTGGCCTACAGAACCTCACCAAGAGTGACAGGAGCCCACACTATTGTGTTGGTTTGAACAGATGTGGAAACCTGGTAGGTGCCCACAGGCCCTCAGCTAATAGCAGCAGGAGCTGGGGTTCTACTTTCCTCTCTGCTGCCCAGCAGGATTGGTGGGATCATCTCTGAGCCTGTCACCCAGGAATGAGGCTTGGTGGCTGAGTTAGTGTAGGGCCGTTCCCCCAGGGAGAGCCTTGCACAGACTCTTGACTCTGGCACTGTCCTTACAGCGATGTGAACTTAGGGACTTTTGCTTTCTTGGCTATCAGGCCTTCAGACCCTGGGAAGGCATATGTCCTTGTTGACAATACAGCTCCAAGTCAGCCATACTTCTGAATAATGGCCCAGGAGAGAATAGCCTTGTTAGGTTATAGGCCTTGGGTCTCTCTTTGGGAGTGATGGCTGGAGACAAGCCTGGCTTTCAGGGTGAGAATGAGCTGAGCTTGCAGAGGGCTGGGAACACTCAGGCTCCAGGGAACTGGCAGAGGTATAATTTACAGGAGCTGAAGCCCTCCAGCTGGCTGCCAAGACCCAGGCAGGCAGAGCCGACTTTGAACTTGTCATCAATGCTCTCATCCCTACAGTGCTTTATGAGTCTCTGGGGACACATGCCTGACAGTCAGCCCTTGACCAGTAGCAAGCCAGGAAAGCTGTCCCCAAAGAGCCTTTGCCCTCTTCTCCTTCCAGACCTGAGCACTGCATACCAAGCCCCAGGGCTGGGATTCAAAAACTACTTCTTACTAGCTGTGTGACCACAAACAAGGTCCTTACCCTCTCTGAACCTCATTTTCCCCATCTGGAAATTAGAAAGATCTCAGTTCTTTCACAGGTTCACAACGAACTTAACAAGAAGCTTTGGAAATAAAAAGAGCTTTGTTTGTTGAGGTGGGTACTGTTTTAACTGAGACATTTGCCTTTCGGAGCCCCTTCCCCGCAGTGCAGCTTTAGCACAGGTGGACTGTGCTACGGGCTACTTTTCTTTCTGACTCAGTTTATTAGAAAATGTGGGTCATGATTTCACTGGTTCTTTTCTTAGATACCTGGAAGGCTTTGACACACAGGGAGGACTTATATGGAATAATAATAATGCCCATTATTCCTGCTGTCCTTTCCCAAATAGTGAGTCACAGCTATGTGTAGGAATGCTAGCTCGAGGCCCAGGCCCACTGTTTTGGCTTCATGCATGATTCTTTCAAGGGATGTTTTCACTGCCCAATTGAGAGAGACCTGAGGTTCCTGGCAAGACCAGGGAAGCCCTCAAAACAACTGCCTGCCAACTTAAGTTTATTGCAGTGTATGTGGGGGAAGTAGTTCTGTGTCTCCCCCAGCAGTGAGATTCACCCCCAGCTTATCCCTCCTCACCTGCGACCCCTGCCATTTGCAGTCACCAGTGCCCAGCGCTCTAGATTCCCTCGTCACATTACAGCTATCTAGGCCCACAGACTGAGGCCCATCCTGGAATCTGTTCTGCTGACCTCAGTGATGTCTGGTCCTTGTGGCCTGCCATTCCTGGGGGCAGATGTCACCTCCCTTCTCCCTCCCAGCCATGTCCAGGCTCTGTGATAAGAACCTTTGCCATGCCTTGTTCATTCTCTCCTCACAACACTCTGTGGGAGAGGTGGCTATGAGCCTACATTAGAGATGAGAAACTGAGGCTAGAGCACTCATCCACACAAGTCAGTGAGTGACTGAGCTAGACAGGCCGGCTCTCTCTCCTTACTTGGCCAGCTCTCTGCAGTCTTTGGTAGAAGTAAGAGGATCCTCCAGCTCCCTTGCAGGAAGGCACTCACCCTGCCCCGAGCTGTGGACTATTCCTCACTCTCCTTCATGCCACAATAGACGGAGGTAACAAGGGCCCCAAGTCTTGGTCCCCTCTGCTCTTGGTATATAGAGAGGCACGCCTCATGTTACAGTACTGCTGGGAATTCTTTCCCTGGGCTATCGAGCAGCTGCACCATGTACAGTGGATGGAGTTAATCTCCTCTGACAATTGAGTTAGCTCTTGGACAGGTAATTCAAGATGCATATGCGGTGCTGTTGAATGAGATTGGGGGGTTGCTTTCGGCATTGGGACTGCTCTGCTGTGCCTCTGTGAGCTCTTGGGAGAAACTGCACTGTGGATAACTCAGGCTTGACAGACAGGAACCAGCTGTCTCTTGTGGTCTCTGGTAGGTAGAACCAGTGAGGCCTGTGTATCCTGCTTGTACGACCTGAGCCGGCAAGCTGCTTCTAGCGTCCTTAAGTGTGATGGCTGCTTACTCCTCCCAGCTCCACTTCTCACCTGTGCTGTTCCAAAGGCAGGGCAGCATTTGGTGGCCTCTGGCGTATGGCTGCCATGGAGTGAGCAGGCCAGAGCCTGCAGATACATTTGTGACTTCTGATACTTGCCCACTCTGGGTAGACAGCCCAACCTCATGGCTAAGGACAACACCTCTGAAGGTTGGTGAATCCCCTGGAAGATCAGAGATTCTGACATGCAGAGACTCAGGATACCATTGGGGGGAGGTGGCATGAGGGTAAGGGGACAAAGCCAATTCAGCCATGGTCACCTGACTACATTCTCCAATCAACCACAGTTCCTGAACCCCACACAGCCCACTGCATTTGTGGGAGGACTGTGAGGGCCTAGGCAGGGAAGAGAGAAAGTTGTGACCCTGTTGAGGGAAGGCGCTGTAGCAGCACATGCTAAGCATTGCATGGGTCCCTTTGCTGCCTAGTGTCCCTGTGAACAGGCACGGGCATGGCCCATAGTAGGGCTGGTGCTGTGAGCAATGACTTCAGAGCACACTAACGAACTCATCCAGCCTGCCACGGATGTCCGCTAGATGCCTCTTCCGAAGATAAGGTGGGTAGGAAGGGAATGGCCTACAAACACAGGAGCGTGGTATGGGTGGTAGCGCTTCTCACAGCAAGAGTCCAGAGACAGTCAGAGACCCTAGGGGGATGGTGCTGGGATTGAACCAGCCTCCTGTCGTCTGTGGCGGTTCAGGTCCTCTCCTTACCCCACAGTCTTTCCCATGCCTTCCCACAGGACAGAATGTGGTCTGGGGCTAAAAGCCACCCTTGTTGTGGCATTTCAGTAGTGTTGATCCCCATCCTTTGGTCCAAAGACCACACCTCTTTCCACCTGTTTGCTCTAGCGGTTATCAACATCAACCCCTAGTTTTTGACGGGAAGGTCTGGGTGGATCTGAGAACCTGTGTTCTCCGCACACAGGTTTGTAACAGTAGCAAGGCTCCAGGGAGCGCATACAGTGCTCCAAGGCTGTCACCCTTTAACACAGTTCTTCATGTTGTGGTAACCCCCAACCATAAAATTACCTTCATTGCTATTTCATAACTGTAATTTTGCTACTGTTACAAATTGTAACGTAAATATCTGTGTTTTCCAATGGTCCCAGGCCACCTCTGTGAAAGGATCATTCAACCTCCAAAGGGGTGACAACCCACAGGTTGACAACCACTGCTCTAATGCCAGATATTGCCTGGGGCTGAGAGTCACCCAAGCTGGACAAGGCAGGACTCTGCCACTCTAAGGAGGACCATGGCCAGCATAGCAGTTCCGAGTGGGGTCTGCACCCCCTCCACATATCAGCAGCATTAGCTAAGAATGTGCTGAGAACACAGATTGTTCTCGCTTTACCTCAGCTGATGTCCCTCCTAGGTGCCAGGTACATCAGCGAAGAGGCATGCTGGAGAGATGAGTGTATGATGGCTGGCACCACGCGCCCCAGCCCCGCCCCAGCTGTTTACAGAGTGGTCACACCGCAGTCCATAATCACTCCTGACAGCTTTCATTAAAAGCACAGGGGCAATTTATAGCCAATTAAGCTGCAGAGAGCCGCTTCCTTCTTCAGATGCACCCACGGACACCTGTCACCGAGGGAGTCCCAAGGAATCTGTGGAGTGTGTGGAAGTGGGATGTCCTGTGGGGGTGGCTTTTGAAGCTAGGGAAGCCCATCCTTGTGAGTCCATGGCCACAGCTCCCGGCTTAGCACTCTGTTGCTTTCAGCCACGGGCTGTGGAGAAGGTGCTTGAGCCTGCTTGTGTCCCCGGGGAGCAGTTACTTTGCTCCCAGAGCCTCAGTCTTCTTGTGCAGCGACAGTGGTTAGTGTAGTTTACAGAGCGTTATGATGCCGCAGTGAAATAATGAATTTGATGTGCTGAGTGGCTGGGATGGTTGTCCTTGTCCCAGGGGGAGATGCCCCCTCTCCCATGCTACAGACCAGAGGCCGTGAAGATGGCAACTGTGCCAGGTCTTCCCTGGCCTCACATAGCCTCTCACTTTCTCTGTAAGAGGAGATAAGGTGTGTGTAGGCTCTTCCAGACAGGGCCTCTGACCTCAGAGCCACGATCCCAGGATGAACAGCCTCTTTTTTCCCCTAAAGTTTAAATTTGAAGAATAAAGATGCGCAACACTGACTCCATGAAAGATGAAACAGCTCACTTGGAAGCTGTGCTCATGCTCTTGGTTCAGCGCATCTATGCTGTGGGCTGGAGAAATCAGGCAACAGCAGGGCATTGCCTTTCAGCCTCTGAATGTAAATATCTGGGTCTGTTAGAGAAGTAGCATATTCTGAAATTAGATCAGGAGCTGTATATAAAAGACAGACTGCCTGCAACCCCTGAAGGGGCTTATTCCTGCCTCAGCCTGGTGCCCTCATTCAGGGTGCTGCTGACATATGGACGATGACACATGATACGCGACACATGCCCAGCACAGGTCCTGGCATGGTGTCAAGGCTTCTAAATCACAGCTCCATCGCCCCCCACCCACTTCCTGGCAGAAAATGATGCCTTTTCCTCTTCTGAAATATATTCTGCCTCTCTCTATGCTCATTAAAGGAATGGTGGAGAGTGAGGACAGGACTACCCCCTGTTGTCCTGCCCTTCTCACCCAGGTAGGCTCCCTTCACAGTATCTGTGCTTACAGCTGAGAGGGTGAGGAACATGGAAGGTTTGTGGAGAATGAAGGGGGTAGCTGCTCTCACCTCCCTCTCTCCTGCCTCTTTCCTCTGCCATAGATTTAGATACTGACAGTCTGCAGGGAGCTCTGGGGGGTCTGCTAGAGAGGAACCTCAAAGCCAAATGTACCTTTACATTAGCTGCCCTGTTTTGAATTAGGCCTGCCAGCTCCCCATTCACTGTTCCTTCACTCAAAGCCTCGCTCTGTCAGGCACAGATCAGTAACCCATCAGGTGGGTATTTATGTTTCTGTGAGCAGGTTAGGAGCAACAGACTTGCCAGAGTCGTAGAACTGTGGGAGCAGCACTGAAGTCTGGCCTAGCGACAGGGACCAAGAGGGTCAGATGATCACATTCCCACTAGACTGCTCTTTTGTCTGGGTACTCATGCTCTGGAGACCCCCAGATGTCTGTGATGAGTACTAGTCTCATGGATATGTAATTCTGTCCCAGCCCTACTGTGCCACAGCCTTCCAAAAGCTCCCCTGGGAGGTACTGAGTGGACCAAACGCTTGGGTATGGAAGGAGCAGAGGGCTTGGCATTACCGGCTTCCCTCATGGGTGAGTAACTCACTGTTGACCTGGCCATGTATGCTCATGCGTCCCTCACTGGTAGCAGCTATCTCCTCTGGCCAGCTAAAATAAAAAGTAATGATAGAAAAAGAAGTCACTTAGAGTCCCCTTGTATCCTAACACTCCTAAATTCAAATCCCCTTTCCTCCATTTCTTCTGTGTCTTGTAGAGTCACAGGAGCTGTCGTTACGGAGGGTCACCATATTAATTACTTTTCTTGTTGTTACAATAGCATGTCTGGCCCAAACAACTTGAGGAAGGAAGAATTTATTCTGGTTCACAGTTTAAAGAGATTTGGTCCCTCACGACAGGAAAGTGTGATGGCAGGAGCCTGAGGAAGGCGGTCATATTGTGTCGGGAAGCAGAGCGAGAGGAATGGACAGTGCTCACTAAATTCATCCTTCCCATCTATCAGGAATCTCAGCCCACTGGACGATGCCGCCTTCAGGGTGGCTGTGACGTTAACCCAGTCTAGGAACTCCGTGCAGACACACCCAGGGACTTGTTTCTTAAGTGATTTTAGATCCTTGTCAAGTTGACAGCAGTATTAATCATAGCTATGTCGGTGCCAAGCCTTTATATCCCTCTTCTCAGCCAACCTTCATGACCCCTGTGCGCATGGATGCCAGAGTTGGCCTCTGTGTGGGAGCACATGGAGGGAGCGCGGCACTGCAGGTGTCAATCAGTCAGCTCTCCCTACTGCAAGGATGCCTCAGATACTCACACTGTGCCTGAAACAGGCTTATTTAAGGTTTTATTGATTGACTTGTGTTTATGCGTGTGGGTGTTTTGCCTGCATGTATGTCTGTGTATCATGTGTATGCAGTATCCTTGGACGCCAGAAAAGGCGATCATACACCCTGGACTTGAGTTCCTAAAGGTTGGGAGTTGGCATGTGGGTACTGAGGATCAAGCCCAGGTCCTCTGGATGAGCAGCCAGTGCTCTTCACCACTGAGCTAATCCTCCCCCAACCCCACCCCAAATAGGTTCATTTTGACTCACAACAGATGGCAGTTCTCCTCTGTGGTCAGTTGCCCCTGTGGCCTGTGGTGAGGCAGCATGTCACTGCTGGAAGCATGTGCTGGACTAAAGATGGTCACCTCATGGCCAGAGAGGGACAGAGGAAAGGGCTTGGGGTTCTATACTTCCCATGAGAGCACATCCCTGGAATGACTTCCTGAAGTTCCCACCCTTCCTAACAGCCCTGCCTGCAGGAGACCATGCCTGTAACATGTGTACCATTGAGGAAAGCTCCTGATTTAGACTACAGCAAGTAGCCGCTGCTGGCTGCATGTGACTATTTATAAGCAAATTGATCACAATGAAATAAAAAACCTGAGAAAATCCACTTTCTTGTTTCCACTGGCCACCTTTCAAGTTCTCAGTCACCACTTGGGTCCTGTGGCGACTGTGTCAGACAGTATGCACATGGTGTTTCCATTACCACGGACACTTGGGCATGGGGTGTCTGGTTTTGAAATAAGAGCCTGAAACCTGGCAGTATGCCAGAGTCTGGAGGACAGTCTACCCTTGCAGGGACACCCCGACTCTGCTACCATTCTCTGGGTCTGACTATCCTCCCTCCGGCTCTAAAGATGAAGAAAAATTTTCTGCTCGTGGTGTGGGAAGAAGCAACACAACCTAGATAAAGGCCAAGAGGCTGAGTGGCCTGGGGGCTAAAGACAAAGGGCAGCTGCATGAGCCTCCGATGCCCAGCCCGTGGTTCAGAGCAGCTGTGGAGGAGGCGTTCACCCTCAGCCCAGGCCAGTCCTGCTGGTTGTGGATTTTTACAGCTGTTTACCTGATGTTCCATCCAGGAATGAAATAACTCTCTCCACGGCCGCTATGAATTCTCTGCTGCCCTGGGAAAGGCAGCCGCTGTGATGGGAACATTGTCTGCAGTCCTGTCAGGTAGCCACTGTGAGTGACAGGCGGAGGAAGCAAGCCGCTGAAAGCCATTACCCTCGCACTTCAGTGCAGTTGGAAAAATAGTCATAAATTAGTGCTGGGTGCTGAACGAAAGGAGAGGAAAAAACACAAAAAAGGAAAAAAAAAATACACCTCCCCAAAAGTCATCATTTTCCCCCTGAGGGAGGCGGAATGGATGGCCCAGGAGGTGGTAGTTGGATGTGTCACCTAGCCTTGTTGGTCAGCGGGTTTGACCATGTTGGCAGATAAAATCAGGGCCAGTGAGATGGCCTGGGAAAGCCAGAGGACCAGCTTGCGCTCGCCCCTCAGGGCTGCCCCCGAACATGAAGCACCCGCCGTTGTGCGAGCACAGAGCTGGGCCCCACCTATGTGTGTGCTAATGTGTTTTTGCGGTGTCCTGCTTCCAAGCACACATCCGTCCCCCGAGTTGCAGCAAATCAAATCATGTGACTTCACCTTAGCTCAGGCAGCACTTCTCTATCTAAGAACCCCAGGTGAAGCGCCTGAGCCTGACTCAGCTGCACATGGGCTCGTGTGTGTGTGTGTGTGTGTGTGTGTGTGTGTGTGTGTGTGCGCGTGCACATATGCATGTGAGTGCACATACTCAGGGCTGCCGACCACTGTGAAGGCTGCTGTTTCTGAGGAGGCAGAAATTGGAGGGAGGAAGAGGCCAGCTCTGTGAGATGCTCCTTACTTCTAGGCCACAGGCTTCAGATCTTCAAGGCGGCCATGAATAGGGGTCAGGTACAAGGTAGATAGGTCCAAGCTCCTTTGGAGTTCCCAGAGTTCCCAGGTGGAGGGTAGGCTTGACCAGCACGTAATAAGCACCTGTGTAGGCTCGGCATGTTAAGTATGTAAACAAAACTGTGTGAACTTGAACCACAGCAATCTGTGGTGAATCCTGTAGCCGTCAGACCTTAAAGAAATCTGTTTAAAACAGATTGATGGGTTCCATCCCTGGAGGTTCAGTTTTGGCAGGTGTTAGATGGGGCATTATGGAGGTTTGCGTTTCTGCTGTGGTCTGGGTGATGTAGATGCTAAGATGCTATTTGCACAAAGACCCCCACATTCAGAACCACTGATGGTACTTCAGCGAATTCCAGTACCTATGAGGCCAGGCAGGTGGTAGTTAGAGCATGGTTGCCGACTGCATGGGCCCAAAGACTGTCTCTGCTACCTACCTGCAGTGTGTCCTTAGCCTCTGTGTGGCTGGCCTTCCTCTTCAGGGAATTGGGAGAGGAAGACCATCTAAGCCTAGGGCCAGAATGGAAATTTGACATGTTTAATTAACAAAGCTTAGAAGAGCCATGAGGTGGTGGGTCACACCTTTAATCCCAGCACTCGGGAGGCAGAGGCAGGCAGCGCTCTGTTAGTCTGTGGCCAGCCTGGTTTACAGAATGAGTTCTAGAGCAGCCAAAGCTATACCCAGAGAAGTTTTGTCTCGAAAAACAAAAACAACAGCAAAAAATGCGTAGAAGAGATGGCTTCAGTGTGTGGACGGCTGTAGTTATATCCACTCTGCAGGTGATGAACAAAGCTTGAGGTCACATTACGCACTGAGGTGACACCCTGTGCCCAACTCCAAAGCGCATCACTTCCTCTTGGTTTGTGTCTTGCTTGGCCTTGTGTCCTGTCTAGTGGTAAGCAGCCTTCCCTTCCTGGTAATGTGTGTGAGTTGGGGGTAGACCTTATTTCTTCCCTCTCAGGAAAAAAAAAAAAAAAAAAAAAAAAAGTGAGGTAGAACAAGTTCCATAGGTCACGCTGGCCCCTGCCCTCTACCACTTCTCTCTCCTCAGCTCTGCAGTGAAGCCCAGGCTACCACCTGTGGTACTTTAAAGCCAAACGTAAGGCTTGTCTGGAGTGTCTTGGATGGGGGAGAAAAGCCTGGGAGCTGGCTAGTCATGCACACACATGGGGCCCAGGGGCCCGTGCACATGGCCCATCCACATGCACACATGTTCCTGTGCACACTGCGCTCACTCAGTGCCCCCGTAACCCACTGTCTTTCTGTGGCCCTTTGAAAAGAGCAGGTTTTCTTTATAATGAAAGAAGCATAGTCACATTGATAAGCTGAAGGGTCTGGTGCCCAAGATGCCTGTTCTCCATGTCTGGATGGTCCTATAGATAGGCGTCTGAGTGCAGGTTCTTTCACTGGGTAATATGGCATCTTGGGTCTTGACTGTGTTCCCCTCAGGGATCCTGAGGAACTGCACAAACACTGACAGCATTTGTTGGTGTTCTGCCCCATTCCTGAATCCCCCACTGGGTTCTGGGCGTCTCACTTCTCAGCTAACTGAACCACTGAGGCTCAATATGGACTGCAATATGGCAAGCTAAGAAGGGTAAGGCAGGCACAGGCAGAGAAACCCTAAGGGCAAGGAACCAGAGAACAATAGAGCACAGTAGTTAGGCCACATATAATAAGGCCAAAAGCAGGCTGTGGGGCTCCTCGCCCAGTTACCAACCAATTCTGGCTGCCTGGCTGTCTCCTCTCCTCTTTTGCTTGCTGTGCCTGGCCTTGGTATGAGCCAAGAAGGTTCTCACTGCAGAGCCTGTGCACTTGCTGGTCCTTCTGCCTAGAACTTTCCCCTGGAGTTTGCAGAGAATCCACTCCCAATTCCCTCTATCCAGCTCTAGAGAGCAGGGACTTTTTCTTTTTCTCTTCCATGCTGTGACAGGTGCCCAGATGAAGGCTTGGTACTCAAGAAGCTTTCTTAATGGATATTTATTGAATAATAAGAAAAGATAAATGTTAAAAGTGGATAGAAAGAGTAGAAATGGCAGCACTTGGATAGGGAGTACTTTAAGGCCCAGATTCTTGAACTGTAGGTTAAAATCCACTCGCACTCCACATAAATGAATATGGTGGTTGTGGAGAAAAAAAGGAATCAGCCACTGGTAAAAGTTTTCTGAAAACTCAATGACCAAAAATGAATCCAGAATTAAACACATTGTTCTGTGTTCTGTCATGCGATGTCACTGAAGCCTTGGGTATGAGCACTCAACATACACACTGGGCATGCCATCACACCACAGTGTCAATGAACGTTGCCAGAACATCTCGGCTCAGATCCGAGACTACGACATGATGTCAACTAGTGTTTTCCCTTTGCAGACAAAGCCTTCTGCTTTTACAGAAACCTAGCAGATTTAATTATGGGAAGTAGAGGCTTTTCTTATTTTCTAATCATTATTCTTCAGCAGGCAAGTATCAAATTAGTAGGCCTTTGGATTGCATTGTGCTAGAATATTATGATTTTAAAAAAAGGCTGGAGAGATGGCTCAGAGGTTAAGAGCACTGGCTGCTCTTCCAGAGGTTCTGAGTTCAATTCCCAGCAACCACACGGTGGCTCACAACCATCTATAGTGAGATCTGGTGCCCTCTCCTGGCCTGCAGGAGTACATGCAGACTACTGTATAAATAATAAATAAATAAGTCTTAAAAAAATTGCTCTCAAAGTTGCTGTAGGCACTAGTTTTTGAACTCTACTTTATTTAGGGGTCCCTTAAGCTTCTACCTCCCTTCCAATCCCCTAACTGTAGGTAGGAGAGAAAGAAGGTTAGAAGGGAGAGGGGACATAACCTCTTTAGACTTGGGTCGTCAGGTTCTTTGGGAAAACAGCAATCTCAGTCACCAGGATGTCTAGCAGTCCAGCAACAGCAAACGGCAAATGCAGCAGCAGGGTGAACAAGCAGCCCTCTTCTTCCTCCATATGTCCCCTCACAGCCCCTTTCTCTCTGTCTGGGCTCTGGTATCAATACTTTCCCAGAGTCCCCCAATATTCCATTAACTCCAGCTGGCAAAGACCATGCCACTCTCTGAACCACATAAAGCTGTTATCAGCTGTGGATAAACTAAGGCAGTCCCATATCCCATATTTGGGATTAAAATAAAAACATACTTATATAACATAACTGGGTTTTTAAGAAAACCAAAGTATCCACTGCAAGCTGCAGTCTTGGGTCTCGTAGAAAATTATTCAGTGAATTCTGGGTTGGGATTGGGACATAGTTTTCAATAAATTTGGAAATGGCTCTAAACATACTGCCATTTTGTGCTCAAGTTTATGTGACGTGACATTTCCTGAACTGATGATCGGAAAAACAAAATATCAGTGAATCTAAAAAACACTGAAGATACCCTATGGCCTACAGCACCAAATATTCAGCCAATATTGAATTATTTTTGTAAAAAATAAACAAGTACATCCTCTTGTTAGTAGGGCAAAATTGCTTTCATCTTTAGTAAGTGTTGATATTAAATGCTTTTCAACAAATTGCTTGAAAAACTTATTTATGATTTATTATCTGTAAGCATTTGTACAGCACTTTCTATACCTACAGGTTTATATACCTATATGTTTGAAGGAGTGTAAAAATTTATTGTGTAAAATGAGGTCATGGGTTCAAGAAAGCATGCACTAAGGAGTGAGAGGGCAGTTGTGAGCCCAGGGGAGAGTGGCTGAACAGCAGGCCCAGCTGGAGGAGAGGGTTTGAGAAGAGAATCACAGCAGAAAGTAGAGGGCTGCCGCGTGGGAACCCTCAGGCCAAACCCTTAACCTCTAGGCTTGAGTCTAGCTAGGTACCATGAGCGGTATGTGTGGATAGCAAACACAGCGTCTTTGACACAGCCCCTTCATGGTACTTCTTTTTTTCTAAAGTTTTAGTGGCTCCCACTGTCCAGACATGCTTTCCAAGCCCCTTAGCCACTGGCTCAGGCCAACTATGACAGACCATGGTCCTTGGAGATATGCCTGGGCAGCCCATGTGGATGCTCAGTTCCCCTAAAAAGCCCCTGCTTTCTCAGGGTGGTCAGAGTGTTCTTGCCCCCAGCTGACATGGCTGGTTACCTCATCCCTCACAGCTGTCCTCTCCTAAGTCCTTTCTAAGACCTCTGCCTAGGAATGCTCCTTTGTAGGATCCTTACACCCTCTCTGGGTTGATGGTAACTTTTACTTTTTTACTAGAATACTGGGTCTGAGGACATCAGACCTGTGCTCCGAGGTAAACAGATAGCTTTATCTCAGTGTTCTCCTTGCTACCCACAGGGTTGAGGAAGATACAATAGCCTCTTGATACCCAGGAGTCCCAAGAAGCCTGGCTTATACTTTTTGACTCAGCCCCTCTGATACTCCCTCTCCCTCTGCTACCTTCTAACTTTCTTTATTTCCATTCAAGTTAAAACAGTGTTTCTACTGTAATGTTATTGAAACTAAATAAGTTAGTGGATATGACAAATACATTTTGACACTCGCATATATGTCCTTGAAGTCACCACCACACTCAAGACAGTGAGCTCATTGGTCACCCCCAGGATGTCTCTTGTTCCTTTCCTTTCTTCCCCCATCAGGTGACCCCTGCACACCTCCAATACTGTGAGTTGGTTTGTTTCCCCAGAAGTTCAGTAGGTGGCGGGCTATCTACTGAATAATTGAATAATTATTTTGAGATTAAGTCATACTGTTGGATATGTCAACAGTTCATCCCCACTGGGGTGCTAGGGATTCCAACTCAGGTCCTCATGCTTGCAGGGCAGATACTTAACCGAATCATCTCCTTGGCCCTATCTTTACCCTCTCTCTCCTCCTTCTCTTCCTCCTTCCTTTACCTCTTCTCCTCCTCTTCTTTTTCATTGAGACAAGATTTCATATAGCTTAGCCTGCAGCCCAAGCTGGCCTTGAACTTGTCCTGTGTTTGAAAATGACTTTAAAGTCCTGTCCCTCCTACCTCTACCTCATGAATACGGGAATTGTCATTATGTTCCACCATGCCTGGTGACTTTTGGATTTCTCCAATCCAGGGCTCCTTGAAATAAAGCCACCTATGTAATTTGCGCACGTGAGGCTCAAATCCTTCAGTTGGGACATGAAGGGAGCAGTCTGTAGGCTGGCAGTGAATGGCAGGCAGGGCAGAATGGCGGTGCCAGGAACTCCTTGTGCCCTGTGCCTGGCCCCTTTATCTATTAAGCCTGCTGAGTGGTAAAAGCTCAGTGGCCCCAGGTGGTGGGATAATAGCATCTTTAATTGTTCTCTGAATGAGATTAACTTCTTATCTGACAGTTTGACATCTTTACTGTTATTAATGCCCAGATAATGCATTGTTATTTTTATAAACTCAATGGTGGCAAACATATTTTACTTTATTTGGATTGAAAATAGTATTTTTGTTACTTCTCATTACCCCAGGCTGTGTCCCTGGCTAGGGAAATGTGGACTGGGTAAAGAGAAGCCACATCCGCCTGTCACCTCCCAAGTGGCCTAAGGAGGTAGGCCCTAGAGCTAGTCACTTGGTAACCACACAGCTGAGGCCTCAGTGAGCAGTGAGTAGTGAGTTCCAGATTATCTATGTCCACCTGGGAACGTGTGTTACCTCCTGGGTGCTCCTGGTCCTGAACATTGTTCTAGAGGAGTCTGGAAACTTTGTCCTGGGCAGTTTGCAGAGTGGTGCTTGACCTACTGATCTCAAGTTGAATTCAGCATAGACACAACATGAAATGGTCAGGGAAGGAAAGGAGAAACACACTGAAAGAAGAGAGGTATACAAGTATCCCTGCTTAATCATACGCTCCCCTGCACACATTCACCGACGTGCAATTGTGTACTAGATGCTGAGTGGACATGGAGTTCTGCCTCTCGGTCACCTATGCTAGAGGAGGTCCAGGGGAGAGTGGGGCAGTACTGGGCTCAAAGAGCACGAGTTAAAGTGTCAGAAAACCTGGGTCTGAATCCAGATGTCTCAGCACAAGTTAGGCATCTGCTCTGAGCCTCAGCTTCTCTTGTCTGTGAAGTGGAGAGTAATGTATCGCTTTCCACAAGTCCGTGTAAACACAGCGGCTCTGCTGCCCGAGGCTCAACAGAGCCAAAACGGTGTCAGTGGTAATTATTGTAGTGCCACCTGCTCAGAAGCTCTGGTGGGGGTAGGGCCCTGTGGAATGACTGCTGAAGTTGGGGAGGGGCAGTGTCAGAAAGCTGCAGGAGGGAGCACTACCTACCCCATGACTCTTCACCTGCTGCCAGGCCCCCTGGTACCTCCACTTACCCCATCGTTAGCCGGGCTGTCAAGGTCGATAATGCCTCTGCCTTGGAAATCTGGCGCCGATGTCTTTATCAAAGCCAATATTAATTTTCACTAATTAGGAGCTGCCGCTAATGAGTGTCACAGCTAATTTAGCTCATCAGTAACCCAGGAACAGCACCGTTCTTGGGCCAGGCTCCCGAGTCCAGGATGGTAGTGCCCGCCACCTCCCTGCTCCCTGGCCTCAGTGCAGGAGCCGCCAGCTGCCAGTGTTTCTGGTCTGGAGCTGCCCTGGCTGGCTTGCTCTGCAGAGGGCCTGGTGGCCTTTACCTCCAGAAACCGCTTTCCAAGGATGGGTCAGTGTGTGCCTCACTCATCCTGAATTTGGGTTCTGAGCTCCCTCAGAGGATTCCTTCTCATTAGGACCATATCCCCACAGAGCGGCTGGTTGCATCCTATTGCCTCCTCTGCTTCCATGAGGAAGCCTTTGGAGCCTTTCTCCCTAGAGTCAGGACTCCCTGGACACATGCATGGGAGCTGATCAGAGGCTGGTATGAGTAGTGATGTGGGGCCTGGGTTCTGTCAGCTCAAGGCCATTATTAGGCGTGTGCCTCAGTTTCCTGGAGAAAGTAGCATAATGTCTTGGGAAATCATGATAGCAAAACAAAGCCATGTGTAAGCTGTCATCTTTTCCACTGTGCTTCAATGGTCTCCATTGCTAGGCTTGCTCTATTAGATACTAGCCCTTTGAGGGAATCAACGTGAAAACTTCTCTGTACAGGACTGTGTACGGTTTCCCTGTACAGGACTGTGGCTAGAGCTGACACAGAGTCAAGAACCCGGGCTGCCACGCCTGGCTCACCGTGAGGCCAGGAATACTTGAGCGAATGAACAAACCTGGACTCTCTTCTCTCCTCTCTGAATCTGTTTCCCTGTCCACAGACTGAGGTCTCCCCCACCTCTCTCCCAGGATCCCAGGAGATTCTGAGTAAATAGTGGGTGAACAGGTGGGCCTCTACCCCTTATAAGAAAGACTAAGTTGGTGACTCGTGGCCCACAGGCCACTACTAGTTCCCATTACCTGATCCTTGGTCTGGGATCAGGTGCCGGTCTGAGCCTCTAGCCTGCAAAGGCCACTTTGCTGGGCAGTCACTCCCTACTGCCTTTCTACTTCCATTGACACAGAGAAGCCTGGGCCAGGGAAGCCAGCGCTCAGACACCCCAGGGTCTCCACTTCCCTGACCTTACAAAGGCAGGCCACATGAGGAGGGAACTCTACTTGTGGGAGGGCTCCCATCTCTGTCCTCTTGGGCCAAGCCCTGGACTCGGGAAAGGGAGGGCTTCCGAGGGCTGGGCAGACGAGGAGTCTTTTTTTTTTTTTTTTTTTTTTTGTACTTATCACCTCCAAAAAGCGACCTTCAGGCCGAGCCAAGTTTGGGGGAAGTGCCTTCAGGCGTGACAGATTTGACTATAAATCTTCTGCATTAATGCCCGGTTCCCAAGGTCTGTCATTCTGTATACCACGTGACAAGTACAAACTGTGCAGGGCCCATCAGTCACCTGTGGGTCCCCACCCCCAATGGCTTTGTCTGAGGCAGTGGCAGGCTCAGGGCAGGCTGTGAAAGAAAAGGATCAGGCAAACTGCTGATACCAGGAAGTGGGATGCCCGTCAGGATCTCAGGTAGAGGCTGGACAAACAGGATGCCTTTCTGTGCCTGGATCCTGGAGGTGGGTGGGGAGGAATATAGCCTTCAAGTTAGAAGTCTAGGGAAAGCTCTGGCATCTTCACCTCTTGCTTGTCTCCAGCCTGTTGTGTTGCTCAGCTGGGCTGGCTGCCCTCTCTAGGCCTCAGTATCTAACAATGTAGTAAGTGTTTGAGATGATTTCTGAGACCATACCTCTCAGGCTCCCTGTAACCTTCCAGCTGCAATACAGACCCTTGGAGGCTAGTCTCTTGACAGGACTACAACCAGATGGGACAGTATGTTGAAGATGCATCAACTGAGTAGGCAACATCTTCTTCCCTTTATATGAAAGTACAGGGTACTGGAATTGTTGGCTGGATCTTTGACAAACGGGTGATATTTATGCAGACACACACCAAAACAGGGAACCTGTATCCTTGCTCTTTGCTCCTGGCCCCCAGAAATATCAAGTGGAGGACTCCATTGACATGAGGCTTGTATGTAGAAGGGTGTGTGAAAATCTCTGCTTCAGCCCTCTCCTTGTGTTGACAATGAACTCAGTACTCAAAGAGAAGACATGACTGAGGTCACAAGACTAGTTGGAAGCTAAGAGGGAGATGAGACCACTGCCCTTTCTTCCTGCTTAGGTTCTCAGGCCTCTGTCTTTGGTCCCCTCCCTACATCCTGCACAACCTTTCTCTGGCCTCTTATCTTCTGTAGCCTCACTTCAGCTCCCATATACATGAGCCAACTTAAGAGCTTGCTTTATCTTTTTCCCGAGTTGTGCACGTCACCTGTCTCCCAGGCCTTGGCACCAGGCACCTCAAACCCAGGTTCAAGCACAAGTCTGCACTTCTCTCCAGATTCTAAAATTTACTGCCTGCTAAGCCAGACCTTGGCAGGCCAACATTTCTGTCCTTATGCCTTCTTACAAAGCCACTAGATTGTCTGTTTCTGTTTCCAAGATGTCTCTCAAACAGCCCTTCTCCTTTTCTACTTAACTCTTACCATCTCTAGTTAGCCTGGAACTGGCAAATTCCAACACTTAAATCACTTTTAAAAATATCCTGTGCCTGGGCGGACACCACTAGTCAATCGTGGTGCCACTTCTCTTCTGTGCACAGTGCCCCAGGCAGCCACTATCAGTCTATCAGAATGGGTGCACAGCATAAAAGTGACCTTCCAGCTGGGGCCCATAATTGAGATCCAGCTGTAAGGCATTTTCTCAATTATCTATCAATGGAGAGGGCCCAGCCTGTGGTGGGTGGTATCATCCCTGGGCTGGTGGTCCTGAGTTCTGTAAGAAAGCAGGCTGAGTAAGCCAGGGAAAGCAAGCTAGTAGCAGCACCCCGTCATGGCCTCTACATCAGCTCCTACCTCCAGGTTCCAGCCCTGCTAGAGTTTCTATCCTGACTTGCTTTTTCTCCAGCTTGCTTTTTGGCCATGGTGTTTCATCACAGCAATAGAAACCCTAATTAAGACAAGCAGGTACCAGCATAGTAGAGTGTTGCTGTGACAGACCCAACCGAGTTTGGGGGAGGATTGTGGAAGGACTTTGTAATTTTGGGCTAGAAAAGCCATTGGGTGTGAGAGCTCCGCGGGCTGTTCTGCAGGAGCTTGGGAGATAATGTTGAGAGAAGTGCAGAAAATGGAGGCCTGGCTTGTGAAATTTCAGAGGAGATTAAAGACTCTAGCAGGACTGTTACTATGATTTAAGATTCTGTGATTCTGGTTAGCTGGGGCTGAACAATCACCTATGATTAACAAGATACCAGAACTACTGAAGTGAAACTTTTATGTTACTGGGGCAATTGAAGCTGGTTGGCTTGAGCTAAGAAATTAGAGGTGATTAAGAAGAGACCAGCATCACTGAGGCGAAAGCTTTGTTCCAGAGGTAGCCAAGGTTGTTCCTGTGCTGGCAACCAGTCTTGGTAATGGTAAAGCCATGAAGGGGTCATGGAGAGCAACTGAGGCTTGGCCAGGAGAAGCCATTGGTGAAGGTGCAGCCTCAGTGTCAGTTGAAGGGCCAGACTGCAGGGGTCATACGAAGAAGCTGAGGCTTGGCACAGTGAATCGAGCCTATGAGAGGCTATTGGTGAAAATACGCCCCATTGCAGCAGAAGACCTCATAGTTTAGGAGATGCCAGTACCATGGGATGGCCACCAAGAACAGCAGTGGAGTGGAGCCAGCCAGATCCTAGAAGACAAGGTGTGTGTAGTCCCAAGAGCAGAGCAGAAGGGACCCAAGCTCTTTGGAGGAGCCCAGAAGATTATGTGTGGATCCCAGTCATTGGACACTGAATTATTTATACTGTAGGAGTTTAGTTTTGCTTGGCTCAGATTGTGACAGTACCCTGGCTCTTCCTTCTTGAAGAAAGTATTTAATTTAATTTTGATTTTTACAGGTGCCCACAGCTGAAAGTCCTTGAAGTTTTAAAAGATATTTTGGATTTTTTAAAAGAGAAGTTGGATATTTTAAAGACATTGAAATTTAATGTGTTTTAAAATAAAAGACTCTGGAACTTTTAAAGTTTTTATGTTTTGAATGTGAGGTCTGGGGGATGAATAGAAAGGAAGAATTGTGGCTCAAGAGTGATGTGTTGTGTTAATAAGGGGTCACTTATCCTGGCTGGTTCTGTGTGTCAACTTGACACACTTGACACTTCCTCAGAGAGCAAGGAGCCTCAGTTGAGAAAATGCCTCCATGAGATTCAGCTGTAAGGCATTTTCTTAATTAGTGATCGAGAGGGGAGGTCCCAGCCCACTGAGGGTGGTGCCATCCCTGGGCTGGTGGTCCTGGGTTCTATAAGAAAGCAAGCTGAGCAAGCCAGGGGAAGCAAGCCAGTAAACAGCACCCTCCATGGCCTCTGCATCAGCTCTTGCCTTCAGGTTCCAGCCCTGCTTGAGTTCCTGTACTGACTTCCCCCAATAGTGGACTATGATCTGGAAGTGTAAGCCAAATAAACCCTGTCCTCCCCAACTTGCTCTTTGGTCATGGTGTTTTGTCACAGCACTAAAAATCCCAACTAAGACACCTAGTGACCTGAGTTTGATTTCAGGAACCCATGTGAAGATAGAACCGTCTCCATGAAGTTTCCCTCTGACCTTCACACTTGACATGTATGTTCCCCCATCATGTACACACACACACACACACACACACACACACACACACACACACACACA
>NW_026585698.1:330566-417706 GCF_907164565.1 Psammomys obesus | reverse complement strand
CACACACACACACACACACACACACACACACACACACACACACACACTTTAAAAAAAAACTCAGAAAAAATTTAAGCCCACATATGAAGCTTTCTTGCCCTAGCTCTGTCCCCTGCTTGTGAGCCCCTCGGCCTCCTGACTTGTGGCTACATAGCTTGCTGCCAGTCTTGATACTCCTGCCAGTCTTGATACTCTTGAAGATTTGCAGTTAGATAGGTCCTCATACCTGATTGTTTGCTTCCTTATGTCACCCAGCTTGTCACCACATCTGTTTGCAACTTCAATATTTCCCTAGGTGATCCTGTACAAGCAAGCAGTGTGTCTCTAAGCACTCTTCTGCAAGGAAAGTCTTTCAGATAAGTTAAACTCTTTATACCTGGGCTGGAGAAATGGATCAGTTGTTAGGAGTGCAGACTGTTTCTGCAGAGGAGCCAAGTTTCTGCAGCTCACCCACAGAAGGCTGCTCACAATTATCTGTAACTCCAGCCACAAGGGGATCTGTTGCCCCCTTCTGGACTTCTTAGGCAGGTGCACTCACATGTGCTCATTTTTCCCCCTTCCCCTTTCCTCATATATACATTCACAAACAAACAAGTAAACAAACCCTTCTACATCTCGGACTGTGATGGACAGGGTCTGGCCAATTCTGAAATGTCTACTGGCATTTTTTTACTATCTTGGTTAAAAAATACTTGCCTTTTGTTGTTGGGTTTTTTTTTTGGGGGGGGGAGGGTATTTTGGTTTCACTTTTGATTTTTCGAGACTGGGTTTCTCTGTGTAGCCTTGGTGGTCCTGGACTCACTTTGTAGACCAGGCTGGCTTTGAACTCACCTGTCTCTGTCTCATGAGTGCTGGGATTAAAGGCATGGGCCCCTGTGCCCAGCTTGGCCTCTTTTTAATGGCACCAGTCTGTCTGTTTAGCAGACAAAATTTCCTTGGCCCTGATTTTTAAAATTTTTTAATTTATTACAATTTATTCACTTTGTATCCCAGCTGTAGCCCCTCCCCTCTCCCCTTCCAATCCTGCCCTCCCTCCCTCTTGTCCTCCCATGCCCCTTCCCCAGTCCACTGATAGAGGAGGTCCTCCTCCTCTTCCATCTGACCCTAGCCTATCAGGTCTCATCAGGACTGGCTGCATTGTCTTCCTCTGTGGCCTCCTTGACCCTGATTTAAACCTATATTTTGGTGTTTTTTTTTTTTTTTTTTTTTTTTTTTTTTTTTTTCTGGGCAATCTACAAGTTTTTCAAAGCTTTCTGCTTTATGTGCTGCTCATGATTGCCAGTACAAACTGGGCTAAAAGTGGCAAAGAAAAAACAACAACCATGCTATAGCCTGAATAATGGCATGCTTTGAAGTTTCCTTTGTCAAATTAATCAGTCCATCACCTTTAAACTCCACCACCCGGAAAGGCTCAGGATGAAGAAAATAGATGTAGACAGGTTCTTGGCCACTATGGGCAATCTTCCTACCTGTGAGGGTGGGTTCTGGGAGAACAGTGGTGAACAAGACACTGGGTGTATTGAAGGAAAATCACGTCAACCAGATACCTTGCAAAGAAAGTAAGGCCCAGAGTGCTCCAAAAGCTGGTTGCCAGGGACAAGGCCCAGCTGAGGAGCGCAGGAGTGACATGTGAGTGAGATGATATCATCACGGATGGCTCCCAGCCTCTGGCTTTGGGACCTGGTCAGGGAACAATGTCTTCTGGGGACCCTCTGTGAACAGGTGGGGGTGGGAATCTACTTTAGAGCCATCTAAGTTGTCTTTATGGAAATCCACAGGCGGGCTGCTTGGGAACTTTGACCTGGGATTGATATTGAGAAAGAGGGATCTTAGACCCCCACGGAGCCCACACCAAACTCTTTCATTTTCCAGCTGTGGTCCCAAAGGAGGCCAGAGCTTGGCTTTGCATGTGGATGTACTGGCCTCTCCAGAGTAACCAGATCCACCCCAAAAGTCCTCTCAGAGTGGTACTCTGGTAAACATATATGTCTTGGGAAGCATGCGGTCTGTGCTAGAGGCTGAAGCATCAGAGAAGAGGTGAGGTTAACTGGTTTCTTGCATGACGTGGTCAGTAGCAGGCAGCCCAATGTCCACAGCCACAGCCTTAGAGTCAGAGCTGAAGAGAAGGGGGTATGCTTGGTGGAGGGGGCAGAGGCCATTGTGACTCCAAGGAAGGAATCAAAACTCAAGAGAGCATTTCATGGTGCCTCTTTTTGAGGTTTGGGTTAGATTAAATCTAAGCCCTGCTCTGGGCTGCCATTTCCCTCCACCATGGCACCTCAACAAGTGGTCTGGTCATCACTAACCTGGGTCTAAACAGAGGCAGGAGGAAGCTTTAAGTCTGGGCTGGGAGGCTTCTTGAAGCCTCTGGCTACTTCATAGCCTCACCCTGAGTACCAGTCCTAGGGTCTGTCTCCTGCTCCCTGTGCTGAGCATGGAGGCCTTTGGGGTAGCCGGAGCCTAGCGCTGCATGTGGCCCTTAACCTGCATGCAGCTCCCACCAACCCCCAGCACTGCCTTTGTGCATCTTAGCTATTATGGGGTCAGCCCGTGCTGAAAGATGCCCAGATGTAGGGGCAATGTTGGAAGCAGGGGGTGGGCTTCCCTTCCTGCCCTCCCTCCACAGAGAAGCTGGTGCCAGGCAGGGCTGCAGGCTTAGATTTTCCAAAAACCTACTTTATTTAGGGTTCTTAAACACCTCTACGTTCCTTCCAACCCATTGACCAGAGGCAGGGGAGAAAAAAGGTTATTAGGAAAAGGGGGCTGTGGACCTTTTTAGACATAGTTCCTTGGGGTGATTCCAGCAGTCCAGTCAAATAGCCAACACCAAACGGCAGCACGAATCAACAGCAACAGCACGATTCAGCAGAAACAGCAAGAGTCCGCAGAATCGAAAGGAGTCAGCAAAAGCAGCAAGCTCAGCCAGAGTGCCAGGAGAAGTTTTCTTTGCGAAGTGCAGTGTGAAAAAAATGAAGACTAGTGAAGAGATATGGACCATTGCAAAACGTACCTATCCAAAACCGTGCCTCCCTGTCTGTGGGTTTCTATCTCTTCTCAGCATCCACAGAAGGCTGTTTAAAAACCGTGCCCCTTGTATGAGACAGCTTCCAGCAAAACGTCATGCACCCTCTCTTGTGTCTGTTTTCAGCTGACCAAGATCATTTGTCCTCTTTGAGTTTGTTTTCAACTGAGGATGAACTGAAAACATTTCCACATCCCACGTTTGGGACCAAAACAAAACAAAAACACATAAAAGAAACCAAAACTTTCACTACACAGGGGCTTTCGAAATGGGGACCAGGCCATATCCTGGCACCCCCATTGTAAAGCTCACTCACATCTGTGTCTTTCTTACTAACAGCTGCTAAGCATCCGGACACAAAGACCCCTGCCAGAGCCCTCCTCCCATCTTTTTAATCTCTTCCTCTGTCCTTCCTCATCCCTCCCCCCCCTTTGTACTTTTCTGTTTCTTCCAGTGTCAGTTTCTTCTTCATAGAATCCTTAACACAAAGGACTTCAATCCTGGAATCTCTTGCAGCTCTACCCCTCCCCACCTGTCCAGACAGCTTTCCTAAGATAGTCTATTAATACTCTCTTCTCTCTGCCACAGGTTGTGCTGATGCTAGAAATATCTGGCTCTTGAGAAACCTGTGCCCTGGAACGTAGTGGAGAACACAGGCTGAGAAGAGGCTCCTCTTCACAAAGGGACACTGATGGTCCCAGTGCTGGGACCACACTAGAGGCAGGGTAGCCGACAGGGGAGGACTTAAGGGTCTTGGATTCTTTGTTTATTTTGGTTGTCTTTCCTCCAAAGAGACTGAGTCCTTAGCAGGACTGGTGACAGGGAAAGATAAAATACCTTATGTGTGTGGAGCAAGTAGAGGGATTAGGTAGTAACAGGTACCTGAGCTGAGCAGATTACAACCTTTGAGCATTGCATTTGGCCCCAAGTTTTTCTGACAGTTAAACCTAAAGAGAGCTTCATGGAAGTGTTTCCAGGCAACAGGAAATGTGCCATTCATCTACAGAGACAGCTTTCCCCCTGGGAGCATATCTCAAGCAGGAATTGATCCCCTGGGGCTCAGTACACAGGCCATCAAGTGAATGGGATCTTCATCGGCACTCACAGGAGCTATATACTTGTCCTGGGGTTGACCAGAGTAGGCATTCTAACACTACTCCACAGTTTCCCAGTTGCCCACAGGCTGTTTCATTTTGGAGACCTCTTTCCATGCTGGGGTAGCTCAGGACTCAGTGCTGCTTAGATGCTGAAGTTCCTCTTGTGGCTAGCACAGGTGACCCATCCACTTATCTGTTCAGCAGGACCTGACCAGCTGCCACAGACCCTCTGTTCCCAGGGAGCAGGCTGGGACACAGAGATGGGGTGTCTGACTGGCGGTAGCCTCATTTATCTACCACATGTGGTGTTTTAATATTTTAACAGGCAGTGTAGTTGTTGTGGACTGTACCAGCTGGATCTTGGCCTCTCATCCCAGTTCTCTTTGCCATTCTCTCTTGCTCTGTTCCCAGCATCCTTCACTCAAACAGGAAACAGCACTCCTATTCATCCCTTGACACTGTCTCCCCAGCCCTCATGCTCACCGGGAGGGTGACCTTCATAACTACCCATTCTAGAACCTTCTCCATCCTGGCCGCTTCCTGGGTTTATCCCTTTCTGTAGATTAGTTGATTTTTATCTTCTCTAGGATATTTTACATTCATCCTACATGTGAGGAAGTATGGTCAAGTTCTAATTCTGGGACCATGTGAAGCAAAAAAAGCTTGGTTAGTACATACATGCACATTGCTTGTCTTTGTGTTCTGCTGACTTGTAACACATACAGGCAAACACATCTTATGTCGTCATGCACATAGTCTCCTTCCCCGCTGCCTCAGCTCCCAGAACAAGGTGCTGGCCCTTGTCCTTCAGCCCGAGGGATCCTATAAAATCCAGTCTGGGGATCGTCCCCTTGTCCTCACACCTGTGGTCACAGTGTTCCAAAGTATGTACCTGGGGAGTGGGCAAGGACCTGAGGCTCCATGGCTCCATTACTCACAGGTGGGAGGACACAGGAACAGTTGGGTCGCTCTTAAACGTCTCTCCACGTTGTCCTCATTAATAACTGTAATGCCAGCATCACTCGCTCTTAAATAGCCTCATTTATCAACAAGCAATTTGCCATGGCGAGGTGGCAGGGACACAGATAAGCAGACGGGGCTGGGGTTCTTGCAAGACACCTGCCAAGTATCTTTCTCTCTCCCCTTCCATCTCTCAGGGAAGTGAGAGGAAGGGGTAGCAAGCAGTAAGCTGGGGAGAGGCAATATTGGCTCCTCTGGGTGCAGAGGGCCTGGCTAGAGTGGGGCAAGGCAGTGTGAATGCTGGCTGGCTCCTGGTCCCCTGGGGAATTCACATGGTCACATAGGTTCTCTGTCTGAACTTCTGGAGAGCAGTCAACCAAGTATCTACATGGGAGGAAGCATGGTCAAGTTCTAATTCTAGGACCATAAAGCAAAAATTGCCTAATTGGAAAATACACACACATAGCCCTCTGCCACTTCCAGCTCATGCCCTTGGGGACAACTTGTGACCATGCCTTGCATCATCACCTGTAAGCATGGCTGTGGTAGCAGTCTTGTCTTGATTCTGATTTTACAAAGGCCATGTCTGAGGTTTTTCCCATGAGCTGTCACCAGTTTCTATGCTATACATTTTATCCTGCTCAGAATAGTCTCTTCTGTTCCCAGCTTCTTTATCAAAAATAGAGTTGACTTCTTGTGCACAGACAGATTTCTTATCTGTAATGGGAGCCTCACACACCCAAGGTTTTGCACACCCACGAAAGCTGAGTCAGAAGTGTACTTAGGGGCAAATCAAGATTTTTTTTTCAAGAGAGATCTGTGAGTTGGCAACTGTTGGAATGGATTGGTTTTCTGGATAAATGACTGTGCTGGCTCATTCTTTGTCAACTTGACACAATCTAGAGTCATTTGGAACCTCAGCTGAAAAAAATGCCTCCACCAGATTGGTCTATGGGCAAGTCTGTGGGACACTCTCTTGATTGATGATAGATGTGGGAGGGCCCTGTCCACTGTGGGCGGTGTTACTCCTCAGAAGCGGGTCCTGAGTTTATAGGAAAGCAGGTTTTGCAAGCCATGGGGAGCAAGCCAATAAGCATCATTCCTCCATGGCCTCTGCTTTAGTTCCTGCCTCCTGGTTCCTGCCCTAGAATTCCTGGATGGTAGACTACAAGCTTTAATCTATTTAGTGAACCCTTTCCTCCCAAGTTGCTTTTGGTCCTAGTGTTTTATCATAGCAATAGAAATCCTAAAACAATGACTGTCAGGAACTCAGGCTTGCACTCTCATCCTCCCTGTGTCAACCTTTTGACCTTCTAACCTCAACTGCCGTATCTGCAGGCAGATGCAGTGATATTTCAACTAGGGTATTTTGTGTGTGTGTGTTGGGGGGAGCAGAACCCTTCGTCTAAATAAATCTTGCCTCCTGCCTCCATCCCAGCAGCCTTTCCTGCCACCTCATTGGCTATGATATACTAGAAAGCTCACCCACAGCCCCATCAATCTCCTGAGGCTGGGGGTAGTCTCCCCCTGCCTAAAGGCTACACTGTCTAGCCAATGCAGAGAATCAGGGTGTGGCTTCTGGGCAGGGTCAGGCCTGGGGGATCCATGGCGTTCAGCTGGTATACTGTTCCCAAGATGTCCTGACTCCATGGCAGAGCCATGTAAAACAGGAGGTGCCATTTTGGTGTCTTATGCTGAAGTTCTTGGGCCAAATTGGCAGCCAAGAAGCCACACTTAAGCCTGGTTCATCTTCCTAGAGGTGATAATGAAACAGAAAATTATTTATAAAGTCAATATAACTATAGAATGGGATATAATGCAGAATTTACGTAACTTTTCAAAATAACCCTGAGCTCACTGAAGACCAGAGCCACATCTGTCCTGCTACTATTAGATGTTCAGTGAAAAACACCATGAATGAATGAATGAATGAATGAATGAATGAATGAATGAATGAAAATGAATAAAATAGTAAATGCAAGGCTTTGAATTAGCTTCACCTTTGGGCCTTTGTCACAGAGTTTTATGTCCCCTCCTCAAGGGACATTTTGTTAGGAATCACTAGATTAGCAGATTGTGTGGTAGAGACTCAGTGGTTCTGATACTACCAAGGAGAGAGAAGTGAAGAGGCTATGATTATCAGGGAAGGCTTCCCGGTGGAGGTACGCAGAGTTGCAAGAGACAAGATGGGCAAAAGGGTGAGTGCAGTGTTTTCATGGCACTGGCCAGGGGAGCACCAAGCAGGAGTATGACTGAAGCAGAGGGGCAGAGGCTCGGGTGCAGGCCATGTGTTTTATAGCGATCTCTCTAACACTAAAGGTTCCCTCAGGCAATGCTTGCCAGCCTTCAGCAGAGTGGGGCATATGCCACAGTCTTCATTTTGTACCTGGGAACAGGCTCGGGACAGTCACCCTCCCATAGTCATTGGGAATATGTCTACTCCAGCCATGACCTTGGACCACATTTTAGACCATCAAGAAAGATGCTTTGAGCTGGGTGTGGTGGCACATGCCTGTAATCCCAGCAACTTGGTAGGCAGAGGCAGGTGGATTGCTGAGAGTGCAAGGCCAGCCTGGTCTACAAAGCAAGGACGGCCAAGGCTACACAGAGAAACCCTGTTTCAAGAGAACCAAAAAAAAAAAAAAAAAAGCAAACGAGGGCCAGAGCAAGGGGACAAGGTGAGTACAAGTAGGGGTGGGGCCAGGAGCAACTACAACAAAAGGCCAGCTGATCCTCTGGAGAGGTCTGGGATGGGGCAGGTCAAGTCAAGGCAAGGGCTTAGGTCTTCGGCCCTTCCAAGCACTCACTGGGTACAGACTGTCCCTGGTGAGAAGGAGTGAACTGGGGTGAGAACTGTGGTGTGCTCCTTCCATGTTAGCAGAAGTAGCTTTCCGGACCTAGGATAGCTGTGTCCCTGCCTGGGATGGTCCTTGCTCTTTAATTATAGCAGCTCCTCCAAGCCCAAGTTCGTATGTCATGTCTTGTATCTCTAAAATCTGGCATCAGAGATCGAGTCAAGAGGAGGACAAGCAGACCACCACTCATAAAAAACACAGTGTGTATAAATAAGCACACAGCTGCGTGTATGTGAATGCACACCTTTCCATATCCACTTAGCTGTGCATAACATAAACGCGTCTCCACAAAGATACTCATGAAACCACATGCAGCAGGTCTTAGGGGGCAAGACCTCAGGAAGCATCCAGTTAGCGTCCAGTGAGCAACCAAGGAAACAATTCTACCCATGTCTTGCTTGGTGAAGTCTCAGTTAGGGTTCCCATTGCTGTGAAGAGACTCCATAATCAAGGCAACTCTTATAAGAGCAAACATTTTCACTGGGGCTGGCTTACAGTTTCAGAAGTTCAGGCCCTTATCATCACTGGAGGAAGCATGGTAGCGTGCAGGCAGACTGGATGCTGGAGAAGCTGAGAGTTGTACGTCTTGATCTGAAGGCAGCCAGGAAGAGACTATTTGCCACCCTGGGCAGAGCCTGAGCATGGGAGACCTCTAAGCCAGCCTACACAGCGATGCGCTTCCTCCAAGGCCACACCCCCGCCAATAAGGCCACTTCTCTGAACAGTGCCACTCCTCATGGCCAAGGGCTGAAACACAGGAATCTACGGGGCCACACCACTGCTCACTGCTCACACCAGTGAGCTTTCTGTGGTTGCTTACGGGAATGGTGGCACGGGGCTGTTTACTGGGACTGGGAATCTTACTGGTGGCTACTCCACTGAAGAAGACCTCCCCACCCCCACCTCCAAGCAATTATTAATCACTTGTACATCCTTGGGGAGGGGAGGGACCTAGTGCAGTCTTGCCTTGAGGATATTAGTGAGCCTGGTCTTGTGAAGCTCTCCTGCAGGTACCATGACTCTTCTTATTCCAAAATGTCAACAGCCATGTTGTCCCTGGAAGGCAGCATGGCTCTACAATAACATGTTCTCATTAGTCTCTGGTGTGACTGTTCAGAGCCTTCCTCCAGATGGCAAGCATGAAGGTGGGCTCTGCCACCTCAGTTACCCTCGTGCCTGTGCCTGGCCGGCCCTGGTGATAGCTAGAGAGAGAGCCCTGTCAGCCTCAGCTTGGCTCTCCAGCCTCTTTTCCCACTCATATGAAAACAGCTTACTTGCTCCTCCTCTGCTTTTGAATGCTCTTTCTGGCCACTTGTGCACCAGCTCAGAGGCCTTGTAAATGGTCTGTCCTCGCTAGGAGTCTTCCCCCACATAGTATTTGGCCTGGGTGTATATTGTGGCTTGACTGTGAAGTGTCGTCCGTAGGCACATATGTGTGAACACTTGGCCCCCAGCTGACAATGCTGTTTTGGAAGCTTTTAGGAGCTGGATCCTGGCTGGAGAAACCAGTCACTAGGGGCAGGCCTTGAAGCTCTTTAGCCTGGCCCTACTTTCTGTTCATGCCCTGTTTCCTGACTGTGAACACAATATGACCAGCTGCCTCATGCTCCTGCCTACACGCCTTCTCCCTGTGATGGACTGTGTCTCTTCTTAAATAGCTCCTCCGTTAAGTAGTTTGATGTCAGGGATCTGGGAGCAAGCAGGACAAGGAGCATAACTTATACAACCTTTCTCATTTTTCTTCCCAATTCTTACCTTTGGTCTGATTTAGATTCCTCCATCACAGCACAGAATCGGAACTCAAGACCAATTGAGATCAGGGAGTGCCCCCCCCCCATTAAGGACCTTAAAAGAGTGTTTATTGTTACTTTATGTATGTGAGTGTGTGCATGTATTATGTACATGCGGTGCCCGAGGAGTCCAGAAGGGGACATTGGACCCCTGGAACTGGAGTTACTGTGAAGGGGTGGAACCCTTGGTCCTCTGCAGGAGCAGCAAGTGCTCTTAACCCCTGAGCCATCTCTCCAGCCCCTCCTATTCAGTACCTTGGTTGAGTCTCCCTGCCTGCTTTTTTTTTTTTGTCTGACACACACACAAGGAAGCCACATAACAGATGCTTCATTCATGTTAATTGAGGAATGAATGACCAAGTAGGGAGAGAATGATGGGTAGATGAGCTGGTAAATGGAAGTTCATCATATCACAGAGGCCCAGAGAGGCCCAGTGACTTCCAACGCTGTCTCATGTACTGCTCAGGAGCCAAGATTACAGGATAGAGGCTCATTAGGAGCAGCCCATGTTCAGAAAAGCAGCTGTGAAATCTTATGATATACTTTGAGAATGGTATTAATAATCAACAGTTGTTGGATGCAGACTTGTGTGTTAGATGCTTCAAGTGCCTTGTGTGCCACCCTCATGGCAGGCTTGCCCACCACCTTTTACAGACAGGGAAATGGAGGACAAAGAGGAAGGTAACTGGTGCAAGGTCACTCCCCATCTCAGTCTTGTTTGTGTTGTTTGTGAATGCCTGAGACTGGGTCATCTAGAAAGCAAGGAAGTCTGTTTCTCATAGTTCAGGAAGATGAAGAGTTCAAGATGGAGCTTCTGCCTCTAGCAGGGTCTTCTCACTGAGTCATAATATGGAAGAGCGTGTCCTGTCAGGATCAGTGTCCAAAGCAGTGTGTCACATGGGATCAGTGACACATGGCAGGAGGGAGTTCTGGTAGCCAACACTTCCTGCATACACTGAACAGGCAGGGAAGATTGCTTTCTTAAGAGCCTATTCTTATGGGGGATGGAATGTCACAGTGGCCACTAACTACCCTATGCTGCCTTCAGTGGAGGACAGGGAGCTTTGAGGCAGCCACAGGCTTCAGGAGATGACTGAACAGGGAAGACCTTCCAAAAGCAGGAACAGATGGAGCCGGGAGTACCAGGGTTAGAACTGTAGTGTTTAGCTAGGGTTTAGAGCAATGAGGAACCACAGAGAGAAGATGAGGGTACTGAGCTCCATCCAGATGTGTGTGGATGCCAAGGTGAAGACTGCCTCTAGACAGTCCTGTGTTCAGGGGCAAAAAGACCTCAGCCCCTCACTTCCCTTTCTCAGTCTCCTGTCCGGTTTCCATGACGTGGGGCCTTGGAGCTCATATCTTTATATGATGCTGGAAGAATGGAGATCCAATGGAAAAGGGTTCTGGAAATTGTTCTCAGCCTAAGGACACAGGCTTTGTTTGTTTGTTTTGTTTTCGAGACAGGGTTTCTCTGTCTTGGACCTCACTTTGCCAGGCTGGCCTCAATCTCACAGAGATCCACCTGCCTCTGCCTCCCCAGTACTAGGATTAAAGGCATGTGCTGCCATGCCGAACTGTGTTCTTAGCCTAAAACTAAGCATATATCATTTAAGAATGGCCAGTGAGCCAGACACCGGGCAGTTCAAGTGTTGGGAAAGGGGGTTCCTGGTCTCTTTTCTCAGCCCTCCCAGTGTACCATGAGGCTATTCATTGGAATGTGTCTAAGAGAGAAGATATACATAGAGGTCTGGTGTGGCTTTTAGAATGACAGAAGTACAGTCCTGCAGTTCTCCTGGTCACGTCATCTTGTGATTATGTGACAATACATCACTGCATTCATTTGTTCATCCATTCTTTGATGGGATGAGGGGGGACACTGACACGTGGCTGGTTGCTCAAATCTTTGGGGATGCAGCAGAGTACAGGTACCACAGTGCCTGCCCTCAGGGTAGCACTGGAGGTGCAGGCTGAGAACTTGGCTGTAGAAGGGTCCTCACAGCCTGTCATGGCAACCGAGCAGTCCCTCTGGGGTAAAATCCATGCTATGCAATTGTAAAGACCTAAATTTGAACTCCTGGCTCCCAAGCTAGGCGTTGGTAACCCCAACACTGGGGAGCAAAGACAGGAAGAGCTTGCATCCCATCAAGGCAGTCTAGTTGAAATAACAAGCTTTGAATTCAGTGAAAGATTCTGTTTCAAAATTAAATCAGAGAAACGATAGAGACAACAGCTTGGAGTCAACCTCTGACCTCCACATGTGCCTGCCCAGGCAAGCACGCCCTTCATACATGCACACATGGTCTCATCAAACATACCTCACAGAAGGCTCCTCTTAGATGTTGGAGCATCATGTCTGTTACTCTGGCATTTTCTGTTGCAGCTTCTGAGGCTGGAACAAGGCGAGTGACATGGTACACTTTGTGTTGGTTGAATAGATATGTCAGAAATGGAGTCTGGGCCCAACTACACCCAAGTGTGGTCTCTTGAGATAGCATGTCTAATGGAGAGACTGCTTGTTGTGGAGGTTAGAGGTTGGGGAAGACCTGGACTCAATGGCCAGGAATGTAATTTCCAGGCTTGGGCCTTGAGCGCAGACTTAGAGTTAGTGTGAATCTGATACCCAGGGTTTTTTCCTGAGAAAAGCAGCAACTCTAACCCGCCCCCACCTGCCACCTAGTTAGTTGGCCAAGATTCCCAAGTCATGAAACGGGGTGGTAACCTGGCAGGGATTCCTTGACTCTTCATTCACTGTCCCTCCATGGCAGATATTATGATGTCTTCCTGAGAAGAGAAGTGCATTTCTTATTTGCTCATCTGTTCACCTCCTTATCTACCCAACCGCGCATACTTTTAGCTACCCATATATCTACTCATTTACCCATCTACCCATTCACCCACTCATCCACCCATGCACCCATTCATTCACTTATCATTCATCTACTTATTAACCCATTCATGGACCCATTCCCATCCATCTATTCATCTACTCAATTATACATCTACCTATCCATCCATTCATTTATCCTTTCATCATTTGTTCATGCATCCAAACACTCTTCCACTCACCCATCTATCCATTCACTCATTCACCCACCCATCCATCAATCCTTCAACTTATTTGTCTAGCCACTCCCTTGTCTAATTCAGCTTCACCGCAGATTGATTTATTCTAAGGAAAGATATACCTGAAGTCACAGTAGTCAGGGAAGGCCCAATGTTTTCTCAGGTTATCTTAAACCACTGGTGCCCTTTGAGATGACCTTAAAAGAAAAGATTTCTTGTCCACATAAACCTTGGGAAACTCTATTAGTTTGAGGCCAGCCTGGTCTACAAAGCAAGTCCAGGACAGCCAACACTACACAGAGAAACTCTGTCTTGAAAAACCCAACCCAAACCAAACAGAAAAACCTTGGTAAAGCTATATTTTGTACACCCCCCTCCAACACTGAATATTTGTGTAATGATGGTAATAATGGTTCTGAGAGGTCCTGGAGGCAAGATTCTTGTCCATTAAAACCCTTAAAGTATTTTGTGTGTGTGTGGGGGGGGGAAGACCACGAATTGGTGCTTGTGTGGAGGTTAGGGGATAACCTTTGAGAGTTGGTTCTCTCCTTCCACTATGTGGATCCTGGGGTTCAGATCATCAGGTTTGGCAGCAAGCCTGCTTGAGTCATCTCACTGGCCCCAGGTTATTTTTCTAATGCAATGTTCTCTACATCTTTTTGACCAAAGAACATTTTTTTTTTTTTTTTATCATGGAGTACCCGTGAGCCTCCTAGGGAATTAATGATTCGTGAAATACACTTTAGGAAGCATTCCTTTAAGCACGAAATCTTTTTTTAATTATAATGACTTGCATGGAATATTCATAAGATCTATTATCTATGTACCTGCTTTCTCACGTTGGGGTAACTCATCCTTCAGCCCTTCCTGGTCACATCATTGAACACATCACCCTGAAGAGCAGCATCCTTTAGTGATGCTCTGTCCCTGACAGGAGCTAGGGAAGAAATAGAAATGGGAGAGTTCTTACTTTTCAGAGAATGCTTGGCCTTTCCCTTTTTTGGAGAACAGAATACAGATCCATTTGCTTCCTCTCTTGTGTGTGTTCTTTCTTGGAGTGACAAGGAATTGAAAACACTTAAGAACCTACTTCAGTGCGTGACTTAAACACACTGCTCTGAGTGAGGAACTGACTAGACCTCTCCTTTGCATGAACTTGGAATGTCATATTTGTATTTATTTGGTTGTAGGACTTTAAGTCTTTCAGCAGCCTTTGAGAATCATTTCCTACATGCATGCATTTTATTTATCTGTTTATATTTATTGTGGTGCCAAGAATCGCATCCAGAATCCTGCACATGCTCAGCTAGTGCTCTACAACTACTTATGCCCCGAGCCCTCTGTTTTTGTCAAGGCACAGGCTATAGTTAGTCCAGGTTAGCCTTGAGCTCACAATTGAAAGGGATTACAAGCATGTACTATTCTATAAACTTTGCTTACTGTCCTGCTTTAATCTATGTTTTGGATAATTACACAATAATCACTGGTGTTTAATAGTGGCAAAGTCAGGACTAGGGTGAGGTGAGGGAGGGTCCTCATGCACGCAAAGGGAGCAACCAAGAGGGAGCACCACGTTACCTCCTGTGATACCTTCTGGGTGCCTCCTCTGCTGCATGGTCTCTGCCATCACCTGGGGATGCTCATACCTTTAGCTGTTTGTCAAGTCTGAGCACCCTGCAGGTCTCTGATTGGGGAGAGACCCAGCTTCCCACTTGTAAAGATCCTCACTTGAGCAGCAAATGAACTGAACAAGGGTGGGGGCCCAGGCACAGGTAGATAAAGGGTGTGCCAGGGTTGGAGGGAGAAACTGTGGAAGGCCCAAGGTAGTTGCTCACCTGTGTCTTACATGAGCAAGGACCGCTGTGGGGCTCCCAACCCAACATCAGAGCCGCTGAGTCAGGGCGAGGCCACCTCCAACTGCACTGGACCTTCTCTTCGCTGTCAAAACTTTTAAAAACACAAACAGAGCCAAGAGCAGCATTTGCATAAATCTCATTAGAAAAAGTGCAAGTTTCATAAATCTTGTGATAAATTAGTGCGAGATCATTCTCAACGTGATGTATTAATTTTAGGGCAGAATGAATGGTTCTGTGATCATCGTGGGTAATTACGAGTCTCCTCTGAAATGAGGTGATTTCTGGGACCCCTCCTCTGGTTCTCCAGCAGGGGAGGGGCCAAGGGAGGTGTCTTACCATACATCTGGGTGTACATGCCTTGTTTCTTCTGCTGTGGAGAGGTGATGAGAAGCTGGGTCTTTGGCCAGGGCTGAAGAGCAGAGGTCCAGGAAGCCACACCTTAACATATACATTTCCGAGAACCAAATTGCCTTCAAGAAGGATTTGAAATAACTGAGCCTTGGGCCTGTGAAGGCTGTAGCCAGCTTTGTTAAAGATGTATTCAGAAGCTCTGCAAAGAATAGGTCTACTCTCTACTCTCCTTGGTGAGTCTGGGGCTTGCTAAACTTTGAAAGCCTTTGTGTTAACCTGAGGGAGTCATCCGAGGGGTCCACACACTAGGGAGTCCACTCACTGGCAAGTGGGGCCTGGGTTGCCTCACTTGCAAACACTCCTAGATGATGCTAAGATGGAATCAGGTCAAGATTTGATACATTACAGCAAGATGATTTGGGAAAGTCTGAACACAATAAGGATCATAGATTACACACACAAACACACATGCACACTCATGTGCACAGACACATTTACAAACATACATACTTTTACCATGCCTGCAGATTGGCCTGGGTAGCCCACTAAGGCTATGGACCCACCCACAAGATAAAGCAAGTAGAGGCTCCCAGGAGGCTTGCCTTCCTGTGGACCAAATGAAAACACAATTTAAGGCTAAAGCACAGCTCCTCATTGGAAGCACTTCCTGGGAATCTGACACCTCCAGCACCTAGTCCTTGCTGCAGACCATGAATCTACCCTTAAAGCTGTGGGATGCACACAGGCATCATTTGACTCCAGCTGGTTCTGGAGTTTGGAATCAACTGTTGGCTGATAGGCTGACCTTAATCACAGACTCATATTTGTCCTGATGCTTGAAGCTCTCTAGCCCGGTATGCCCTCTCTGGTACTTAGGGTTCCACGGGCATAGCCTTGATCCTAAGAATGGGGACTGTGAGTGGTGACTCACAGTGTGAGTCCTGAGCTCCTGGACAGGACAGGGGTAGCCTCTGAGCAGGAAGGAGCCAGCTTGAACCGGCCACCCATGTTTAGACTATCTTTGTCAGCCTTTAACGGGCTGCAGTGCTCTGTTTATTTTAATGATAATGTCAAGTTCAATTTGCCATCATTTTTCCACATTTCCTTTTGTAAAGTTAATTGAACAGTTCAATGAATTGAAAAGTTTCAGGAGAAAGGAAAAAATAGCCCACTCTTATCATTGTTATTAAATCTGGTAACTACAGCTTGGCTCTCTGGCCTTGAGAAAGAACTCCATTCCCCTCATTCCTTGCACCCCCTCCCCAAGGGCCTTGGAACTGCAAGGACTTGAGAAGATCAAACAGAACATTCTAGAATTCCTTACTTCATGACCATCTCATACTTTACCTGCTGTTTCTGGATGGGGGTGGGCTGAGTGCATGCTCTCCCTCACCTTTGAAATAGGGAAGGGGCACCCTTGTGGTCTATTTCCCCATGTTAAGCACCCCACATTCATGTGGTGTGAGATGTGGCCAACAGAACCTTAATTGGATAGATGTGTCAACTGGCTGTGACCATATTGACGGTGTAGCAAAAAGTACATGGTGTGAGAGTCAGTAGGCTTGTTGCTGAGCTGCCCACCCCATTCCTTGTGTTTGCTGGGCCCATCAAGAACTGGCCTGTGTGGCAGGTGTCAAGAACCCCTATTAGAGTCAGGTGTTTGAATCGAAGCCTCTTCCTTGTTAAGCTCTGAGGCAGCCCACCCTGCCCTTTTCTCACTGCACCCTGGAGCTGTTGCCATGACTCTCAACCCCAAGCATGGTTCTGTTCTGCTTAAGGACTGCTGGTTTTTTTGGGCACTGACTCCAGGTTCCTCCTGGAGTTGGTGAAAGAGGAACCACTCAGAGAACTAAGCACATTTCCAGCCCACACACAGTGAGTGGCTGAGTGGGAACCAGGGCACCCAGATGAATTCTATCCCCCGCCAATTCTGTTTTAATACAGGGAACCACTGGACGCAGCCCTGCCCCCAAAGCATCTACTGGATCTTTTGTTGCTTGTTTTTCTGAGACAGGGTTTCTCTGTGTAGCCCCGGCTGTCCTAGAACTCTCTTTGTAGACCAGGCTGGCCTCCACCAGAAATCTGCCTGCCCCTGCCTCCCAACTGCTGGATTAAAGGCGTGTGCTACCGAGGCCCCGGCTCTCTACCGGGCCTTTTGTCCCCGAGTCCAAGCCCTCACTGCTCTGAAGATAGGTCCTTTTGCCTCTCTGAATCTTGGTTTTCTTACCCAGATAGCAGGTATGTTCCTTCTATGTAGGGCTGTTGTTAGAAATAAGTAACAGGGTGGAAACTCTCGAGCAAGGTACCTGATGTGTGAAGGCACTCTTCCTTTAGGCAGCAAGCAAGTCTGGCCTTCACGGGTGTAGGTGTTTCAGAAGACCTGCTGATGGGAGTGGAGGTGGCCTGAGGGCTCTAGACACAGGGCTGGTTTCTCTACCTGAGGTGAGGGTTTCTGCTGAGAACTGCAGGGTATGCTCCAAGAAGAACCTGGGAGGCCTCGGCCGAGCAAGAGGGAGGTCTGGTCTCAGGCCCCTCAATGGCCCTCCAGTGTCCCAGGTGGGGAGAGAAGGAGCTTAGAATAAAATAAAGGGTCAAACCAAGTTCAGAATCCCAGAGGTTAGCAGAGAGGTTAGCTTATGGCAGGAGAGGAGAGGGAAAATGAGATGATGGCACTTAACAGGCTGTCTGATCCCAGAGGGAGACAAATGAAACCACCATCGACAAGGCCAGCTGGCTCTGAGGGGTGTCCTGGCCCAGGAGAGGATCAAGCAACAGCTGTGGTTCTAGCACGGACCGAGGCCAGACAGGGAAGCAGGCTGTGTGTGGGGGGGTATAAGGAATGTGTTTGTGTGGGGGTGTAGGGTGTATGGGGGGGTGTAGGGTGTATGGGGGGTGTAGAGTGTATAGGAGGAGTGTAGGGTGTGAAGGGGAGTGTAGGGTGTGGGGGTGGGGCATTAGATCAGCTCTATTGGTAACTAGTGTGACTCAAGGGTGACATAGGGGTGTCACAAGTACACATCTATTCGCAGAAGGTTCTCATTAGAACCCATGGTCCTGGAATTGCGGCTGTGTAGCCTTAGCTGAGCATCATTCAGATAAACTTCCAGGCTTGTTCTTCTCTCTGTGAGGTTAAAGGGCATCTGTGGCCTCAGCTCTTGCCATGATCAGTCTTTGTTTCTGAGGTGACCTTTGTACTTGTAGCTCTGACTTTGTTCTTTCTAGCTGTCCAGAGCCTGGTAGGAGCAGACAGCTTAGATCCTAGGTTCCTGGATTGGGAGAAAGAATGGGTAACAGCTGATATAAAATCTTTGCAGCTCATAAATTACAGTTGACTGTAGTAGACAGTGGTACATTTACTAATCTGCATGGGAAAGGGCTGGTTCTAGCTAGTTCTCTGCCCTCAAGGAGCACAGCAGCTGATGGGGGAAGTCCTAGAGGATTGAAGGGGCCTTGATAACTTGTACTAGAGCACCAGACTCTTTAAGGGTGATGGCTTGTTGCTGGCTGCACAGAGATGTGAGCAATAGATCTGGGAACACAGATAAGCTGATGGCAGATTGGGGTGCATGTGGAGGCTGTCTGGGACTCAGAGGCATGTAGTGGAGCATGTGGGCCACAGTGTGTTCAAGAAGGCTGGCAGCAGTGGGAAGAGCATTGGACATGATGAGTTTGAATGCTGTGGGACCAACCATCACAGATACGCTTTTGGACACTGCTTCTATAAGGCAGAGTGCACTCATAGCCCTTACTCATCCCACAGATCCTGGCCCCAATTTTGTAAACACACAGGGACCTCAGCCTTCTCCTCAGACTGAAAACTCAAAGGCTTATAGCTTGCCACAGCCCTGTGTTTCCACCCTTCCCCTCACCAGGCAGGCAGAAATCCGCACCCCTTCTCTCCGTGCAGATAACGACAATAACAGTAATAACAGTCATCTGGGCCATCGGCAGGGACACAGCGGGGACTCAGGAAGCTGTGATTGTCCATCCCTTGCCTGGAAGGCAGATGCGACTGGCTGCTGAGGGGCTGAGGCCACAGTGGAGGACAAGTCCCCAGCTCTGTGCTTTCCAGAGACCTTAGCTGCCTGCTCAGGAAACCCCTACCTCTAAAATAGGAACACAGAGCCAGTGGAGCTGATGGTGGAGAGACAGATTGAAGTACATAGTCTTAGAGTCTACCTCTAAGACAGGGTAGACTGGCCCAGGCAGGACACTCGGTTGATAGGAGAGATTGGACAGCCCTAGGAAAGAAAGCCAGTGTAAAGGAGACTGGCCTCTCAGCTATACAGACTTTATTCCAGTAATCCAAGTCAAGTGCTGCTGATTTGGGCTTTATTAGGTGTGATTAGCCTTGCGATCTTCTGCCCATTAGTGTAGTAATTAAGCTCTAACTGGCCTCATTGTCTTCTTACCATGGCTTGAAGGTACATGTGGGGACTCTTCCTCTCCTCATTCCTTCTGGGCTTGGCAGGACTCAAGGTTTTATTAAGTGCCTTGGGAATGCAACTGCTTATCAGGCTCAGGGAATGGGACAGGCAGGCTGCTGCTCCTCCAGAGCTGACAGGAATGTGCTTGAAATTGGTGGCCAAGCCAGGTGTGGTGGCACATGTCTTTAATCCCAGCACACAGGGTGGCAGGGACAGGTAGATCTCTGTGAGTTCAAGGGCAGCTAGTCTATAAAGCGAGTCCAGGAGAACCAAGGATACACAGGGAAACCCTGTCTTAAAAACAAAACAAAACAAAAAACAGAAAGAAAGAAAGAAAAGAAAAGAAAGAAGAGAAAGAAAGAAATAAGAGGAAGAAAGAAAGAAGAAAGATTGGGGGTAAGACAGGTGAACACACAGGTGACTTCAGAGAGGGGAACTGTGAGGACAGGAAGGGTCCTTTTGAGTGGGTATATTGGCTGGCCAGGTATTTGAGGAAGACCCTGAGGGTTTAACTGCTGCTGAAGGGTGAGCATTGAGCCTGGGCATGGGATGATTTCAGGTAGCAGGGGATCCCAGCCATGAACTGTTGTGGACATTTTGGTTTATGATATGTAAACATGTTTTTGTTAAATTCCAAGTTGGGGAATTTAGTTTGTCCACACCTGTTAAGCGTCTCATGTGCAGCGTGGTGGTCTTTGCCCGGTGAAATTAGTTGAATCCTGAGGGCTTTGAGGGGTGTAACTATGACAGCCCAGTCCTCCTGCTTGGAGGAGGACTGCTTGCTGCTGGTTCGTCCTGCTGCTGCATTTGCTGCTTGCTGAATTGTTGGTTACCTGGACTTCGGGGTTTCTGATGACTCCTATTGGTGTTGCCCACAACAGAATCCTAAGACCCTACCCAGCGGGAAGTAGCAGAGAGAACTCCGTCCCCTGTCCCCACTAACCTTCTCTTCTTCCTACCTAGTGTTGGGGTTGGAAAGAAGATAGAAGCATTTAATAACCCTAAATAAAGTAAATTTGTTTAAAAAAATCAAGGTCAACAACGAACTTATCCCACTCAGAGGAGTCAAAGGCGATGAGGCCACAGAGCATGACCAGTTATGATCTGTTATGTTGGGGAAGGTCACTAGAGCCCCAGGGTGGTCTGATTTCTTTATTTACCTTTAAAAACTTGAGAGCTGGGAGATGGATCAGTGGGTTAAGAACTTGATACATAAGCATGAGGACATGAGTTTGGATCCCCAGGAACCCATGCCAGGTAGGCCTTCTTGCAAGTCTAGCCTGAGAAGGCTGAGACTGGATCCCCAAGACTAGTGATATATCTGAGAGCTCTGGGTTTGACTGAGAGACCCTGCTTCAGTGAATAATGTGGAGGATGATTCCTGATATCAACCACAGGCTTCCAACATACACAGCACACATGTGTGCCCATGTCTGTATGTGTCCTCACACATGCAAATGTGCATAAACATACACATGAAACTTACAACTCTGCTAAAACAGTAAGTCTCCCTACTCTATCCTTCCTGGCCTCTGAACACCAGCATTCAATTTCATTAGATTCTTGGGAGAAAGAGGATTTTGCTTTATTTTTCATTGTACAACTAGCTTATTTCATTTAGCACAGCATCTCACGGTTCATCCATGCTGTAGCAAGTGTCAGCATCTCCTTCGTCCCAGAACTTGATCCATTGGCTGCCTAGGCTGTGTTTTGCTTTTCCGTGGCTCCTTGGGATGCCTCACTTCTTGACCATTATGGAAACTGCTATGGATGTGGGTTTGCCATGAGGACAAAGTGCCTCAGTCTTAAATGTCCTTCCATCCTGAGGTTAGACAGGGGCCCCAGCCTGGCTCAGCACAGAGCGGAGGTGGCTGGTTCGGTAGGATGACCCTTCCCAGTTAGGGCGCGAGGCCAAATGCAGAGACTCCTCTGCTTGTACTGATTGAGCCAAGAGGTCTGAGTCTGAGCCACTAAATCATGCCAGGCCTAGAGCAGCCCCCCTCTGCATCTAAAGTGGGAGCCATAAACCAGGCTGACTTACTGGCAGCACTCAGAGCTCCCTTGTTTATGGCCAGCGTCTGCTCTGATTGGTAAATTCCTATGCTGGGCCCATTGTTAAATATTTGAATATGGGTCTGCAATAAACCATACCAGGACTTCTATACCTGACTGCACATCAGTCTCCTGAAGAGAGGGGTGGGGGCACTGTCTAGGGGTTTGTGTCCTTAGTACCCCATCAGCAAGCTGGACCAGGAGAGTCTGGCAGTAAGCAAGCACTTACCATGGCTCAGATGCAGGCTTTGGGGTTGTTTTCTCAGAAACAGACCTTGTGATGAGCACTTGAAGGCAGGTGGTTGACTAGGGAGGCGATTCCAGGAACTCTAGTAAAGGGGTGAGGATGTGAAGCAGGGGAGAGGGGATTCCTGCTGCTGTTACAGATCAGCACAGACTGGCTAACTTATAAAGGAGTTTCACTTAGCTTGCAATGCCAAAGGCTTGGAAGTTCATGAGGTTGGTACCCATATATGCTGAGGGTCTTCACCCTGCATTGCAGCATGGTGGGAAATCACATGGTGAGAGAGACAGAGTGCTAACTCAGGGCTCTTCTTGTGAGGCAGTTTTTAATGCCTTTGCAAGGACCTCACCTCATCTGGTTCTGGTTGCTTCCTGAAAGCCTAGTCCCCAAATGCCAGCAATTATGAATTAGGGGTAGCTTCTAACACACAAGCTTTGCTTTAGAGCACACATCCAAACCACAGCACGAACCATGTCATTGCTGGAGGGAACTGCAGACAGACTTCCTGGGGAACTCCAGCAGTCAGTGTAGAACACGTGCCTCCGAGATCCACCCCTGAGGGCCAAGAAAACTGGGGCTCACGTCCACTACCTCTCAGCTTTTAGCTATCACTTTCCATAGCCGGCTGCTGAGCCCCAGTACCAGGGGCATCAGTTCCCTGGCCCCTCGGGCCTGTGTATGGCATGGGCTGATTCTGGCAAAGAACTATGGAGTCTGACCGTTGGAGGCTAGGCTGGTATGTGTGGCACTAAGGGAGACACAGTGCCAATTGTAGCTATTGTGGACATCTCCCTGGTGCCTTTCACGCCATCTTCAGAACCCCCAGCCCCCGTGAATCACTGGAGCCTTACCACAAACAAGAACTCCGGTCTCATCCACTCTTGCTGGGAACATAACGTGGCATAGAGAGACACTGTATAACACCATTTGGTGACTCCTCAATAAGTTAGACAGAGTGACTCTACAACACCTACTCCTAAGGGTATGGAAAGCGATTTTAAAATGATAATTCAAACAATGTCTTATACAGACATGCACATATCTGCAGCATTCACAGCCCAGAGTGGAAAAGAGCCCAAACCTCTGCTGACTGAGGAGCAGGTGAACAGGATGTGTTAGGTCCACACAGGAGAAAACTAGTCAGCCATCAAAAGGAGCAGGGCTCTAACATAGACGCCAGCATAGGCCAGCCTTACAGGTGATGCTAACTGAAAGCCACACACACAGCCACAGACTGTTGTAGTTCTGCTGATATAAATGCCCAGAGCAGGCAGGTCCAGGAGATGAAAGAGGATGTGCAGAAGCTAGGGACTGAAGAGTGGCTTTGTGATGGATACAGTTTCCCCCTGGAGGTGATGGAAGATGGTTGCTCAGTACTGTTAAGTGCATCAGAGGGTACCAGATTGTACACTTTGAATAGTAATGATTCTTAATTTTGTGAAATTGTTATTTTGCTTGTGTGTATTATCAGTGAAAGACAGGGTTTTCTATAGCCCAGCTAACTTCAGGTCTGCTGTGTAGCCAAGGATGACCTTGAACTCCTAATCTTCTTCTCTCAGGTGCTAGGGTTACAAGCATGCACCACCACACTGGGTTTGTGGTGTGCTAGGGATTGAACCCCAGGCCTGTGTATGCTCGGCAAGCAAATGCTCTATCAACTTATCTGTATCCCAAGCCCACAAGATTTTTTTTTCTTTTAAATAGTTTCTTTTAGAATCTTTTAAATCAAGTATTCTACATCCAAGATGCTGTCATTTTCAGGTGGGAAACAAACCCTGTGTGGGACCTATGTACCCCAGAGTGTCATAGCCGGGATGATAATCCTGTAAAGGATGATCTTGGGGGCATGAATTAGAGCCAAATCCCACGGACAAACCTGATTCTGCAGGGACAGTATGAACAGAGATTGCTGGTGGGCAGCTTGCTTGCTTTCCAGAGGATCCAGCTCTGGCCACTTCTACAGAACAGCCAAGAGCACTGGGCAGGGGAGGAGGTGCCCCGTTGGAAAACTGCGGGGTGTCTTGTCTTAAATATAATATTAAATCAGCACCTTTAATTAGTACGCTTAGAAAAGGCCACTAGCAATTACCTGGGACACCAAGAAGGCGTGAGCTGGAAAGAGCCTGTGAGGAAGCCACAAAAGACCATTTTGAGCAGCACATAATTGAGGAGAAAATGGATAAAAGTCCAGGAAATTACAGGGTGGGTGACAGCAGCTGATGGCCCCATCCCTATCCTGCCCAGCATCCCCCTCCCTGAGAGGACCCGAGTGTCAGGCCTGGGAAAGCCATTTGGGATATCAAATTCAGTCACACGACCTTGGCTGCAGGGCTGATGTGGCCTTCCCACAATCCTCTTGGCTAGCCAGAACTTAACCTCGCTGAGCCCTTCGCCTGAGTCAGGACAGGGCTGGCAGGTAAGGCCTGCTGTCTGAGGGCTACAGGCTATAGATCTTTATACTGGGGTGGGAGCAGCTGGCCCAAGGCCCAGAAAGCAGCTCTTTGTTTCCCAAATCTGACAACAGAGAGATGCTGTATGCATACATGCATGCCAGGAATCGAGGCTGGAAAAGACACAGCTAAAAGGCACAGCTTTTAGAATGCATCGTGTGATCCATTTGACTCCCAATTGATTTATGTCATCTGGAAATCAGATCTTTGGGAAGGTGAGCTTGACTTACCTGTGACATACCCCACCCCTCTGACTTGGACAAGAAGGGCCTCGGGCTTGGCATGTAGGCATTTAGAGATGGGGTCACATGCTTCCTAACACTCACTGTTCAACTGAGTATTTGCCCGCTGCTTCTGGCTTTTCTCTCTGTAAGATGGGAATGTTGGGCTCCAAGGGCTGACCTTGTTCCGTGCTCTCACAATGCCCCTCTTGCCTCCTCTATCACCACAGGCTGTCTGCCTCTGTTGTTTGACATGGGAGAGACTATGCTCCTTCCCCGAATCTCAGAGTGTCCTCATCTATGAAATGGATAGAATAATGACCACCAGACATAATTGGGGGAGGATTCACAGAGTGAGCAAACTCAAGTGAATGGGCCAAAAAAAAATCTTACCATTTTGGGATCCTGGTTGGGGCCTGATAGGAACAGATCTGTGGAATTCTTGCTTACCATGGAACAACTGAATCTTAGGCTGGCTATGGAGTTCAGCTCTGCTAGTGGGAAATTATGATGTCACTTCAAAGCTCTGAGGCAGGCAGAATGGAGAATGGAGCTCCTTGGCCACCTTTTCTCAGGTCTCACAAGCATTGGTGGTCACTGGCAGCTTACAGCTGTCCCTTTGTCAGCCCCTGACAGAAGCTCCTGAGTCACAGACTTGCAGTCCTTCCTCCCTTCACATTGTTCTTTGAGGCTGTTGGTTAAATAGGAATAAGTCAGTATTTGGGGAAGAGATGGTGTCTGTCCCATTTTTCAGGTTCAGCTGAGCCCTTAAAAGAAGGGGGTGGCCAAAGCCAAAGCTCTGAGATGACGATGCGACATATTCTTTTTGGAGCTCTCCACCCTGCACACCCAGCTCCTGTAGACTTAAGGGCCTCCTGAGACTGAGGTGACCAGCTCTGCCAGCCAGCCTGGAGCTTTGAGAATTTGGCACTTGTGTCCAAATCCCCTTCATCCTGGGCAAATGGGGCAGTAGGCAGCTACTCTTTGGAAACCACTAGGGAACGAGGGGGCCCGAAGACAAGATATCCTGTGCCAAACCTCTTGAGTCAGGCTGTATGTCACCGTCCTGATATCTGGAATGTCCTGTCCAAAGAACTATATACTGATGACTATGACCTCTACTTTCTGGTCCTCTTGTCAACAGCAGGAACCAGACCCTGCAGGACAAGTCTCAGAAGAGTGGTGGGTCTTCTGAGCCTCCGTGAATACAGGAAGACCAGAACATTTTGCAAAGTACTATGAGTTAGAAAAGATGTTTTTATTCACAGAAGATGGAAACTCAACTCAAGAGAAGTAAAAAGAAAAGATCAGGGAAAGGTGTGATGCCTAGAGTTGAGACATTTCGAGGACTGAGGCAGTACCTGGCCCTGTGGCCATGCACCTCCATCCCGGTGGTAACCCCCTCTCCTGCTCCATAAGCTAGCTTCTTTGGCAGCCTTGTCCTCAGGTATTGTGTGGGTGCCAAGGTGGACCAGCCAGCAACCCAATAGAATGAGAGCACAAGTCCCAGAGTTGACACTGATTGGCCAGCAGGTGGTCCAGGAAAGAAGAGGAGAGCCTGGGTTGCAGCCAGAGTATGCTTAGGAGATTTGATTGTTGGTCTCTGGAAGACCTGGAATTTTATGAGGTGGCTGTCCCCTGAAGGATGCCTTATTGTCTGAGCAAGGTGGGAAGGAATGAGCCTGACCTCTGTGTTGTCCTCTTGTTCAACCACTCCAGGTTCTTCTGTGACCCAGTTGCTGGCCCGAGACATGGACAATGACCCCTTGGTGTTTGGCGTTTCTGGGGAGGAGGCCTCCCGCTTCTTTGCCGTGGAGCCTGACACTGGTGTGGTGTGGCTCCGGCAGCCGCTGGACAGAGAGGTATGGCATATAGCCCCCGAATCTCAGGCCTTTTTTTGGAGGAACAGGGGCAAATAACAGAAGAGGGTGGCTCACCATCTTTGGGGGAACCTTATTTCAAGCCCTATCCCACCACTGCTGGGACCACTTGTTTCAGTGGTAGCTCTCTTCCAGGACTGTGTTGGATCTGGGGCTGGAGTGGGTCCAAGGTGGGTTCTCCAAGCCAGGAGTAGCATTGGGTAAGCAAAAGGAAAGTGACCATGGGGTCAGCTCATAGAATCATTTTCTGTGGCTTGGAGTAGTCTAATCATCTGCTCCTGCAGATATTTTCTATAGCAACAAGCATGACAGTCCTCAGCAAAAGCATGTGAGCACATCCCCAGGCCTTGTCCTAGCCTGTATCTCAGGACATGGCTGCAGAAGTGGTTAGTGGTTTGCTCAACATCATACGGCCAAGAATGGCGTCCAAGATTCTTGACTTTCTTCACTCACTGTCTTCAGGAGGGATTCAGATTCCCTAAGTGCTAAGAGGCAGTGCTAGGTTTTTAGGGACACCTTTGAACACCAGTCCCAGATGAGGTCCTGGACAATGCTGGAACACCTGTAGCCACACCCAGGGCCAGGACCCAGGGCCTCTCTAACTCTGTTCTCTTCTTTTGTTCCTTCTCATTTAGACTAAGTCTGAGTTCACAGTGGAGTTCTCCGTCAGTGACCACCAAGGGGTGAGTGTCCCTTGAATCCCTGTTGCCCTAGGATGGCTATTGTGGACTTAGCAGGTCTCTGGGCTGCATGGGTAGAGAGAAGCCAGAGGGGAGTGACAATGTTGAGCCCTGTCTATTTCTCTCCAGGTGATCACACGGAAGGTGAACATTCAAGTTGGAGATGTGAACGACAATGCGCCCACATTCCACAACCAGCCGTATAGCGTGCGCATCCCTGAGGTAGGAACCTTCCAGTTCATGTGTGGAATGGGTGTGTGTGTGTTGGGGGGGGGTGGATTCTGAGACCACAGCTGCTCTCCAGTCCAGCTGGGTTGTCTGTATGGTGATCTGAGTACAAGCAGATGCAGCTGTTTCCTGTTCTTGCTCTCGCCCAGATTCCACTTGAGCTTAATGAAAGCCCCCCATTCTGTGGTTGAAAGAATGCCTGGGGCAGTGGGTGGAGCCTCAGGCCTGAGAGAAGGCCTGCCTTCCTACCTCCCAACCGCTGGCAGAGCTCGCCCTACCTAGAGTTAGCAATGGAATGGGAATAGGGAGAGAGAAGTCTTATATGCCCTCTTCCCTTTCATCTGCAGGCTGCTGAGGGCCTTGGACAGGGCATTTGGACAGGTCTTACTCCAGACCTGCTTGCTTTGACCAGAATCCGGTTCCTGCAGGACTGGAGAACTTGCAGGTCCCTAGCTGTGTGGTCTGGCCTGCAGTCTCCCAAGTGTCTGTTCTGTGTACTCTGAATATGTTTGCATGAGTGCATGTGTGTAAAATCAAGCCGTCGTTGGTAACTGAGAAGTACAAATTATTTCATTACAAACGGTTCATTGATAAGCTGGCTCCTGATGGCAGCAGGGCTCTCTTCACTGGCTGTCTCTTACCACGATGGCTGCTGGCGGTCTTCAGGGCTGGCAGTTAGCTATGAGAAGACCCTGACTGAGACAGATAAAGAGCTTCTAACTGGGTGACCCTCCGTCCCCTCAGGGCTCAAGCTGGGGCAGCAGCAGTAAGAGCTGGGATGAAAATGATGGAGAGATCCTGGAAGGGCAGGCTGGCACCATATGCTTGAGTCCTAACTCCTTTGTGTCATCTGGCACTGTATGGGGAACAAGAAGAGGCAAGGACTCCCTAGGATTAAGTGGAAGAAGGACTTACCCAAGGTCATACAGCTGCAACTGTGACCCTAACTTCAGGGACAGCAAAGTCTCCTGAAGGATGAAGAGATCTTGTCTCACACCCCAGAGGTCCTGGCTCTCATCATTCAGTGGTGAGCCATGGGTCCTATACTTGTGCTAGCTGGATGATAGGAGGAAAACTGTAAGGCTAGAACTGTCCAATGGTGCCTGGGCCCCTTCCTTATCTGGAACAGGAAAGCAGGAGGGAGAGGCCACGTTCATCAGCTTGGGGGCACAGTACCCTGCTATGCCTGGGGAACAGCAGCTTGGCTCCTGGCTCTCGTTCACTTGGAAGTGCCCCTAATTCAATTAAGGGGCTCTACGTGCCAGTCTGCACTCTGAGCCTGGACTCAGAAGCCAAGGGCATGGCTCAGAGTTAATGAGCCTTGTGCCCATTGCTCAGCTGCCATCCTGGCAGGCCCGGCAGTCCTCTGTCCTCCCTGGAGAGGGAATGGCAGGCAACAGCAGTAGCAAGAGGACAAGCAGTCCTGTCCCCTCCTCCTCAGCCCTTGGGCTGGAGGCCAACTCTTTCCTCCCTCCTCCTGCAGAGATACAGCCTGCAGAGTACACTCGTGCTGGAACCCCTTACTATTAGGGTCCTCCAAGTCTCTTGGCTTCCACTGCTGTACATTTAATTAGCAAGGATTGTCCAGTGTCTGCCCTGGCTTGGTTCTCTGTGGCTGTCATTCTCAGGAGGCCTGAGAGGCTGCAGAAGCCAGGAATGTAAGGGCTCAAGGCAAACCAACCCCAGGACAGACCCCTGCCCATGCATTGTCTTTGACCCCTCTGGGCCTAGTCTTCCTTGTCACATAATACTGAAGAGGTGACAGATACCTGCTGAGGAAGGCTGCTGCAGAAGGCGTACAGTGCTGGAGGAAGGCCTGTGCACTTTATTTGGTCAGTCTGTGGCCTGATACTTGGTGCTGGTTTGGGGGCTGCTCCATGTGTCCAGGGCATGTGATTTCAGCTAGATGGAGGTCCAACCATCTTGGCATGGCCCAGCCTGGACCTGGTGTGGTCACCTGAGGGGAATGAGCTTCTTGGCTTAAGCCCCAATTGGGGAACCAGCACAGGGCCTGTTGGCCCCTGTCCTGGAACAGAGAATAGAGTTTTCTACTTGCATTAAAAGTACCTGGACATACCATGGTCCTCTGGAGAAGCAAATTCAATGGAAGGGGTCCTGGAATGAGAGCAGAGTGAGACCATAGAGCAGAGTGATATGGTTGGGGGGAGGGTCAGACATATCACAGACCCTGTTGGGAATGAGTGCCTGGTAACTGCCAGGGTGACTAGAAGTTACTCGGGCTTTCTGGAGGAGGTGGTTTCCAGTAGACTTCATAGCAGTAGGTGGAAGGACAGTAGAGAAAAGGCCTCTGGTTCTTGTCATGCAAACTTCCTGGGTAAGACTTTAGATCTGCCATAGTCTGTCTGTCTGCTGGCTTGGTATATATGTGTGTGCGTGTGTATGGAGGAGAGATATAGATTCCCAACTAAGGGATTGATCAGGACATGTCAGACCTCTAAGGGTGCTGCCTAGCAGGGCATGCTTTTGCCTCCCAGGACCTCCTTATGCTTTAGGGATGGTGGAAATTCATAGACCGCCTCTAACCACTCAGCTCCCCTATGAGCATTTACGACACTGGACCAAACTGTTTACCTTCCTAACCTCAAAGTCTCCAATCCTGGGACCTGATGATAACCGGTCTGTGTGGTCAGAATAGCATGGCTATGATGCTGACACACAGATCCTCCCTTGCCTTGCCAGGGATATGCTGAGCTCCCTGTGCGTGGAGGCATGCAAGCCGAAGCCAGGGAGCCACTCTCCTCCAGACATCTAGCACTGTGTATTACAAATGTAATGAACTGGGGGGGGGGGGCGAACCCCAGTGCCCCAGCGCCCCAGCAGAATTTCCTGGGAGACCAGTCACTCAGAGATATCTTCCCTGTGATGCGGCCTCAGTAGATCAAGGAGATCTGAGTTTGTGTCTGGGTTGTGGGGCTAGCCATGCTTAGGCAAGTCACTGACCCATTCTGAGCTCTGTCCATCTTTTTAATTTTTCTTTTGGACAAGGTCTTGTGAAGTTCCTAGTCTGGCCTTACGTACACTATAGGCCTGTGCCACCATGCTGGGGAGGCCTAAAATCTGCAAGCTGGTGACAATGAGCCCAGCTAGGTTTGGGGAGCTTCGCAGAGTGACTGGAGGGTTAGAGCAGCTGCCTGGAGCCAGCCATGATGCCCTTGGGGACCTCAGTCTCTGAGGTCAGGCATAGCGGGGTGGGAGGCACTTAAGCCAAGACCCAATCCCCCAGTCTGCCCAGACCTGTGCCTGGTGCCCCTAAGGGTCCAGCCTCTCCACCAGGAGGAAGCAGACAGGTGTGTGTTTGCATTTGTTTGTGCTGTCTTCCCTCCTGCCCACTCTCCTCCCCTCGCTAAGCGGCTCTCTCCATGTAATTATCCATTTTATCAGGGCAAAAAGGCCCTGCAATTCACTTGTCGAAGCTCTAACGAGGGAGCTCGGATGCTTTCAAGTCTGTAAAGAAAAGGGAAATCCAACTAGAATTGGCAACTTAATTCACCAAGCCAGCCTCGACAGACCTCATTAAGCCCCCGTGTATTCATTTCAGCCTAATGGCTGTCACGCTGACTGCTGTTTGATTTGCTGTAATAGACTTTTATGGCCTGCCAATTTGCTCAAACGTGTTTGCCTGTGTCTGTGCCCAGCGGTACTGCTCCACTACCTCGGCGAGGAGCCCGGCCTGCCTTGCTGACCTTCAGCGCCATCCAGCCTGCTGCTCTCTGGAGGCCAGTCCGGAGTCCTGCAGGGTGCCGAGGGAGGTGACCCTGACACTGGGGTATTTGGGCAGCAGGGTAGAGATCCAGAAGGGTTGGTGGCTTCTGGGACAAGCAATCGAGAGTCCCCTGGAGTCTCAGGGACACTGTGTCCTTGATGTTTGAACAAGCACAGCCTCCTCAGCTGGGCAGCTTCAGCTTTTATCCATCTGGTCACAACATACCTTCCACCTCACTCAGGTGAATCCTCCTATCAGCCGGAGGACTGGTCCAGGACCAGAGGGCTGGACTGCTGGCCCAACTTGCTCTGTTCTCAAAGACCCTTCTAACTCATTAAAGTACAACTCAATTGAGCCTTCAAAGTCCAGGTGGGGTCTGTGCAGCCTGATCTGCAGTGTGCCTTTTTTTTTTTTTCCTCATGAATACAACACACATTTGTTGAGTAGCTACTGGGTGGGGCCCAGGATTCTTAGATGACTTGAGCACGCGGGGGAGGGAAGTGGATCCCCCTACTTTCCGGTTATGCCGCTTTAAATGACTTTCTCTATTCTGTCCCCCCGCCCCGGGAACCCTCCATGTCCTGTCTTTTTGTCTGTCTATAAGTACTCTAACACTGAACCACACAGCCAGAACCGCCCCCCCCCCTTACTTTTTATTTTAAAATAGTCTCATCAAGAGGCCCAGGCTGGCCTTGACCATTCAGTCCTGCCTCAAGCTCCAGAATAACTGGGATAAGAGGCCTGCAGCACCATGTTCAGCTTGGATTTCTATCATCTTCTCTAGAAGATAAATGTTGATATTTGTTTATCAGTGCTAACGTAGGCAGGAGAAGTTCTTAGCCTAAATGGTCTGAGATCTTCATCCTCAGAAAAGGCCGTTTTATAAAGGGAGAAACCAGTGAGTGATGTCTGATTGCGCCTCAACCTACTAAATGTCATGACAGCTTTGTGTGTGTGGCCTAATGGAAGCATGCAGGAAGTATGTGCTAAGTCCTATTAGGATGCATAGGAGTTCATTAGAGTACATAACTAATATTGTGTGTTTCCTGGAATCTTTTGGCATCTTTTTTTATATACAGGAATCTCCCAAAGAAGGTGAATTCTAACCCAGATCAGAGGCTCTGCTGAATCAAGATGGTAGCTGGGGGCTAGGAGTATAGGTCCCTTGCAAGTCCCCATGCTACTTCAAAGAGACTAATGGAGACAAAGACAGGCTGAAAGTAACATTCTGGGCCTGCTCAGGTCTCTTTGGCACTTGGATCCCATAGAGAGCTTTGTCAGCTGGGGCTTTAGTAACTGGTGGTAGTGTGAAGAGGCTAAGGAGGAGTTCACAGAAGAGGCCTGGGAGTTCAAGGAAGCAGGTCCTTACCAGAGAGCTGGCCTAGGGTCCTACTGGGCACCTGTTTCTGCCCCTTAACAAGGACAGAGGATCATTACTCACTGCCTGACCTTGTACATAGGTGGGACAGAGGGACAGCCACCAGCCAATGGAAACGCTCTTCATTGTTTTTTTTTTATTACTGTGATGAGACTCCATAACTAAGGATGATCATGATGATACTCATGGCCTCACCTAAGCTACCATTAAATGCTTTCTTCTGCAAGTTGTCTTGGCCGTGGATTCTTAGCACAGCAATAGAAAAGTAAAGTGAGTCCATGATCATCACAGCAGGGGGCATGGCGGCAGGCAGGCATGGTGCTGGAGGAATCCTGAGAGCTCACATCTGGACTCACAAAGAGGAGGCAGCGAGGGCCAGCTGCTTCTCTTCTCCCTATAGAGTGGAAACACCTTACATACATTCTCATGTCAACACGAATGACCCCAGGTATGCATGTAAAATGCTCCGCATGAGGACCAGGATGAACATGTGTCTGACCTATGGCTATGGCCATATATTTGTCTCCACCACTAGAGCAAGGATGAAACTTGCTGAACACTGAGCCAGGCCCTGGCATGTGCTTGGAGCCCACTGAGTGTCTTGTCACACATGAACCTCACAGTGAGCAGAGAGGTGTCCCCTTTCTGAAGATGGAAGGAGAGTTTGTTTATACAGGGGCTTTGCCAGCCAGAGTGTCTTCTATGTGCTGCTCATATAGATGTGAGGAGCAACAGGCATGACACTGACCTGGGATGGGGAGCTCATTCATACCCCTCGTCTTCTGCAATATCAAAGTAGTTGAGTTCCCAGATGGCAGCCTTTGGTGCCTGCCAGTGCCTGGATCTCAGACTTTCCATGCCAAGGCATGTAGGGAGTCATGTGATCGTGACTATATGAGCTTGGAGCATGTGAGAACCCAAGAAGCTCAGTTAGTACCCCGGCCGCCCTGCATGACTTCAGTGTGCAAGTTAGCAGTGAATGATTGATGAACTGCATCCTCAGGTGGCAGGAGGGGTGGGGGCGGGGTTCCCCCTGGCATGTGCTGCCACCCCCTCTAGGGTGTCAGCTTTACTCACGATAGTGTCATCTCCCCCAAGCCAGGGAAGGCAGCCCCTTGACAGACTGTATTAATTTATATGTCGGGGCCACAATGCCTGCAGCCCCCTCTGCATTTGTAACCAGTGGCCTATTGATCGGGGAGAGAAAGAGCAATAAATCATCTTGGCCTGGGATTCTGTTGGTCACGGTGGGGCAAGCCAGCTGCCCAAGATGGAGGCCTGCGCTATGACTATGCCCAAGGCTGTCACTCACCCTTTCACTCATGGCCTTGGCCTCCTCCCTCTGTCAGTGCAGTGACAGAGCGCTGGGACTCCCTCTCTTTCACCAGAGGTGTATGCCCCAGCCCGCAGCAGCCGAGACAGGCGCTGGCCTGGCAGCAAAGATGACCCTTGTGTATCCAGCTGCCATCCGCCCCAAGGAGGGATGTTTGTGTATGTGTGTGAGTGTGAGTGAGTGAGCGAGTGAGTGAGCGAGTGAGTAAGAGGGGGGTACGGAGAGACAGAGACAGCAGCAGCAAGCTAGAATTTAAATACTCCCATCTGGGTCTTAGAAGATAGAGGCTCAGTGAGCAAAGCACTTGCCATGCAAACCTGAGGACCTGAGTTTGATTCTCCAGTGCCCGTGTAAATCCGGAAATAGTAGCATGCACCTGTAATTACCCTACAGTGGTAAGGGGCAGGGACAGGAGAAGCCACAGAAGTGTGTGGGCCAGCTACCCTGGTGCATGTGGCAGCTAACAACAAGACAGGAGGCAAGAATTGAAACCGGAGACTGTCCTCTGACCTCCGTATACATGCCATGGCACGTGCACCCACACATACATGAGCACAGCTGTGTACACACACACAGGTGCATTTTTCTGTGGGACCTCTCACTATACCTTCATGACAGCTCTGAGCAAGAAAAGATTCAAGTTTTACATTTATAGATGAGGGAAACTAAGGCCAAGACAAATATCCCTGCTGACTTGTCTCCAAGTTCCCAAGTGAAGCCATTTGTATTGTCCGACCCCACTCTATAGCAACATCCTTCTCCTGTGCATGTGCGTGGTCTGCCCCACCGTCTCCAGCAGTGTCCCACTCCTCAGAGCTTTACACACCACCCACTCACAACACGTGAGAGAGAGAGAGAGAGAGAGAGAGAGAGAGAGAGAGGACATTCAGCAGAGGATTGTGAAAGGCCCAGGAGAACAGGGTTTTCTGGACATGAAGAGAGCTCTCTACCTTTGGTTGGTGGATACCAGGGATTAGTGGCCAGAAGCCAACAGCCCAGTAGGAGATGGAAGATGTAGAAAATCTGCAGTGAAAGAAGTGGATGAATGTGAAAACCAGAGTTTAACTACTTAGAACTCATGTAAATGCAGGGAGGACACAGTGGTCCACATGATTCCAGCCTCGGGGTGCCGAGACAGGGGTCCCCAGAGCAGGCTGACTAAGGAGATTAGACAACTGGTGAGGTCTGGGTTTGAGAGACTCTGCCTCAGTGAAATGAGGTGGAAGAGAGATGGAGGATTCCAACATCAGCCACAGGCTTCCATATGCACATACACACGTGTACCACGTGTACACACACACACACACACACACACACACACACACACACTTACACCTACATATACACAAAACATGCATATACACATGAAAAGGGCACAAAAGGGGATGGTGGGATGGGTCAGTGTGTAAAAACAGGTGCAGAGTAAATCTTGTCTTAAACCTGAGTTTGGGGCCCAGAATTCCTATAAAGGTGTAAGGAGAGAAGTGACTTTTGAAAGTTGTCATCTGATGAGCGCGGGGGCATGCACACCACGACTACTGTGTACCCATCTCCATTAAATAATACATTTTAAAATTAATTTTACTTTATGTGCATTGATGTTTTGACTGCCATGTGTATCCGTATAAAAGTGTCAGATCCCCTGGAACTGGGGTTACAGACAGGTGTAGCTACCATGTGGGTGCTGGTGGCCTTTGGAAGAGCAGCCAGTGCTCTTAACCACTGAGCCATCTCTCTAGCCCCAGTAATACATTTTTAAAACATTAAACTTTGGGGCTCGTAGATGGCTCAGAGTATTTGCTTTGAGTTTAATTCCCAGCACCCACGTCAGGCAGCTCACAGCTGCCCATAACCCCAGTTTCTGGAGATCTGACACCCTCTTTTGGACTCTTCAGGCACATGAACATACATACGCACAAATAAATATAAAACCCTATCAAAGTAAAATGGTACACACAAAAAGACACGACAGGCGAAAAATGGCCATGGCCATCGAGACATAACTGGAATATGTCCTGTGTTCCTATAGACTTCTGTCCCTCAGGGTGATAGTCCACCTACAAAATAGGTGGTTATTACTTCTACAGAGGGCCAAAGCCTTGATTCAGGCCACTTGTTCAAGGACAAAGAAAGCTCTGAGGACCTGAGCTAGTCAAAGAAGAGTCTCACGGAAGCAACATAGAGGTGCCCTGAAGCCCATTCCTGAGCTAGAGCTATGCTCTGTGTCCCCAGCCAGGGAGAGGTGGTGATGCCCCCAGATTCCAGGGCTGAGGCCCGAGGCTGCTGGGGGATGCAGGGTACAGGTGCAGCATATACTTGAGGAACCTCCAGTAAGCCACATTCTGCCTGTCTCCTGGGGTGTGGGGATTTAATCTCAGCCCTTGGCTTCCACTTATCCTAACAAGTATTGTCAAAACAGCTCAGGGACAGGCCCACAGCCCCTGTGACATTGAGTCCCACAGCACAATGGGCTGTTTTGATGGTTTTGCCAGTTGCCTGACCCTCCTTGTTTCCTACCAGGAGGGGACAGCACTCTCGCACGCTTTCTGCAGATGGAATTAGTATAATTTCTCTGATTCCCCAGCAGCCTTTAATTACTTTGTAACTTTGTGGTGCTTGCTAGAAGCAGGAGGGACTAGGCTTTCTCTCTTTATAATAACCTTAAGTGGAAGCTGCCTGTCCATTTATTAAAAAGCCTGGTCTTCTCTCCAGATGAGATAATGCCACAGGGAGATATCGCCCCTGCTATAATCACTAGGTGCAATAGAATAATCCCTGCCTGCATCCCTCCCTCCATTATCCATCACCAGCCCTCCTCCAAGGACAGGGATTGAGGAGAGCTCCAGGCCAGGTCATGTCCTTGTTGGAGAGGGCACAGGCTCGCTGGTCCCCTCTCTGAAGCTTGCCCCAATGAGAGGAAGATGGCACGGAGTCCCCGTCTATCTTTCCCTTCTCTCTAGAACCCTTAGGGTAGCCTCGCTGCAGTCTTGCCTTCACAGTACCACCGAGTTTCAAAGCCATCTCTTGTCTTCAGCAGTAGCCACCAGAACAGAGTTCCAGAGCTCTCTCTTCCAGAGCTTTCTCCAGGCAAGAGAAAGAAAGCATCTTGGGATGCTTCTGCACTCCTCCATCCCAGTTTCTAGCTGGCCAGACTCTGCTTCCTGACCAGCATCAAGCCAGTGAGCAGGCCCTCCTGTTGTGGTCACCTGATCATAAACCCAGATGAGCTCCCTCGGCAAGTCAGCCAGGCACGTTCTGACCAGAAAAGGGTGAAGATCTCACTTGTGGCCACATTACTCATCTAGAGCTCTGGACATCACCTCGTTAATAGGACTGCTCGTCCTGGTCTGTACCCCACAGAGGGTAACCTCCCCAAAGTTGATATTTGAAATGTAGTCTCTGCTGTGAGAGCCAGAGTGGCTCTAAGTGCCCACGGCATTTGAAAGGGAACTCAGGAGGTAGTAAGCTTCTGCAGGTCTCCAGGGTGGAGCCATAATCGAATCCTTGTGGCTTCTTGGGACTATTCCCAAGTCCAGGAGATGTTCACACGTGCATGCAGGTGTATGTGCTGCTGTGTCTCCACTGGAATCTGTTTAAACCCAAGAGACCCAAGAGAGCCCATTGTAAGTGGGCTTCTGACCGTGGGCCAAAACTGTGAGCCCAAACAACCTTTTTACTTTATACGGTTCCCACCCTCAGCTGTTTGGTTATAACAACAAAAACAGGGTCAATGTAGTAGGCCTCAAGGACAGGAAGACGTTGTGTGTGAAGCCTCATGTAAGTGGCACCGGTTGGTCACTCATTGGCATGTTCTGAGCCAATGTGTCATTGAAGCATCTGGGGTGCAACTGGCGTGCTTACCAAGCGCAAGCATTTGTGCAACTGCCCCAGGTCAGGAAATAGGCCTGGGTGCACCCGTACAGCTTTCCCACTCTTCTCCTCCCCTCAAGGTGGCCTAGATGCCTGTTTCTAGGGCACACAGTGCTGTTGCCTGCCATTGCAATAGGACATGTTCCCATTAAGGTTTGGTTTTGTTTTAGATAGGGTCTTATTATATGTCCCAGCCTGGCCTCAGACTCAAAATCTGCCTGCCTCAGCCCTCGAAGTACTGAAATAACAGGTGTGTGTCACTATATCTGGGGCTTCTGTCCGGCTTTTATTTTTGCCAGAGCCCCTGGGAGCAGGCAACCATGCCAAACTGGGAGGTCGCTCCCCTCGATGGGGAGGAGCACTATATCGGGAGTCTCAAGAACAGGAATAAAGCTTGAATGCTGGGTACATTAGCAGCTGTGCCCCCAGAACATTTGCCATCTGTGAGTCCAGATGAGTGACTTGAGAGATGTCTTTAGACCCTTTTCTCCAGCTTAGGACATCTCTGCAGGTGAGATGAGCTAGGCAAGAAACTGTTGGAGTGGTGGAAATAAAGAGAATGGTGAAAATAAACAAAAACCTCAAAGCAGTCCTTGAAATTGCTGTGAAAGGTATACCCCTATTGATATAGTTAGGGAGACCCAGAGAGGACAAGCAACTTGTCCAAGGTCACACAGCTAATCCCGGCTCTCACTGTTTTTGCTGTGCTATGACCAGTTTGCATGCATCCTGTTCCTGCAGCATCCACTCAGGGGCTGGGCTCAGTCGTGGGGGTTTGCTGTCTCCAGGAAACAGCCGTAAGTCTGGAGGTGGAAGGTGGAGGGTATGCGGTTAAGGAAGGATTCTTTGAGGTGACTTTATTATGTCCCAGCATCTTCTGCTGCCTACAAAGTTGTGGTTCATATCAGCAGCCCAATCTCTGGCCCGCATGAGAAAACACAAAAATCTTTAAAGGTTTCTTACAGGCTGGAATGGATTTTTTTTTTCTTTGCTGGTCAGGGCTGGGGCAGGTGGAAGACAGAAGAATTAATTCTTGTAATGCACTGTCTTGTGCCTTTCCTTCCTGTGAACCATCAGGTCTTCTAAACCCAGGGGCTAGCAAACCTAAAAGAATTGTACCAACCACAGCCCCAAAGATGGAGATGGAGGCGATGCGTCAGCAATCACTGGGGCGGAAGACCCTAAATGGTGTGGAAGTAATGCCTAAAGTGTGCCGCGATTACAGACATTTCCAACAGGCCGAAGGCGACCAGGGCGGCGCCAGTGGCTGAGGAAATAAATCCTGAAGTGTGGGGCCCCCGAGAGCACAAGGCTGGTGCAGGACAGAGGAGGATAGTGGGGCTCACTCCTTCATTCCCCATCTATCTACTCTATCCCAGTCAGAGTCTCTGAGACAGGCAGCAGCATTTTTCTTCCAGCTGGAGATGAAACAAAGCGGAAGAGTACTTGCCAAGGGTGGTCAAAGCCTGGGGTGGGCTCCATGCCTAACACCCTCAGTCATATTCTCACTCATATTCTACCTTATATTAGAGAGAGAGACAGAGACACAGAGAGAGAGACAGAGACAGAGAGAGAAGGGGATAGAGAGTATGGCTCTCTGTCCCTGGTATGTTCTGTCCCCTAAGGTTTGGAGTTCCACTTGGTTTTAGTTGAGTTCAGAACTAGTGAGGTGGTAGAGAAAAGGATGCCTCGTTCAGAACAGGCATCATTTAAAGATAATAGTAGGCAAAGTAATGACTCTCACCCTCATCTGACCACAGGGCTTCATTGATGGGATGACCCCGTGTTGTCTCCGGGGAATGGTCAGAGAAGGTTTGTGTATGGGGGGTGGGAGGAGATCCTCAGCTGGCTTTAAAAATGGAAGTGTCAAAATATCATACTAATGCCCAATACCTTGTACCTTAATTAAAAAACATAATTAAAAATAATAAAAAGATGGATGTAACTAGGAGCTGTGGGATACAAGCATACCAGAAACTGGAGAGCAGAACTGAGAGCCTCCTGAGGCCCTCAGAAGCACCTTGCCCACATGATGATCCCCCAGCCAGCCCCACTCTGGATTCTCCAAACTCTGGAACTCAAAGATGATGCATTTGGGTTACTTTAGGTCACTAAGTATGTAATAATTTATTATGGCAGCCATAGGTCATAGGTGCAGAGGTGCTCAGAAGAAAGGAGGGAGGGAGGGAAAAAAAGGGAGGGAGGGAGATGGATGACACAGTACCTGATCTCTAGGAGACTCTGGTAGCGTTACTACTTACCCTCAATGGCACCCTTTAAAACAGAAATGGAGACCTAGGACCTTGGTATCAAGTAGCTACCACCTAGAGTTTAACTCTCAAGTTGTTGAGGGAGGGGCAGAGTGGGCAGTTCAGCAGGCCAGTGCTGGCCCCACTCCATGACACCTTGTTCTGACTCGCCTGCCCTTGTCTCCCCTGTTGGGGCGGAGCCCAAGCACGCCTTCCTCCAGGTGGCAGAGCTGGGCACAGCAGCTGGACCTAAGCTTGGGAGGCTGGCACTGTCTGTAGTAGCCTCAGGGGCAGTATTGACTTTTATGGGCAGCAGACACAGGGCACCCTCCTGCTGATCACAGAACCCCCTTCCTGAGGACACAGGAACCCTTCCTGTTAAGCATAGGGCCACTGCCTGGAGGAATAGGGCACCCCTTTCTGCTGGGTTCCCCACCTGCAGTTTGTTGTTGAGGTATATAGAATCCCCAAAGATGGAAAGGCAGCCACCCACAGGGTCCTTCTCTTTGAGGAAGGATGAGCAAGACTCCATTGACCTTGCCTCCCAGACTTTTAAACCAGCCTCCATCCTTATGTCTTGTCTCATACATGGGACTTTGGGACTTACCAGTTGGTTGAAGATTAGTCTGTCTTAACAATCTGCAACAACCAAGTCTAGGAGTCCTGGGTAGAGGGAAAGCTGACTAACAATAGAAAGGATGACAATGAGGATGGAAGACACCCTTCATTCATTCATGTTCCTGTCACAGTCAGTCGATGACAACAAAGTGCCTGGCAGTGCCTCTATGAAGCAAAGAGAGGTTTATTGTCCTGATAGCATTGGGGTCCAGTGTCCACATGGCATGCTTTAGGTTTGGCAAGGGCTGCCCCTTGTCTTCATCATCTCATGGCACATGGTGGATGCCAAGGAGGGAACAAGCTATTACATGTAGAACCAGACAAGAACTAGGTTCTCCAAAACTTCTTTGAGAGTCCAATAACCTACAGAACTGCCACTAGCCTTCTAAAGGTTCTGCCGCTAGCCAGTAGCACCAGCCTAGAGATTGCATCTTTATAATCTTTTAGAGATAATCAATATCTGAGTCATAGCAATAGGCTTAGGGTTGTTCCCATTTGTAAGATGGGGATGTGTCTGTCCCCAGAGACACCAAGTTAGTTGCTTCTATCACACAGCAGACTGGGACATAGCGATACTTAAGGATCATGGGGCTGGGTAGTGACATGGGGTTCATGCCACATCAGGGGACCATGCCTGGGATTCTCAGAAAATCTGCAGGAATAGGCAGGGTGCAAGAGCTGGGGTCTCACAAACCCTCCTTACAGCCTTTCACCCAGGACTTGGGTACTGGATGTCTCCCCCAGCCCTAGAAATCTGGTGGTGTTTCTGGAGAGACTGCTCTGCTTGTGCCAGCACGCATGCTTGCACACACCTCACTGGGTATCTGCCCTGCCTCCTTCTGTCCCAGTGTCTCCCTCATGGGTCAGTGCCCCAGAGCGTTAAATCATGAACAAATCGGCTGAAGCCAGCAGGAGGGTAAGAGGACGGAGGGAGGGGACGTGGCCAGCAGGCCATTAGCAGTGTGCTGCACAGGCAGAGGCTCGGCTGATTGGGAAAGTGTCTCGTCAGAGGCCTCAATGGTATGATGTGCCTGAGACACGTGGGACTGGATGCCTTTCTGAAGATTCACAGAACCTGCATGGCTTACAGCAGACTTGAATCTGTCAAGAGAACAGTGTTCAGATAGACTCTGTTTCTCCCTAGCCAGTAAGCCAGTAATGTCCCCCGTGAAGGAGGCAGAGCATACCCAAATTGGTACAGGTCTGCTGTGGATTCTGGCCTGAGCCACCAAGCCAGAAGTTTAGCTTTGCTGGCCCCGATCTTTCTCATCTTAGAATGGGGACAGTGACAAACCTACAAAAGGTTCCTGTCTGTGTGGAACACTCAAGAACAGGGCTCACCTGGGCATCGTAAGTGCTCTTGAAGTCGTGGTGGTCTGAATAGGAATGTTTCCGGTAGGCTCCATGTTGGAAGGCATAGACATCAGGGAGTGGCACTACTTAGGAGGTGTGGCCTTGGTGGAGGCAGTGTTCCATTAGGGGTGGGCTTTGAAGTTTTAAAAGACTATGGCAGACCCAGTTCTTTCTCTTCCTGTGGCCTGCAGATGAGGATGTAGCTTTCAGCTACTGTTCCCGTATTCTGCTTGTGGCCCAGTTCCCTGCTGTGTTGGTAATGGACTAAACCTCTGAACTGTAAGCCAGCCCCAATTAAATGATTTAATTTTTAAGAGTTGCTGTGATCATGGTGCCTAAGACATGACTATGACAACCCCTAAAGAGTAGAAGAGCCAACCATGCTGATGACTCCCTGGGAGAGCATTTGGGGATTTTTCCATTTGGCTTTGCCCCTTTCATCTTGCTGGGCCTCTGTTTACCATCTGAAAAATAGGGTAATAGTTTTGGCTATGGCTATAAGGAGCAGAGAAGCTAGTGGGTCTGAAATGACAGCTGACTTAGGGCTGAGGTCCCTAGTCCTGAGTGGCTGGGTGGGATTCCCATACCCAGGAGGAAATGAAAACCAGCATTGAGATAGGGACAAACATGAGCTGTGTTACCCTGTGGGGCCTCTTGGGACTTGGGTTGTAGTGTTTGCACCCCAACAAAGGTCATGGCTCAGTCATATCTCAGTGGCCAGTAAACAGGAACAGGACGCATGTTGGTAAATTGAGGTTCAGGACTTCAGGATCCTCTGGACTTATCTGGTTCTCAGAGCAAGGCCCTGTGGCACTGTAACCTACAGGGCCTGGTAGGGGCTGTCAGCCAGGCAGGCCCATCCCTTCTGCACGGCTGGCCTCGCAGCCGGCCTGCAGCAGACACGGCTTTTTTGTTTTTGGTTAAAAAGCCTCATTGGAGCGTTATGATATTGCAATGTGAGGGTAATTGAGCTGAAAGCTATTCTCTTCCTGCAACTATTGAGATAGGAGTGATTGAGGTGCCGGGCCTCCCCACCAGCCTGGGGATCCTGACGAAAGTCCCACGCAGAAATAGGGCTATGAGCAAAGAGGGCCCTGATTCTGAGATTTGGGGTTCCCAGGCCAGGCCTCTGCCCACTGGGAGCAGATAGGCAGGGTCCCCATGGGCTGGGACAGATAGAGGCTCCCCAAGTAATAGGTGTTGGGGGCTGGGCACTGGCTGTGTCCCTGCACCCTTTTAAATACTTCAGTTTCTCTTAAAACCTATCTCTTTCACCCATCCCTCCCCCCCAACATCCATCTTTTCTGTTTCAGAGGTTGAACTCAGAGCTTCTGGGATGTTAAGCAAGTCTCCCGTTGCTGAGTCACACACCCAGACTCTTTTAGTTAAATTCTAGGCAAGCAATCTACTACTGAGCCAAGCCCTACATGGTGAGCCTCTACATGGGTTATTTACTATGAGCCACACCATAGCCCAACCCTTGTGGAGTTTAGGTAAGCATGTCCTGTGCCATACCCCAGCCTCTTCCTGGCAGATTCTAGGCAAGTGTACTGCCATGGAGCCAGCCACCCTTGACCCTACTGGGACATATTTTTCTGCTTTCTGGGTCTCTCTCAAGTTGCACCCCACCTCCTCTAGTGTTTAGACACTGCAGTGTTTTCTAAGCCAAATTCTATGCACCTAAGAGTCAACCCAAGCACCCTGTTAAAGTATAGCCTCTGATTCTGCATGTCTGGGAACAAACCCGTAGTTCTGTGGCTTCCAAACTCTTGGGGATGCTAATGCTTGTTGTGGCTATTTATTAGACTCTTTAGGGCTCTTACTATATCTGGCTAGCTCCCCTCCCCCAAATAATGAAGACAGAACCTAGTGATTTACAGCGCAGTAACTGGGCATGTATGATCTAAAATAAACTTCTAAGCTAGTCTGGCTATTTCCCAGCTGCATTCCCAAGTTACTTGCCAATAAGTCGTTCTGTCTGGGCTGTATCTGCTCCATCAGGCCACATTTCTTTCTCCATCTTCTTCTTTCTCCATCTTCTTCATTCTCCTCTCTCGCTCTTCCGGTGGCCTCATAGTTCCTACCTGAAACCCCAAGCCTGGGAACTTCTGCCTACTTCTGCCCAGTTGCAGGCTTCTAGCTATTTTTATTAACCAACCAAATTTAAATTGGGGAGCAAGGATTAAACAACATCACTTGGTATACATAAGAATGTGCTCATCTGGACAGCAACCAGATCTTGGGGGCCAGTAGTTAGCACCTGAATACACAGAGCCTCAGACTAACTCCCAACAAATACTGTTGGTCTTCCTATCTCAGTTTGAGGACTAAGACTTTAAGAAGTCATTAAGGCCATGGGCAGAGTAAAAGTGACCTCAGCATAGGGCTCAGCTGTGGGAGAGCCACCCAGTGTGACAGGCATCTGTTCTTGAGCAAGATGTCCTCATGTGGTTGTGTAGGTCATGCACTAAGCAAGGTGTGTGCTAGTGAAGTATAGTCATAAAATAAAGTGCCTGAAGCCATACCTTCTGCTACTCACTGGGTAAACTGAGGCCAAGCGCAAAGGCATCCTCATCCACTGTTCAGCCTCACATCTCCAGTAAGAATGTGGAAGTCCAAGGAAGTGATCAAAGTGCTTTGTATTTCTCTACTGGGATTGTTTCTGGGCATGGGTGTGGCCAAATCGATAGGGTGCTTGCCTAGCACGCACAAGACCCTGAGTTCAATAACTTCAGCAGCACACAAATCAAGTATGGTAGCACAGTCTTGTAATGTCAACACCTGGGAGAGGTGGAGGCAGGAAGACCAGAAACTCAATAACACCATTGTCTACACAGAGAGCCTGAAGCCAGCCAGGGCTATATGAGGAAGAAAGCTGGTAGCCTGAACTTCAGCACTCTCTTGCTGGTTGCTCACTCCCAGCTTGTAGAGCTGAGCTACAGACACAGGGCAGGAGGAGAGGGAAGATCCTGTGGAGGGGAGGGAAGATCCCTAATGGACAACATGCTTCACTCATCCAGCCATCTCCCTCAGCCATACACTCACATATACACTTGTAATTTCTGCCTGCTGGGATATTAATTGCCGCCAGGCTGAAGTGAGGGGCACCCATTAATATGAGCTCCCTCAGAAACAAGGAGCCAGCCCAGGCCGGGACTTTGTAGCTTATCTCTGCCGACCAGGCTCTCTGTGAACCGAGCTCCCCTGGCACATGGCCAGGCCCAGTGAGGACTGAGGCACAGCTCTCCTGACTGCGCTGGCGGGACTCAGCAGGCAGAGCCATTGCTACCATACAGAGATGGGCTTTGAGTCTTCGTCCACTCCTGACCTGGCCCGAGCTCTTTTTCCTCTTAGCCACCAGTGCAGTGGGGATGATTCTGGTTTATTGCTGTCAACAATGTACACAGATATACAAGGCCAGCTTTCATCTTCCTTCTTCAGTCCCAACAGTGTCATTTCTTGCTCCTTGACCACTACCCCAGAAAACAGAGTAACTCATGAAGTTGTTGTTTACCAAACATGTCCTATAGGCCTGGAACTGAGCTCAACACTTTCTAGCACCTTTCATTCCTTGGTCCACTTGGAGAAAGATGTGTCCATTTCTCATCATGCATAGAAGGAAGCAGAGGCCCAGAGATGGGATGGGGCTGCCAAGGACCACACAGCACACTAGTGCACCCTGAATTGTGCATGACATAATAGTACCCATCTCAACCTATGGCTGTGATGTATCACTCGGTTCCTTGAGGTCACCAGACACACTTAGACATCTCTACATTATGAGATAATTCTTCCTAGCTTGGGCATGGTGGCTCATGCCTATAATACTAGCTTTGATATAAACTGGAGCAGCAGGAACAGGAGTTTTGAGATGAGGAAGGAGGGAAGGAAAGAGGAAGTATGTGTTCTTCCCTGCCCTCAACACCCCATTGGCAGCTAAGGCTATCTGTCAGCAGCCTCCAGGGTCATTACTGGGTAGAATCTCCTCCTTGGATCCATTAGCACTTTCCTGTCAGTAGCTGACCCTCTAGTGTCTTGAGATATGGCTTTTTCCCTGGGACTCCTGCTGTGTTGACCCTTGTCCTTCTTCATCTCCATCTTCTTGCTAGGCAAGCCATCAGTCCTCCTCTTTTGAGATCTTAACCCTAGCATCTCCTATTCAGGATTCTAAACCTCTTGTTAGGGGCTTCCATATCCCCCACTCCACGAATACCAATGTGTCTCCAGAATTCCTACATTTCATCAATTCTAAATGCCCATTTACTCCTTGCCACAAAACATATGCAATTAAGAGTATCCTGGTGCAGATAAATGGCTTAGCAGATAAATCTGCTTTCCACCAAGCCTGATGACCTGAGTTTGAGGAGCCCATGGCAGGAGAAAACCAATGATTACGAGTTATGTCTGATCTCCACATGTGAGCCATGGTACACAAACACACACACACACACACACACACACACACACACAATGTAAATATAAAGATATTTTTTAAAATTTAGAGTTACTCCTGGTCCTTGCTATAGATAGTGGCCCATTGGATCCATTTAAAGTAACTCATCTGTGTACATTAACTCTGCCCCTGGGGACAGTAGCCAGGAATCACCCTCCTGCCCAATGGGCAAAAGCTAGGATGAATAGAAATGGAGAATTGAGGATAGAGGAGTCTCTGTACATCACCTCCTGAGTGTCAATACTCAAATTGACACTTCTTGTGCAGGCAGGAAATACCTGCATATTTTCCCTATACTTGGCTTGATTCCACACCAATGTGGAATCAAGGCCAGCCCCCTTTGGATCAAAATTTTACGCATGTCTGAGCCTCTGAGTGTGAGGTTCAGAGGCAAGGAGGGGAACAGTGTTCATTTCCTCATCCATGCACAAATTTGGTTCTCAAATATTCCCATCATATTGCGAAAAATCCTAGTCCTAGGGAGAGTTCAAGTAAGCTTCTCTCAGGAAGGGTGTCTCCTTCTGAAAGTAGACACACCCACAGACAAAGACAGAAGCCACAGGAAGGCAGGAAAGAGAGTTGGGGTTCCTCTGGGGAGCTTAAGTCCATTGGAGGCAAAGGAAGTAAGCTAGTCTGGCTCCTTCCTTCCCTTCCCAGAAGCCCCCCGGGCTACACAGCTCTAATTGATGATCTTGTTGCCCAGTAGCTGTCACAGGTCCTCAGTTCATCACAACCCATCTGACTTTCCAGGAAACTGTCATGCCAGCTCCCACCATGGTGGCTGTGGGGGACAGACACTGCCTGTGACCAGAGCAGCTGAGCTCAGGGATTATAATGACCATGGAGAGGTGTCCAGCTGGGAAAGCCCTTTTTGAGGGAACTAGGTCAGACCAAGGGTGGTGGGGAGTAGGTGGCACCCTGTGAGGTGATTTTAACGCTAAGGCTTTTAAATCTGGAAGGTACAGCCAGAGCCTGGCCCGGGCACTGGCACAGTCCTGAGGGCCATGTGTGGCTCCTGGATCCCAAATGGAGACTCAGAGGGCCTGGCTTTGAGTCCCCAGCCCTGAACCTTTCTTAGTCTAGGGACTAGAACCCTCAGACCAGAAGTTACCTCTTACTTCCTGCTATCCCTGTGTGCTGGCTTACTCTCTGTCACTTATGCTGTTCCCCTCGTGACCTGCCCTTTCCTGGCTGAGATCCACGTCATTGGTGTACCATCACCGGTGCTGGCTGGCTCACAGAGGGCACGCTGTGTGTATATGCTTTAGTATCCCGCCACCTTCTGAACTTGGTCCATTCCCTGCTGCCAGTCAGATAACACTAGGGATCATTCAGTGTAGATTTCCACATCCCCTGCTCCCTGCTTTCGAAACACATTTATACATTTATTTATTTCCTTTTGAGTGGGATGGTAGGTGCGGGTGGGCATCCATGAGGAGGTCAAAGAACAATTCGATTCTCTCCTTCTCCTTTGTGGATTCCAGGGACTGAACTCTTGTGGTCAGGATTGGCAGCAAGTGGTTTTATCCACTGAGCCATCTCACTGAGCCCCACTTCCCTTTTTAGGCAAAATCTCACAAATGGAGCTCGGGCTGGCCAAGAACTCACTATGGAACCCAGGCTAGCTGAAAACTCACAGTAATCCTTCTGCTTAGCTTCCCAAGTGCTGAGATGGCAGACATACCTGACTCCCCCACCTGGCTCTAGCCTCCTCTTGTGCTCTGGGAGGACATGAATGCCCTTTGACCTCTCCTAGGGTCAGAAACCACCAGTTCACACCTAGCCAGCTATATTTCACAGGCAATAAAACCAACAGATACTTACAGATTTAGTTACTTTTCTATTGCTGTGCTAAGACAGCACTGCCAAGACAATTTACAGAAGAAAGCATTTAATGAGGGCTCACAGTTTCAAAGGCTGAGTCCATGACTGTCATGGCAGGGAGCATGGCAGAAGACAGGCAGTTACTGGAACAGTAGCTGAGAGCTTACATCTGACCCACAAGCATGAAGCAGAGAGTGCTTACTGGGAACGACACGGGCTTTTGAAACACTCCTACACCCTCCCTCCCTGCCACCTGTGAAACACCTCCTTCAACATGGCCACACCTTCTAACCAGTCTCAAACAAGTTCACCAAGTGGAGACCAGGTATGCCAATATATGAGCCTCTATTTCCTTCTCATTCAGACTACCACATTTACCATGACACAAAACACAGCCCTGCCACCAGGAATCTTTCCCAATGTGGGAGGTGGGTAGAAGTTCACGCAACTGTGAAACCAACACTGCTAGGCCCATCTTATGCAAATACAGACCTGGGTTGCAGAGACAGGCAGTGCTTGGCCAGCTCCCAATGCAGAGAACTTAGAGGATGAGGAACCAGTGTCACAGCATAGAGGTGGGACTTTGCCTTGTTGGGCAGTGGAAAGTCCAGCTTCAAAAAGTTCTCAGTTGTTTGCAAAGCAGGATGGGATAGGAGAGATGGCAGAGGGAGGGGTGGCAGAGGGAGAAACGCAGAGACAAAGCCTGTCTTAACCGTGGGAAACTTTCACAGCAAAGTCCAGACACTACAATCCAAGATACCCAATGAAAAAATTATCTAAATATTTTTTCTAAAACATCTAAATATTGAATGGTGTCCTATTTTGAGGACTGTGACAAAATCATAAGCTGTCCAGGTGGGATGCAAATCACCTCCATACACCATATCCACACTCTATGCGCTACCTGCCCATTAGTCGTTTAACCACCTCAGTTATCTGACCAGCTAATGCCCTTCCATGGTTCTGTGTCCAAGCTATCATTATTTTACTTACAACACCAGTCATTCTGTTGTATCATTTTTCTCTTAATTTTTTGCTTTGCCTAAATTATTTATGAATTAAATATTGGAATGCATATGGAAAAACATAAAGATATCTGTGGTTCCAAATATCTCTTTACCTGTACACTTGGGGTTTCCAAGACCTATTCCCACAGGCAGAGGATAGCAAGCTCCTGTGAATTCTCTCTGCCCTGACCCCACTCCTCATTAGGGGGCTAAATCTGTATCTCCCTGTTTTGGAAGATGTCCCATGTCCCACTTCTTGCTCCCTGCATCATTTTTTTTTTCACTGAGGTTTTTGAAAGCATCCTTTGAGGCTTGCACTGTCCCCACCTCCTTCCCAGCCAGGGTCTGAATTTTAACCATTCTATTTTCTTTACAGATTTTATGATAAACAGTCCTATGTTTCCAATGCCTTTCCTAACTGTGTCAGGCTGTCCCTCGAGGCACTGTGCGGCCCTGCATGCCAAGATGCCCAATCTCATCCCCACCCCAGATGCATGACTACTCCCACCCCCCCCCGCTGGCTTTCAAGTGGCCGTCACATTTCTAGTCTACCCCAGATCCATAACATTTAGGGGCAAGTGTCCATCATCTCAGACTGAATCTGGGTCATGCAGGCTCCCGAACTACCCATGGAGCAAGTCCTGAAGCCCAGCTGGGTGTCTTCACTTCCTACCTCTACCTCAGGTAGGATCGTGGCTGCCCCTAGAAGCCATGCAAGTGCCATCTCTCATGGAAGAAAACTTCACTATCCTGGGGTCTATGGCCTTGCCTGATCTAGGCAGCTGTTGTCTGTACAGAAACAAAATGTTTGCATTTAAACCTCCCTGAGCCTGGTTCACGCACTTAAACATGCAAACATGCACGCATTCATACTTTGGAGACAAAGCCTCACCATGTAAGCCCATGTTGACTTAGAATTTGCGATCCTCACAACTCAGCCTCCTGAGTAATGGATGGAGGGAGAGAGATGTGTGCCACCACGTAGGGTGCTGGCTTTTCCTTGGGTCACTTTCTATTCCTTAGGTTCAGAAGAAGGTCTGACAGGCACATCTCTATTTCTGTGCAAATTTTGCCTCCACCATCAGCCAAGTGAGCCCCCAGAATTAAGCAACCAAGAAGATAGGGACAATTGATCAAAAAAGTTAGATTGCAGAGACCATTTGAGGCTCATTCTGCTGCTCTGTTGGTGACAGTTGGACACTGAGGCTGGGACAGGTGTGAACACAGCTGTAGTTCCAAAGGCATGCTTGGACCGAGTGAATGACGAGGCTCCAGTGCCTCTTGGATTGGCTTTCTATAAACTCCAGGAGCTTGGCCAGCCAGAGGAGAGACTGTTCTAACCAGAGAAAGTAGCAGCGCCTGGCCAGATACGGGACCATCTTCAGGTCACCTCTGCCCATGTGGGCTTCCAGGCGAGGGCCCTCACGTCCCCGCTCCCTCTGAGCTGGCCAGTGTCTACTGGAGCGCTCCAGGGAAGTGTGGTTGGCTGCCTGCTACATGGCCAGTCTCCTCCATCCAAAATGCTCATTGCACTTTTTATGGCTCGAAGCTGAGAATTTATGAAGCAGGAGAAAGACAGCGTGAGACTGAAGGAAGGGCAGGCCGGAGGGGGCGGGTGAATGGCACTTATAACCTCTGTTCAGGCCCAAAGACACTGTGCAAATTATAGCCAACGTCTCTCCCTCCATGCCCACTTTGCATTCCTGATCAGATTGCTGTCTTCTACCAGGAGCAAGGTGAGCTTGGAACCCACCACACTGGAGCTTGTCCCAGAGATAAGCAGTCTTCAGAGTACAGGCCAGGCACTGGATTTTGTGTAGGCTGGATACGAGATATCTACTGCCTCTGCAGAGAGCAGAGGGAATGCTTCCTTGATGGATAAACACCGTGCTAATGGGTTCTCACTGCTCAGAGCTCTGCAGGAGACCTGGCCTATGGTCCACCCAGGAGTTGGTGGTGAATATTTCCTAGGCCTCTTGGTATCTGGTCTGGGCCTGGAGATGGAGGAGTGAGATTCCTACTATGACCACCCCTCACACAGGGTAGTGCCAGATCCTTCTTCTCTGTGGTAATCAAATGATATCATGTCTCCACTTGGTCGTTGCCCAGACATGCTAAGTAGAAAGCTCTCTCAGGGTGGTGTTTGGTCAGGAGACCGTGAACTAGGCAGCCACTGATAGCCTGAGGTAATTCATGAAATCACAGAAAACAAATACATGCATTTGGCCAAAGTCTTCGACATCTACATGGGACTGCCTGCCACAGCTCCACACTGTGTGAGGTCAGAGGTTAGATGAGTGGGTGACACTGCAGGATTCTGTCTTGCAGATAGTTTGGGGTGAGGCTGCAGACTCACACTGGGAAAGGGTAGGATGAAGACAGAAACAGATCCACTACCAATAAGCAATAAATCCTTCTATCCAAAGCGCCAGTGGACCAGGCAGGCATACGTATGATGAGAAAGAGATCTGAAGATGAAGGAGACAGAGTTGCTAACAACTTGTGGGTGAAGGTGGTAGGAGGGGCTCTGTAGAGTGCATCTAAGGTGGGTGACAGCCTGAGTTGGAGTGACCATTGGAAATATAGGGTGCATACCCTGGCCATGCCCTGAGTCCTAGAGGCCATCTGTAGGCCTAGGAGTTTCCAGAATCTTTGGAATGAGTCAGGTCAGCTTGGCTGTGCATTTGTATTGGCTGTAAGAAGCCTCATCATCACCTTTGAAAGGCCATGCCACCACTCCGCACCCCACCTTTCCAGCTTCCATGGCCTCTATGCATGAGGGGCTGGGCTGGGAACAAGAGGCAAGGATTCTCTCATTTTGGAGCCTATACTCCTGACTCCACCCCCAAAGAGCTGCTCCATTCTCTAATTGAATAATGTGTGGAAATAATAGGATTTCTCCCGGAACCATCGGTTATGTTTCAGAGCCAAATCATAACGAGAAAGTCATTAGTAGTAATAAACACAGCAGAGAGCCAGGGACATGGTCTGTCAGGGGTCTGATGGACGACGCAGCAGGGAGGGACAGTCATCCCATTTACATTTTTGTAAGCTAGCATAATACTACCACCAATAGCCGCCCCCCCAAAAAAAGTCACAGTGCAAGAAAGTACATTAAGCTGAGGGATTTGTCCACTCCTGGTGTCACCAAAGCTAAGAATGATACAGCTGGTAATGGCTTTGCTTCTGCCAAGTGGCTCTTTATATTTCCTTAAAAACTGAGTGTCATCAGGTAATTGTCCCTTCCCATCTTTCTTCAATCAGGCTGTCTCTGAAGGGCCCACTAGTGAGAGGGCCTTGTGGGCTTCTCCTGGGCTCAGGCTTTGCACCCACAGGTTTTTTTGGTTGTTTTTTTGTTTTGTTTTTTTTTTTTTTTTTTTTTTTACTCCCTGGTTAGCTCCTGAAAAGATCTAGTGAATTGCATCGACTTCACCCCCAAATCCCACACAAGCAGAATCAAGGTTCCTGGAGGGCCATGCTGTGACCAGCCCTGTGTTGACTTCTCATGTCGTGATGCTCAAGGTTAGGGGGTTCCCCTTATGACACATAAAGATGAGGAGACTGAGGCCAAGAAGCATTTCAATTAGCAACTCCCCCAAGGGCTGGGAAGATAGCTAATTTGACAAAGTGCTTGTCGAACAAGTGTGAAGACCTGAATTCAATCCCCATTTCCCATGGAAAAGCCAGGCACAGGGATGTATGCTTGCAATCCCAGCACTGGGGAGGCAGAGAGAGGTGGAGTCCCAGGATGCGCTAGCCCTCTGGTCTACTCAAATTACTGAGCTCCAGGTCCAATGAAGAAGCCTGTCTCACAAAATAAGATGGGACAGTGGTTGAGGAAAGCATCCAACACTGACCTGTATCTAACCAACATCTAACACTCACCTGTGTGTCTCCATGTATGCACGTGGAAATTAGAAAAATCCCTTAAGGTCTCGGGCAGTTATGGGAGTCATATACAAAATAGGTGTTCAAGAAATATATGGGTTCAGTCTCTCTAGATTCTCTTAAGTGTGGTGGAGCACCTAGCTTTGTCCTTATCCCTGGGTCTATTTTTAGACAGGGACAACTGAGGCCCAAAGTCAAGGTCACTGTTGCACAGTGAGGCAGAAAAGAGAGAGGCCTGGCAGTGTCACTGCCTGCTCTCCTCATGAGGTCACCATAGGCCATGTTGCTCAGGGAGAGAGTGATAAGTGAGTTCTTATCTTATCAAATGCTGAATGTGAACTTTAAGCTTTGAACTTGTCACACCCTCCAGAAGGATCTAATGACTTGCTACCAGTCTTCCCGGGAGGCTGACAGGGAGAGGGCTGTTACCAGGTACCATCCTCTGATTAGATCATGATCATTTGTAGAGAATCCCAGAACCTTGACACTTACTCCCCTCATTTGCCCTGCATATAAACTAGGGAAACTGAGGCCCAAAAAATAGACATTTGACATTCAGGGGTGCATGATTGGTAGAGCCCTAAAGCTGTTTTTCTTCTTGGGCTCCTGTCATGTTCAACATAGCTGTTTCTTTTTGCATCTTGCATTAATCTGATTTTAGCAAAACAGTATACCAGGTGAGGGCATCGGGGTTGTCTGATGGCAAGGTGAACGCTTTCTAGCAAATGACAGGCAGCTACAAAAACTCCCTGCTCAGTGGGGATGTGAGATGTGCGATAAGCACCCAGGAGTCGGCAATCAGTCATCTCGGTTAGTGTTTGCTTTTCTTTACAAAAATGCATTTGTGTTCCTGAAGTGCACCAACATAATGTGCGTGTCCCACTGAACCAAAGCCTCGCCAAAGTGTAGGGAGGCTGGCGGGGCACAGGCTGGACTACAATGGGGAAAGTGAGGCTAGAGCAGGTGACCTGCTGAGTCTCCCATTTATCAGGAGCTGAATCAGAGCTGAGAGACTCACTGGAATCCAACATCAAGAGCTCTGGGCTGTGGAACCCTGAGAAGAGGTGTTGCCTGTCTCTGGGTGATCTGGGGAAATCCCAGTATCCCTCTAGTCCAGACCTAAGCCCTGGGTAGAGTATAGTGTGAGGCTCCCCCGATGCTGTCTCCCTGCCCGCTTCACACTATGACTCTCTTCCCAGCTAGAGGGGCAAATGAATGACCTTGACTTACAGGTGGCAGATTCCAGTCCTGTCCTCTCCATGACATCCTGGCTAGGATCTCAGAGTAAACACACTAGTGTGGGGGGCCTCTAAGGCAGGACTAGCTACTTGCATGCCCAGCCTGCCTGCAACTTGGACCCCAAGTTTCCCCAAGCAGGGAAGCAACTCTCATACAAACCAAAGTGTTACCTCAGTGTCAGGAACAGAGCCAAGCAGGACATGCTCCGAGGCTCAGTGCCCACCCTCTCAGCCCTTTGGCAAACTATAGACTCAAGCCAAGCTGCAGTAACTAAATGATGTTAAAGCAGAATGCACACAGCACCTTTTCCCCTGTCTCTGAACCTAATCAAGACCTTCATCTCCTAAGGCTTGGACTACAAGCTATCCTTCCTCTCCACTCTCTCCCACCCAGAGCCTCTACCTGGAGAAGACCCAGGCTCAAGTTCTCAGGCCCCCAGCTTCCTTCTGCCCTCCCCTTCTAGGTTCTCTCCTCTCTCACTCTTTTCTCCCTCCACTTGGTTTCTTCCTGTCCTTATTTCACTCACCCTGTTCTCTGACTCTTCCTCCAGCCTTTTCTCCTTCTCCCTCTCTGCTCACACCACCTCTTTGTTCTTCAATCCTGGATGTACATAGGGGAAGAGCAGGTATTCTTGGCTTCCTAGCACTCTCTGCCAGGATCCTAGTTGGTTGGAACCCTGGACCTCCTTTTTTTTTTTTTACTGGGAGCCTGGAAGTTCTTGAGAGGGCAGCCTAGGATTGGCTACTCACTGGGGACTAGGGAGTACTCAGCCTCACATTCAAGTCACAAGGGGATGAAATCTGCCTCCAGGTGGTGGGGTAAGATGCAAGGCTCTCTCAAAGATCAGAGTCCATATTTCTCTCAGCCTCTGGTCCCCTGGACCAGAACTGAGAGAACCCACCCAACCAACCAGAGGGGAACAGATGGCAGCTGTTTTCCTCACCTCATGGTACAAGATGTGTATGTGCTTTCTAGACCATGGTCACAGAATGCCTACTACATCCTAGCATCAGAGGCCCAGAGCTACTGGTCCTTGGGGAATGATAGCAGCTGGAATCCCCCACATATGCCCACACATAGGCTTCTGTTGATGTGCAGATCTGGTCCCCACTACCCCAAGAAGTTCTACACTTGTCTCCCCAGAGGATAATGGGGCAATGATATCCCCATTTCACCCTTTCCCAAACCGCTTTGGACAATGACAAGAGAAAGTCCCAAAGGGGATAGGAAAGACTCTTTCAGAATTGAAAGTCCCCACTGCCTTCTCCAGCCAGGGCTGGCTGTGGCCCTACCCAGGAATTCCCAGCAATGAGGTTATTGACCTCACATTACATAACTGCCCATTCTCCAGGACCTCACTGGGCCAGGGGACCTGAGATAATGCTGACAAGGTCCTATGTCATGCCTTAGAAAGCTGACTCCCTCTCAGGCTCCCATTGTTGTTTCTGTCCACAGGCCTGATTCTTGAGACCTCAGTTCTCTCTCCAACCCTCAGGTTTCAGGAAGTGGGTTCAGAGAAGTCCCCACAACTTCCACCAGCCTAGCTTTCCCTGGCACAGGACAAACACTCTGAGCACACACTTCTCATGCAGCTTGCAGCCTCGTTGGAAATAGACATCAAGTTCATATGGATCCTTCCAACCCCCTTCTGTCCCTAATAATCCCTCCTCTGGGTGGGTATCGATTCTCAGCTGCGGGTTGCCTCTTGGTATGCGGGAGCCTGGTTTGGGGTGGATAAATCGCTGCGCTGTCATCTTCACGCGGCAATTACCCGCTCTGATTCCTCTCCTCCAGCCACGCAGACACCTGCTTATCGACAACACACTCAAGCCCCAGCCAGCTGGGCAGGGAGCCCGCAGACCTTTAGGAGCAGACACTTTGGCAAGGCAAGCTTAGAACCCCCCCAAGCTGTGAGCCGGACACAGGGGGGAGGTGTGCCCACCATGCTGAGGGGATTGGGAGAAAGTCTGTTCACTACAGATATCGAGGCACCCCTGTAGGAGGGTAGGTGGGACCCTGCATCTTTTCCTGGGTCTCTTATACACATGTAAAGAGTCATCCAGCAGCTGTTACTTGTGCTTGTTTTCTGCTATAGCTTGGAAGCTGTGCCACCCCCTCCCTGCCCCTCAGAGGCTAGTGGACACCTTCCACAAAGGACCGCCTATTAGGTAGTTAGGATTCTCCTAGGGTCTCTGCTGCAACTATTAAGCTTCTCAGCCACAGGAAAGCAACTATAGACAGTATATGATACAGCTTGGGACTCACACACTGGGTGCAGTCCCATCGGACCAAGTAATACAACAAATGTGGCCCAATGTGTAGCTGTAAGCTTACTAAAATATGATGATGTTTTGGTTTAGTTTGTATTGATTTTTGGAACTGGACTGCGTGAATCTTGAGCATGAACTTTGGAGATGACATATCTCAAATATCACAGGATTGGGCACACCTTAAAGATTCACAAACAGGGCTGAGTTTCAGTGCTATGTCACAGATGCTGAGCTTGGAGCTTATGCACTTTTTATGAGCCATGAAATACTACTGAAACATGCAGAAACTATTCTCAGTTGGTAGCTTGCACCAACACGGCCTCAACCATAGATTGCTCACTCCTGATACTTTGATTTTTATCTATCTATCTATCTATCTATCTATCTATCTATCTATCTATCTATCTATCTGTCTGTCTGTCTGTCTGTCTGTCTGTCTGTCTGTCTGTCTATCTATCTACCTACCTATCATCTATCTATCATCTATCTATCTATCTATCTATCTATCTATCTATCTATCTATCTATCTATCTATCTGTGTATGTGTGCCTGTGTGTGTGTGTGCATGTGTGTGTGTTTGAGTGTGTGTGACAATGAGTGAAACATACATGTGCATATCACAGCTCACATGTGGCAATTGGAAAATAACTTCCAGAAATCCATCCTCTCTTTCTACAAGGGTTCTAGGCATAGAACTCAGCCTATCAGGCTTGTGCAGTGAGCACTTTTACCTGCTGAGCCATCTCCCTGGCACTTACTTTGACCTGTGAAAGATGATAAGGATGTTGTACTTAATACTCTTTCTGCTCCCATTTTCCAGATAAGAAAACTGAGTCTGGAAGAGGGACACATCTTGCCTCCCTTCAGCAGGGAGAGGTGTTGAGGCTAGGGTCTCTCAGCAGATGAAGACCCTTGGAAGTGTCTATGTAGTCCTGTAGAGATACACAGTTGACCTTGCTTATTGGGAACATCCTGTGATCTTGTCCGGACAGCTTGGGCTGGATCCAGTCCTGTCACATATTTCTCGGGGCCATCAGCTTCTTCACATGGGAAACAAAGAAAATGAAGCTTGAGGACAAAATCATTGCTAGGAATCTTCCACCTCTAAGAGTCATAACCCACTATGACCCTGATTGGCCCTTGAACCCCTATCTTCAGTATTACACTGTGCATAGAGATTGTTAGTGCCAAAGCCAGCACCTCCTGCATCAGGACTTCCGGCCTCATATCCTGCCTGCCTGTAGATGCCAGCATGCTTCAGAGTCCCCTCTGACCAAAAGTCCTGCTCTAGGGTGGCCTTGCTGCAGGCTTTACATGGAAGCCAAACTCAGCGGATACCCACCTGGGCAGGAAGCCAGGGAGATAAGACCAGCCAAGGCCTGGCCACTGATACCTGGCGTGAAATTGAAAAGCACTCGACTTCTCCCTCCACAGCCCAGTGCCTCCAGTGAGAGAATGAAGCTGGGAATGGTGAATGGAATCAAGCAGCCGGGCCAGACTCCAGGCCGCCACACTTCAGTTCCCCTCGTCTCTCTAAGGGGAGGCGAAGGCAGAGTTGAGTTTGCGAACTCAGCCTCTTTAGGGATGCTGGCAGTTCTGAACAGGGTGCGCTTGCCCAGGCAGCCTGAAGGGGCTTAGGGAGATGCATATGAGTCTGCAGATGCTGCCACTCAAGGCCAAGGTTGCCATGCAGCCCCAGGCTTATTCCAGCACAGGGGTTGGGGGTGGAGAGCTGCAGCAGCCTGAGTCAGAAAAAATCTTAAGGCCCTGTTCCTAGAAGGGCATTGAGGCCTGGGAGCTAATCACCTGGCCCAATGTGCAAGAAGTCAGGTGGTACCCTTTGCCCCAATTCCTAGAACAGGGTTCTTCCCTCTGCCTCCAGAACTCATTTTCTCAGAGAGCCTGTAAGAAGTATATTGTCACAGACTTAAGAATGGGCTACACAGTCCACTTGGAGTCCAGCATCTCTGGTGTGGGTGGCAAGGGCTCTGGCTAGCTACAAGCTTGTGAGGTCCACATATGACCAGTATTCTCTCTTCTTGATGGTGGCTGGATTAATTTGAGTTTTCCTTTTTTGTGTGGTCTCCCAGATTCCATATATGACTTGGTTTCAACATCTAAGCAAAGATGCTTGCCTTTAATCAGTAGCCTTACTAGGAACACCAGTTCTTAACTGTCCAGGCCACAACTGGGAAGGAAAAAGGTTCTTGAACCAGCTGACAGATAAGACAATAGAAACAGACATAGATACTTAGCTGTTACCTTCACCCTCAAGGTTCTGTTTAGGGCCCAGGGTGCAGTTGGTCATCAGCACCCTTGTTGAGGGAGGGGGCTCAGGGATGCTAAGAACTACTGCTTCCTGGTCACATGGTCCCTGAAAAGTACCTGGGTACTGAAGAGTGGAGTGAATGTCAGATGGATCTTTAGGCATCTTGGAAAGCATCTGACAGGGAAAAAATGACTGAGAAAAAGTAAGTTGGAGGAGGAATAGCTTTCTTCCCATCCCTCAGCAAATGCTGTTTTAAAGGGCCAGGCTTACCTTTTCAAGCTGGGATAGGATGGAGAAGGAGAAAGAATCAGCTTTTAATCAAAGCTACATTTGACGATGCTTTTATTAGTCACCTGGCCTTATTATAGTTATTTTTACTCTGAGGTTTTTGAAGTGAATTTTCCTAGTTTTTACCGAACTCTGGGCTATGACTCACTGGAGATAGAAGCAAGGTGGCCAGAAGTACAGGGAAAGAGAAAAGTGGGGGAGAAATCAAATCGAATAAGCTCACCTCATCCATCGGACCAGGAAAGTGGATGGCAAACAACCTTAATAACAGAGGAAGGTTCCAGACAGAGGCTGCTGAAATGAGGCCTAATCAGCTGGAGCAGGGGGGGTCCCAATCACTCCTAGCCTGCTAGGGGCAGGCAGAGTGGAGGAGGCTGAGAGACGAGAGCAGGCTGGGGCTGGGCAGGCGGCAATCAGAGCCTGGGCAGATCCTGCCCATGCTCACTTCTCTTCCTTCCAGCTGAAGGACGCCATAGGGAGGTTAACCCATTAGAGACAACAACAGAGAAGAAGAGTTGCAGGCCCAGCCCAGCCCAGGGTTATGGGTATACCTTCATGGTGTACCCTCCTTCCCACAATCAGGTGTAAAGTAGGGGCCATCTACTAACAAACTGAAATAAGCAAAGACCATTGATTACACATACCTATGGTGAAGACATAGGCCTGTCTCCCACCCTCTCTACCTTCTAAGATGGCACAACCTGTTTTTCCTTCACAGCTAACCTGTTTTTTCCTTCACAGGGAGGACCCCATTAGGTGGCTACTTTAGTTTTTTCACAGTCAGATGATCACTTTATGACTAGATTTAGATCTAGGGGTGGGTCTTCTATGTGTTCACAGTGGACTAAGCCTGGGGCCTTAGCCGTCAGGGCTGACTCTCTGGCTGTGACAGCGGGGGTTGGAGGAAGCCACCACTACCCTGTGGACTTCTAAAGGAGAGATTTGGACCCACAGAATAGCTGGGGGCACTAAGCAGCAGAAGGAGGATGAGCCATCCTGGGCTGATGGCTGTCACCAGCATGGTATCATGGGGTGTTATTACACCATCTTCAGGCACAGGCCAGTTGTTTCAAAGCTTACCTTGAGCGCTGTGAAGTTACAGGCAACACCAGAAGGACACCCAGATGGTATGGACCCAAGAGAACTACCAGGGCTATCCTAGTCTGCTTTGATAGCTATGTGAGAAACACCTGTAGCAAACTGTGTGAAACTCATGGTGACAAGCACCATGAGCAAAAGCAACTTGGGATGAGGGAGCTTTTATTTTGTAGCTTACATCCATGCCTGAGGGAAGCCAAGGCAGGAACATGGAGGCAGAACTGAAGCGGAGACCATGGAGGAATGCTGCTCACTAGCTTGATCTCTGTTGCTTGCTCAACCTTATTTTTTTTAACTTTTCAAGACAACCTGCTCAGGGGTGTCATCACCCACAGTGGCCTGGACCCTCCCCCATCAATCATTAATCAAGAAAATGCTCCCACAGACTTCCATAGGCCAATCTTATGGAGGAAATGCCCCAATTGGAGTTTCTTTCTTCCCAAATGATTCTAGATTGCATCAAGTTGATGAAAACCTAATCAGCACCAGGGCCAAACCTGAATGAGGCTCATCTGTCTCTGCCTTCAAATACCACTTGACACAAACATTCTATGTGCACACGCACTCATGGCTGTATGTGTGCTTTGTTTTTATTTAATTGTGTATATACATGTGTGTGGGTATGTACATGTGTAGACAGTTGCTGGCAGAGGCCAGAAGAGGGCATCAGATCTCTTGGCGCTATAGTTACACGTGGTTGTGAGACACCTGATGAAGTTGCAGGGAACCAAACTCAGGTCCTGCGTTAACAGCAGTAAATGCCCCTAACCACTGAGCCATCTCTCCAAACCTTGCCAACGTTTTTCCTCGACACATACCAATTGCATACATTTCTGGGTTACAGTGCTGCATTTCACACACAAACAGCGCATGCGATGATCAGATCAAGGCAATGGCATACCTATTACATGCTCAAGGACATCTGGTCCTGTGACCCTATGGCCATAGCGTCCTCACACTCAGGGCAAGTAGATCCCCAAATCCCATGTTATCACACGTCGCCTTGTCTTAGCCCAAAGACTCTCCCTTCTGAGACCATGGCTTTCAGGTAGGATGTACCTTCTCTGTGTTCACATCAGCCCCTGGCCCCTCTGTCTCAGGTGTCTCTCTCCCCACCTCTGCAGCCACAGTGGAATCCAGAGAGTCACTGCCTCATCCCAAGTATGCATTTGTTGAGGCTGCTCCATGCCAGACACAGGGCTGTGGTGGTCCCAGGTACTGTGGGGAGCTAGGCAGCGGTGACCAGTTAGTGCGGCTTGCTCAGCCTGGATTCTTAAACAAAGCAGAGTGAGTGTTGCCAGGTGGCAACAGTGCAGGGTGGAGGCTCTCAGCCCAGCTTGGTTTGGAGAGTCAAGGGACTGCAGCTCTCTGGAAGTGGTCACCAGTGGAAAGTGAAAGGTCTTACAGGTGTATGTAGTGCAATTGTCTCAACATTCATGGAGCCAAGGATGCAATATCCAGGGCAGATTTGTAGCTACTTCGTAGGTATGTAGAGCCTAAATTGTCCTTGAGACACCCGTGAGGTATCAAGGTGGTTTATTTTGGCCCCCAGGGGCCTCTATGGAGATGTAGTTCCCTTAGCTGCTGTGGTCAGGGCTAAGGAGCCCCTTAGTCTGCCTCCTACTCACAAGAGAAGAGTGATCCAGGGAAGGCCCTGCAACCCCTTCAGCCCGCTTGAAGCCTGTCAGCCTCACGGTGATAGAGTGTATTTCTCTTCACAGCAATAGATGCAGGCCCAGCAGTTGGCTCTAAGTGCTTTCAGTCCTGCCGTTTGGCAATGTGCACTACTGGACAGTGGGAGGGCTGAGATGGGGAAGGGAACCCAGAGGACAGGGAGCCACAGCTCTCAGGAGCCTTCCCTTGCCTGAAGGAGTGCAACAGCCCGGTGCCTCACAGCACACACTGTCATCAGGCATTTTGCAGGGATGAAGAATCCTTGTATTTTGGGTGGAGACAGCTTGTGCGTCGGTTCTCAAAGGCCAGTGACATTAGAAAGCAGAAGCCTAGTCCTTTTCTGCAATGACTCCATTGTCCACTTCATGTAGCAGCAGGCTTGGCTGAATAGACACACTCTCCTCTGGTCAGCAAGTTCTGAGGAGCAGGATCTGAGACCTGTATTACAGCAGGCTGGGTAGAAGACAGACTCCCACCCTGACCCCGACGGGGATCACCACACTGCAGAGCCAGGGAAAATCCAACATGAAGCATGTACAGATAGCCTTCCCATAGATCTTTGGGGTGTGATACTGAACTAGGCCAGGAAAGGCACTATACACCAACCACAGGGACACAGGAAAGAGATGGCGTCTACACCCTCCAGAGTGGCGCCTGGGCTGTATCTTCGAGGGGAAACACTGTGGCATCAGGAACTTCACTTGGGAGCAGGGTTGTACTCACCTGGCTTGAAACTGCCATGCCTGTCTCCTTGAAAAAGTCGCCTGATGGCTGTACCCAGAGCCCAGGCAAAGCCCTCCAAGAGTTCTTGAGAAGCCCGCTCTGAGGTTAGAGGGGCCACTGCTGTCTTGTCTGAGAGTGACAGGCCACCTGCAATCACCGTAATTGATGGCTCAGGAGGCAGAGACAGTAAATAACTGTTCCACAAGTTTCTAGAATGAGGGTAATTAGTACAGTTAACAATGTTAGGTGATTAATTGGTCCATTTGGTGCCAGTGTGAATGAAGGAGACTAGGCATGGGAGAGGGAGCTGGAGCTCCCATCCCCCCCTAAAACAACCATGGGCTGTGGCCACTGAAAATGAGCCAGGGTCTTATCTGTAGAGCAGCAGTGTCCTAGGACAAAGGCTGATGGCAGGCCATCAGGCAGGGCCCACGGATAGGGCGTATCTGCAGATGCTCAAGGGTGGGAACACTGGATGTGAGCTCCATGTTGCTTTGACTATTAGTCAAAGGTTGGCATGCTAACGGCAAGTAGATTTGTACAGGAGATAAACAACTCAGTTAGGTCAGAAAATTCCAGGCTTTGAGTGTGCTGGCCTCTGAGGGAGGTCATTGAATGACAGTCCCTTGGCCACTGAGCTGAAGTAATTTGGGCATCCCTGTTAGAGGAGACTGGATCTCCTTTCAAAGGCTTTTATGGGGGGACATTCTGAGAACAGGTACCAAGCAACTTTGAAATCACTTGACTGCTCCAACCCATTGACAACAGTAGCTTGGTGTTGTAGAGAATCCTGAAGACTAGTATTGGGGCTCACCCATTGACTGATAACAGTCTTCCTTGAGTAAAAAGTGGAGGAGGCAGCCTGTGTGCCAACCATTCAGAATGCCAACTCCATTTGAGTCACTAAGGCCAATCCTGCCCTTTCTTCCAAGCTGGTCTCTAAGGACTTTGCTTATTGCACTTTCTTAGAACCTTGCTTATTACCCCCAGAGAAACAAAAACTGGCTTTGGCTATGACTTCAGACCAATTGGAGGGCTGAAAGCAACCAGGAAGACTGCAGTACTCTTACCTTCTGGGGTCCCAGTGAAACAACAAGCAAGGTGGTTGAGAGTTGGATGGAATTGCCTGTACCCAGCTATCACCTGCTGTGCCCCGGGTGCTAATTCTTCCTGGGTTGCAAGGAGATTCTCTTACAAAGATCTGGAGCCTTGGAAGCTCTGTGCTAAGGCAGCACTGCATCTGAAGCATGCCCTCAACTCTGCAGAGCCGGGCATAAGCCCCTCAACTTCCCTGCATGGTTCTCTTTTCCACTGGGTACAGGGAAGCACCCTGAGGACCAAAGAGAGTTCATACTTCACACTGTGCTACCCAGAATTCTCCTCCCCGAGGCACCTGAAGTTTTGGGGTGCAACATTAAGATCAGTCTCACTGGGAAATCCTACAGCCCAGGTGCACCTGAGGGCACCCGTTGCTATTATCCCTTCCCCCACTCTCCCAGCATCAGGGCAGAGTATATTCATTGGACAAGCTGACTTTCACAGGCCCAACCTCAACTTCATTCCCGACATAGGAGGAACTCCATACCAAGGGGGTAAGCTCTCTGGAAGGAATGGCAGTCACGAGCCAACCCTTCAGCATCCTCTTGCAAGCTCCAAACACAAAAGTGTGGAACATATACACACACATCTGCAAGCCAGTATCAAGGAGCAGAGCGGAGCACAGACCTAATGATTCGTGATTATTATTTGAAGGGTCCCACTGTTACAGATTTATTTGTCATTTCTTGTAATAACACCGATGGTAATGAATTCATTTGTATTAATGTGAGTGTCACGCGGACTTCCGCACAGATTCTGCATTAATTAATGTACCATTAAAACAAAGTGTCGCCCAATTAATATCAAATGGAGGTGAGGCTTGCCAGGGTCTTCTTCATCTGGGTTTCATTTGAAATTCATGGTGTTAGCACTCTATTTAATGAGAGACAGCAATTTCTTTCCCAAGCTCTCCCACTTCCTAAGGGACTGGTCGGATTACCAGCCTGGGAGCTGCTGAGTACTGACTGTGGTGACAAAACAGAGAAAGGATGATAGGCCATTCTCATAGAAATGTCTCTGTATACTTAAGTTCAGGTGGGCTAGAGAGGCCTTGGAACTTTCCTCCCTGGTTGATGGTCAAGTTGACCCGCTAAAGAGGTGCCTTCCCTACTGCACTCATGAAGTTGTGTGAGTCCAAGGACTACCTTCGAGTAGGATTTTTGGGTCTCCATCTTTCCTTGGAGTTCTTCCTGGAGGCCATCTTGTGGTCTGCATGGCCTCTGGATGTGCCTGAAGCCAGTAGTCCATGGTAAACAAGGTTAACAAAGAGCCGGTCCCTGCCCTAGACCTCTCACAGGTCCCAACTTGCTCAGAATATCAGGGAGAAGAGGCCCTATCATCTCAGCCTTTAGAATACATCTTGGGACCGTTCCCAAGGATAGCCTGTTAGATGTTCTCTCCCTCCAAAGTAAGTTGTTTAGGTGAGTGGGTCTCCTGGCCATCTCTAAGCAAACCATAGAATCTGAAGCTGCCAAACCTTGGCAGTGATAAAGTTGCTTACTAGACATGGTCCATGCTAAGCTACATGATGCAGAATTTTTGTGTCTGCAGGACCCATCCCTAGGTGTCACAACAGCCATCAAGGAGCTGAGGAGGCTGAATCACAGGATACCAGGCTTCTTTCTGTCTTGGCTCTTTACTCTCTGAGTTCTTCCTTTATGGATGGCTCATTGTAGGCCTGGTGCAGGGTGAGCTCCTCTGGCAGGGTGGAATATCAGAATCTGTTTTATGTCATCTCTGAGAGTGCTGCACAGATCTGTAGAGAGTGAGGCTCTTTCAAAAGGAAGGAGAAAGAGATGGCTTTGTGGATTTCCCCTTCAAAACCTGTAACTCTTATGTGTTCTGAGGATGGCGGTAGAGGAAGGAGCTGGATTTTCAGTAAGGGTACTTCCAACTGGCATCCGGAAAAACTTAAGTCACTGCCTTTTATGGTAGCAATGGTATGGCTGAACCTTGTCCAGGACTACACTGGGGCCATGCAGATCCTTGGGGCTCCAGTCTCTGGGTCAAGCCCAAGAGCCTGAGAATGATGAGTAGCTGGGAAAGCCACCTTCCATCCTTGTTAGGACAGGGCAGGCCAAGGCCAGAGAATAAGCTCTTCAGTGGCCATTTGAGTGAAGACAGGGACCCTTCCTTCCCTGGGTCTTAGTTTCCAGCCACAGCATAGGCTTCTGAGCCAGAGTTGTCTTCTCGGCCATGAGGCCACAGTGGATTCTTCCAAGGATGTACGAGACTGAGGCCTGTGGTTCAACACTGGAACCGTCTCAGAGATCCTCAGCTAGTTCCAACCAGCACGGGGTTTAGGCATCTCCTCAAGTGGTTTTGTTTGTTTGTTTATCCCCTCAAAACATGGTCTTAGTAGTCCAGGCTGTCTTTGAACTTGCTATGTAGCTAAAAATGCCCTTGAACTCCCAATCCTCCTATCTACACTTCCTGAGTGCTGGGATTACAGGTGTGTGCTACCCTGCCTTGTTTCCAATTGCTCTCCACCTACTCCCACTTAAACCACCTTCCTATAGTGCCCAGGACCTAGTGAATTCCTTGGCCACCCTACCCTTCCCATCTCAAGGCCAGTGCCAAGCAGCAATTAGCAATCAGTGTAAAGCCTTCTCCTTGCTGCCGCCTACACACCCCTCCCTTCTCTGGCTCTGTCACTCTCCAAAGGTAGTGACAGGTTCATACCACCTGAGAGGCTGGTAGCTGTAGTCACAAGAGTGGGAAGGGAACAAGCCACAGAACCCTATGCCACCCTTGTCCCCACCTCCTGTCCTCTGTAGCTTCTTCACCCCCTTCTTCTGTGTGCTCTGCTGGGTCAAGATGTGGAGCATGTGAGAGGGAGGAGCCGACGAGGAGAGAGAGGAAAGAGATTGAGATCTATTGCTTGAGCTGTCTCCTTATTTGGATCCATTCATTAGCAATAGCTTCCTGAGCTCTAAGGCCCTCCCTAAGGAAAATTTACATATTCATTTGTTTAACACAACTCATCATCCAGGGAAGAAATGAGCCTTAGGGCTAAGGAATGGAGCCCCTTTGGATTGGAGGTGGAGCAGGACGCATGCATCTCTGCTGGAGAGCAGAGCAAGGACCTCAGCCTTCGTGTCATCCCCTCTGATTCCAACCCTCCCCCCACTAGAGGTGACATTTGCAAAACATTTTATAGTTCATAGACTTTTGTCTGCACAAATGCCACTCTTCAACCCTATGTCTTCCCCAGGAGGTAAGAGCTTAATCTTTCTTAAACACCTACTATGTACCTTTCCACAGTGCTCCATGGAGCACTTTCGATGGTGTTTCCTGTAGGGGACAAATCTCCTTATTGTATGCATATCACTGTTAGAAAACTGGTTCAGAGAATCTCTCCAACTTCCCTCTAGGGCATAAAGTGTGTAGATGGGACTCCAACCACAAACTCTCTCATAGCCCCACCTTCTGTATTTTCTCCTACAAGAAAAAATTTTAATGACCTAACAATTTTTTTTTTTTAAAGAGACAGGAAATGTGTGTGTGGTTAAGGCAGTCTTGCCCGTGTTTTCCAAACATGTCCAGGACCCACAAATGAATGAACCTATCAGTCTTAGTAACTTATTCATTCACTTTTGATATTTCCCCCCAAGAACACTGACACTGTCACTTATAAAGCTGGGGCCTTAGAGAATGGCCTAAGTCATTTCCATGGTACCCTTGACCATCTCTGGCAGTCCCTAGCACTTAGCCAAAAGGGCAGCATGGGCTCTAATTTCCCAAGGTCCCCTGTTCCTGGGTACTGGGGACGTTGACATGTGATGATTAAAACAGGCTGTGGAGTAGCCTGCTGGGGTGTGAGCATTGTCACCTGGGTCTGGGGTCCAAAAGATGGAGAGGTAACACTGTCTGCTGTCCAGCTTCTGTGTGGACTATCTGAGATAACACATTTAGAGCTCTATTCAGGAAATCCCCAACAGATGAAAGCTACAATTACCCCAGATCCACAGAAGTCTAGGGAAACAAAACTTCTAGGAACCTCCATATAACCAGAATCCACTAGATCTCAGGACCATCTGCAGCTCTAGCTTCTGGTCCAGTCCCTGGACTCAGGTCATTTGTTAACAAAACTCCCACTGGCCACACCCGCCCCCTGGATTCTTCTCTTGGAATTTTCTAACTTGGTAGGAGGGTATGAAGATTTTGTTAGGGCCTTTGCTTGCATTTGGTGTGTTTGTTCATGGTGCTAGGCACAGAGAGAGCCAGGCCTCACCCATGATGATCAGGGGCACCAGCACCAAGTCAAATTCCCAGGAGCCCTTAATTCATGATCATACTATTCAATGAGTACCCCTCATCCAAATGTCTTATAGTCAGGAGTGTTCCTGATGCTTTTCAGGTTTGAGGGTGTTTACATGGACTTAGACAATTGAACACTCCTGCTCTGGAAATTTGAAATCCAAATATATTGTGAGCAATCTGCTGATACCCAGAAAGCATGGACTCTGGGGCCATTTCAACTTTTTCCATCTCTACCCCAGCTATGCCCAAGGCATCACAGAGATTATTATAGCCATGTCCTGGTTGGGAAAACCAAGGGTTTACATACACCCACTGATGTCCAATAGCCACCAAGGAGGGAGTCATGAAGAAGGCCATAGGAGAGCAGCAAGAGCATAACCCAGTGTGCACACAGCTATCTCTACATTTATCCATTCAGGCCAACAAGCTTGAAGGTGATGGTCCACAGATGAATCCCTCCATTTTCTTGGAAACAAGAAGCTGGCTGAGATAGGAGGAGGGCTCTAACATTTAATCACACTAACAGCTCAGGCTAGGACCACAGGGCAGAAGAGTAGAGCCATAGCCCACAGGTCTTGCCTCCAGTCCCTGTTCCTCCTCTCCATCCCTAGAGAAGACAAGATAAGGCCAGTTCTTAGCTAGGCAGCCATATTGCCTGGTATCGAAACAGTCTGTTGTAAGGATGAGAGTCTTATGGACACCAGGGCTACAGTCCCCTTTTCTTCTTTACACACGGGCTTCAGGCAGCTAGGAAGATCCACCAGCTACATAGGACGCCCTGGTGCATAGGGCGCTGCACTGCCACATGCGTACCTGTGTGCCTGCTGGTCATATAGACAGCCTGGAACGTGGGCACTTGTGGGAAGGACCCTGTCATTCATTCATCTCTAGGAAGGTGCTTGGTCATGTTGGTGACATTCAGGGGCTGGAGCTTTGGCCTTGGAGATAACAGAAAATCCAGGAATGGTGTCTGAGGAGGAAGTGAAAAGAAGATAGGAGAGTACCTTGGGACAGGAAACCTGTCAGGATTTCCCACATGGGACAGAACTGAAAGGAATTGACAGGGCCCCTCGGGAGTCTAGCCACAATGAGATAATTCTTATAATTTTTCATATTTATTTTAATCAAAATCTCATATGGATGAGCTTGCATACCTTCTAGTAAGTGTGGCTTCTAGTAAAAACAGCAGGGCCCTGTTTCATTTTCCCGCACTTCGAGACACCCTCCTCTAATCTCTGGAATTTACCTTCTTGCTTTTAGATCATATTCTTTTGAATTGTTCACTTTTAGATATTAGCTAGTGGCTTTTTAACTATGGAAAAGAGAATTTGACCTTTATACACTTCAACCTAGTTTTTGCTACATACAAACACTAGAACTACACACATACACACAGACACCTACACAAACACACCACTAATATTGCCTACATCCCTTAATTGCCTGCCTGTTAGCTAAAACAGCATTTAACATGTTCAATGTAATGATTTTGATGATTTGGATAACATGCTGTACTTACTTACATAATTCGTCTTCTGTTTGTCCTAGAGTATATTTGTTGTTATAATGAAAATCCCAATCTTTGATTTTACCAGTGAAGACTCAGGAGCCAGATATTGGGGTGAAAACCTACTAGCTCAGAGAGGCAGAGAAAGCACCCAGCTGACCCTCCCTCAGCTCATGTTCCAAAGGAAAAAGCCAAAAGCCCAAGGCCAAAAGCTTGCTGGCTCAGCTGACAGCTCAGGAGGAAAAAGCCTACTAGCTCACCCAACAGCACAGGAGGAAAAAGACAAATTGAAAAGCCAAAGAGCTCCCTCTTCTCCACACCGTCTTAAATACTGCTCAGCTCAAAATGCTTCCTTTCTGTTAATCCCTGTCATCTGGTTACTTTCTCCACCTCTTGACCTAGGGTTAACTTTATTAAATCCTGTGTACAGAAAGCTCTTGGATCAAAGGTATGTACTAGGGCTGAGCCCACACATAATCACCTGTTTACAATCAGTAAAATATTCTTGGATTAAAGATTTGTGTTAGGACTGAACCACACCAAACAAGAAACAAGTTTACAATCTCAGGTTCACAATGGCATCAAATATCCTGCAACATTTATTCACTTCTCTTATTTGCTTATTTTGTGTTCCATGAGCCTATCATTAATTTGCTTCTAATATTCTAGCATAATTGAATGTCTGTTAGTATCCTAAAAGGAGTTCCTTTACCTTTCTTCTACTGTAGTGGAAAGCCACCTGTAGAAGTCTGCCTCCGTTCCACAAACCCCTCTACCTCAAGTAGGAGAGAGAAAAGGTTAGTGGTGAGAGGGGGCCTGGACTGCTTTACTTCTCCCTGTTAGCTAGGGTCCAAGGGGATTTTTTAGGGCTCTATACCAATCTTCGTCAACCACAGATGCAGCTAATAGTCTTCTCCAAGCTACTAAACCCCGAAGCGTTTCTGTCTGTCGGCTCCAAACCGTCACACTGTCTGTCTATCCACACTGCTAAATGCCACATGCCAACACCCAATGCCACATGCTGTTTTTTCTCAGCTCTCACATTTATACTGAGTCCTAGACTATGCCCCTCTACATGCCACATGTGGAAGGCTGTTACCAGCTGACAGGGATCATGCCCTGCATGTGACAGTTAACAGATGTGGACAAACTATAGCCCAACTAAAATTCCAACTAAAAATCTTGGGATTAAAACGAAAGCATATTTATATAATATACAAAGAAAACAAAACTTCCATTACATTCTATATTGGATCTGCTTTTTTCATGAATATCTTTTTTCCCCTTAGTTTCTATCATTTTGATAGAATATACCCTTCAGTGATTTCCAAGAAAAAAAAATTATGGGAAAAATCTAAAAAGTTTTTCAGAAAAATGTGTTTATTTTTTCATGTTTACTCATTGATGGTTTGGCTGGGTATAAAAAAGTTGGCTTCATTCTCTGAACTTGTTTCTGCTCTGCACTTTAGCCTGTAATGTTTTACTGTTAAGACTCTCGATGGCAGCTTGACTCTTGATCTTCTGAGTGTGGGCCCTTGTCTTCTCTCTAAAGTCTCTAGGGTTTCCCCTCCCCCCCCATATTCATATTTTGAAATGTCTTAGTTTTATGCTTTTGTGTAAGTATCTCTCTGAAACAATCTGAGTTCATGTTTTGGGGTCTGGAAGGTTTTCCTGTTTCCCTGTATGACAAGCTTCCTGCTGATATTGAACTATGAATTCTTGTTAATTGGGCTTTGGGTTCAGTCTGAGCTCTTCCTCTAATGTTCTTAATTTTCTCCCCCATATTCATCTTTGAGTTACTTTACTTGGGGGATTCCTCTTTATTTCCAACTCTTCTGTTGAATTTCTTTTTCTTTGTTTGTTTGTTGTTGTCTACAGTGCTGAGGATTAAACCCAAGGCCCCACATGGGCTAAATAAGTTCTTTTTAGTCACAACCTCTCTTTGTCTCTTCTCATTTTGAGACGGGTCTCATTAAGATGTCCAGGCAGTCCTTGAACTCTTGATCTTCCTACCTCAGCCCCCTGAACTGACCTTTACTTTCTGCTCAGCTCTTCTTTCTCCTGAGAATGTCCCTACTTCCAAGAGGCTATGTCCTGACTGGATTTTTCAGGGTTGCTTCTTACTTATCTCTGTCTTCCCTCCCTCTCCCCTCCTTTTCTCCCTCCCTCACTCCGTTCCTCCCTCACTCCCCTTCCCCTTCTCCCTCCTTCTCTCCCAGTCTTTTGAAACAGACCTCTGCTGGTCTCAAACTGGCAGCAAATCCTCCACCTCAGCCTCCTGAGTGCTGACATCCCAGGTGTACACTACCATGCTAGGTTTCCACTGTCTCTTCATGCATGACAGTGACCGTATGCTTCATTTCCTGCCTACTATAGGTGCCTGGGGTATGTGGGGTTTGTTAACTAGTGGCCTTCACGATAGGGTGAAACACTGTGGCTTTCAAGGCCCGCTGGCATGTTACTCCTAGGGTTTTCTCTTGGGCTAGTTTTCTGTGTCCTGCCTGGATACCCGTCTTCTGAAGGCTGACTAGCAGGCCTGGTGGAGATTAAGGAAGTAGGTTGATGAGAATCCAGTCAAGCCCTTTCCCCAGATCCCAGCCTGGAGTCCAGAGTCCCCTCAAAAGCCCTCTAGAAAGGAACCTGCAGTCTGCTGTAACAATTGGAGACCCAATCTTGCTTGGGCCCCTAAGACCTTCCACCTCTCTTCCCACCCTTAGGCCTACACATCTCCTCCCATGCAGCATGATATGGCATCCACGATCCTGGGCTGTTCCAGGCACAGCCTCCTCGCCTCTGAAGGCACCCATCTGTTTCCAGTTTCCACAGCTGCAGTGGCATCTCTGGTCTGCTGTTCTGTTTACCCTTGTGGATTTATGCATTTTTAATTTGCTTATTGTTGTCTTGGTGAGGGGCTGGGACCAAAACAGAAATGAAGGTGTTCTGTCTGCCATGTTTGCTGGAAAATCCCTGATTCCTTAGCAATATTTGTCACATGTCTTCTCCAGAGAAGAGATGGCATAAGAACTGAAAAGGGGCTAAGGCAAATGACAGAAAGAGATGGGGAGTAGCTGTCCAGGGCCACTCCAGCAGGTCACAATCAGGAGCCAGGTGGCCACTCAGTAAGCATGTTTGTAAATGTCTACACAGCTTCCGGCAAAGGCATTGCATGCTGCATAGTGGGGGTCAGAGTTGCATAAATCTTTCAAGAAGATTTGACCATTGGGATGCCAGCCCAGGGAAGAGTCTTCCAGCTGCATCAGGCTATGCGCATGCCACCCCTTGAGAGAGAGCAGACAGTGGTCAAGATAAGAGATGTCACAAAGTAAGTTCTGCTAGGTTCCTCCATAGAGATGGCTCACGGATATACACATGTAGGCTTGTCCCACATAAGAGTGCCCTGTCTCGATGATAATGGGCCCCAGAGGGCTCCAGAGAGGCCAGAAACACATCTGCACCTACTCCTTCATGATCCTTTGATTGGATATTTCTCCCTGTCCTTCCTGATGGCCACACTTCTGAGCTATATGAACCAGGACCACAGTGCACATGTCCTATAGACCCTATTCCTCATCCACCATGGTCCCAGTATGTGACAATAGGTCCCATGATGTTATTAGGAGTATCACAAAGACCTCTGGAAGTGACACCCCATCAAGGTACTTCATGAAACCCAAAACAGAGGTGCTACCCTGGTCTGAGAGCCTGACTATCATCCTTCCTGTTGAACCAGGAGCCCTCTCATTACCTGACAAAATACTGGAAATTCAAGGTGCCCTGTTGCCTCTGAAATTCCTTCAACATTAATGCGTCTATCTGTCCTGTCTCTTCTAACCTAGACCAGCCTTCATCCAGGCTGCATCCCCACCTAACCTCTCCCCAACTCCTTTTTACCCTAAGGATGGTCCCCAGCCTCTGAGTAGCTCACACATATTCCAGAAAGGTCTTTTCCCAACTCAGATCCACCAAGCCACCTGCACCTTGTCAAAACTCCATCTGTCAGGAATTTATTACTAATGCATTTTCTAACAGGCTCTATAATAAGATATTAAAGACTGTAGCTGCATCTAGAAAGCATTCCATAAATATTAATAATGCCTTTAGAGATGGCACCTAAGCAGATATGGTAGCAGGTTTGACTGGATTTGGTCAAGGATACAGAATTCATCTAGCTGAGGAAGGTTCCCCATGATCTGAGTGGTGTGAGCCTTCTTTTCTTTCTCCTACCTGTCTTTCTGCCCTTTTGAAATTTTCTCTTTTTTTCCTTCTTCTTTCTGTTTTTTTTTTTTTTTAAACAGGATTTCATGTAGCCTATTTCTGATCATCCTGCCCCAAACTCCTCACTGCCTAGATTACAGGTGTGCACCAGCATATCTGTATTTATACTGTGCTGGGAATAGAACCCAGGGCTCTGTGCACGCAAGGCAAGAACCCTGTTAACTGATCTACATCCCTAGCCATGTGTCTTTTTACTTCATTTCCTTTGTTTACAACTTTCCCTCTAAGCAGAGCAGTGGTGGCAGTGGCACGCACCTTTAATCCCAGCACTTGGAAGGCAGAAGCAGGCAGATCTCTGAGTTCGAGGCCAGCCTGGTCTACAAAATGAGTACAGGATAGCCAGGGCTACATGGAGAAGCCCTATCTCAAAAACAACAAAACAAAGCAAAAAATTTCCCTCCATATTATCTCTTTGTCCTGTTGGTTTCTGTCCCAACGATTTGTGCCCCTGGCACATATTCTTTCCTCTGATTCCCTTTTCCCTTTGGGCTCCAGATCTGTTTCTTTCTTGTCTCTATCCCACTTTTTTTCTTTTTGTCTCTCTGTTTGTCCTCCTCCGTCATCATTCTCTCCTCTCTCTTTTCTTCTCCAACCTTCTACCCATTGTTCCCCCCCCACTTCTCTCCCTGGGAATGTATATCCACCCCCCTTCTCTATTCCAATGAGCACCCTAAGCCACCTCCAGAGAAGCCCGGAGTGGAATGTAGCTCGCCCTGCATGGAGGAAGAAAGCCATTCATCATTATTATTAACGAACAAGATCCTGAGCACGGCAGAACTTTCCCAGAGTCTATTCCCTTGTCACCCCAAGGAGTAGCAACAAGATTTATTTGTCTCAGAATTGCACAGGGTGGCCCATTTATAGCAGGCCCATCACGAGTGATGTGGAGCTTAAATGCGGACTGGAGGAGGCAGAGGCCTGCCCTGCCTGTGACCTATGTGTATGGGCCATTTGCTCAAAGGGACAGCCTGAGGTTTGAAGGGGACGAGGGCTATAGAACCATCCCTCCATGCTGACTGTGACAAGTGCACAATTAGTCTGTTTCTTGCTCACTCTGTCACAGCCGTGTGAATCACTGCAGTGATCTGTGTAGATCTGCATGTTCAAAGGCATGTCTGAGGATAGTTAACAAGAAGCTGTAGCCAGCGTTCACTGGGCCATTTATTCTGCTCCTCTTATTGCCTCTGAGGAGCAGTCTAGGAGTGGTGGCCTGGTACTTGGCTCTCTGTGCTGACTGTGATGCTAACAGGAAGACTCCCAGGGGAGCCTGTGGCAGTGTCTGGCAACAAAGAGCACATGTTTGATGTATGTTCTAGGGGTGTCAGATGAGAGAAAAGAGCTAAGACCCAGAGAGCAAGGTGTCCACCAGACACATCTCACAAGTCGGGTCCCACACAGTGGCCAAAGGGGTGTGTGAGGACCAGTGTAGATGGACTCAGAGAGCCTCCCTTCCTTAATGGGGGTTCCCCTCACATGCATATGCCCATCCAACCCTAAGTGGATGGCAAAATCTTTACATTAAAGGTTTCCCTTAGCAAATTGATTTAATTTCCAAGACCCCATCTCTTTGGCCTGTGTAGGTCAGGTAGTTACCCCTGCACCAATCAAATACATCCTGGCTCTGAAGTTGCTTGGTATGTGGCCTGGCTGCATCTCTTGAGCAGAGCTAAGGAGGAGGGTGGATGAGGAGGCACAAATGCATCTGTGGGAGGTTGAGAAAAGCCTGTATACGAGCCAACGTGCCCGATTTGCTGTCACCCATCAGGAGCCATGGTGAGACCTGGAGCAGAACTTATTTCTCTGAGCTCCTTCTTCTCATCTGTCAAATGAGGGCCATGGCCTCCCAAAGCTTCCTTGAAGCCCCTACATCCAGAATGGTCTGTAGTCAGACCATTTTGGTTTAGCCTCAGATGACCCCACATCTTAGGCCCCACTTTGTCCTCCTCTTACAAGCAGGGTCTCCTTACGCTCTTTCCCAGTTACATCTTTGCGGGAATCAATACATGGACAGGTTTTCTACTTGAGTTAAAAAGAATCATTACAATTGTTTGCCTGGGTGCACACAAGCGGGCAAGGGCACACACACATGTGCCCCACCCCACACACTCATACACACATGCAGAGGACCGCCTGTGGAGTCGTCTTTCTCTTTCTATTACGTGAGTCCCAAGAATCAAACTTCAGTCATCAGGTGTGGCCACTGAGCCATCTCTCCATCCCTAAGGCGCCTGTCCAAGTTCATAGGGAAGAAACTCATTTGTATGCTATCTTCCTTTTAATTGTGTGGGGGAGGGCTCATCTCTCTGCCTGTGTTGCCATTTCATTGATAAAATAGCAATGTTAGGCGGGGACCATTTGTTGAGTGTTACTGCACATTGCCCTGCACTTGGTCCAACAAGGAGCATCTCATAATTCTCACATCATTCCCAAGAATCAGTGCCATTCACAGTTCTATTTTATGCAGGACATGGAAGTCAAAAAGGTTAAACAGCTGACACCTGAGGTCTCCTGGTAGAAAGATATGGATTCAGAAGTTCTAACTCAAGGCTTATGCCCTGAGCCTCCATGGCCCACTGTCTACAGGGACCAGATGCGCCTGTCCCCTGAGAATCTGCTTGTGCTGAGCCTGCAGGCCTGTGCACCATGGAGCAGCAGCTGGTGCTGCAGATGCTCCAGTGGATACGCTGATCCTTGGTAGAGCATGGCGCCCAGGGCCTGAAGTGCAGGAAGTCAGCATTCTCTTCTCTCCAATGTCTGTCCATTCTAAGTTTATGAATGGCTTTTTGCCAGGGTCATTTAAAACCAATCCTAAGTTATGCAGAAATTAAATGGGTTTTCACTATATGAGATGTAACTCAAGGTCAGGTACAAACAGGGCTTCTCTGGGCTTCTCTTCCCCTCTCAGGTGAGAGCCTAACTCTGAACTCACCAGATCTGTTGTTCAGAGAGCCTAAGAGCCTTTGTCCTGGACCATGAGGCATGGACAGATGAAATGTCATCATCTCTGTGAGGCTGGCATCTGGTGGGGCCATATTGCTGAGCCGAGCTGTGTGCCCTCTAAGAATAGCATCTCTATAGTGTGTTTGTCATTGTATGCTTTAGAGAGGAGTGGGGTAGGGAGTAGAACTGTAGGCTGAGGTTGAGCATCATTGTGAGCTGGCTTCACTGAGCCCTGCACAGGGGAGCCCAATCTTTCAGCTATAGATCTGCAGATGACTGTGACTATCAGGGTCCCACAGGAAAGAGATCTTTGATAGCTCCAATGACGTGCCCACTTTCAAGAGGGTAGTGTATTAGTGGCTTTCCAGGGCTGTGACAAAATGCCCAAAGAAATCATTTTTAAGAAGGCTGGAGAAAAGGCTTCCTGCATACACATGAGGGCCTGAGCTTGATCCCCAGCAGCAGCAGCAACAAGATCAAAAACAAAAGCAAAAACAGATGTGGCTGAATGTGACTACAGTCCTGGGGCCAGGGAAGCAGAAGCAAGAGGATCTGGGGTCACAGGCCAGCCTGTCTACCTGAAACTGTCAGCTCCAGGTTCTGTGAGAGATCTAGTCTCTAAAAACAGAGTGAGTTAGGAAGACACCAGTACCAACCTCTGCCCCACACACATGTGCACACACTCACATGCATACATCTGAACATGACCACATGGGCAGACATACGTTCACATGAAGAGAGAGAAGAAAGAAACTGACTCAGAAGAAGGAAAGGTTTATTTGGGTTCACAACTTAAGAGGCTTCTGCCCATGGCTGCTTGGTTCTGCTGCTGTGGGCCTGTGTTGACCATTATGGTGGGAAGCATGTGACTGAGCAATTTGCTCACTTTATGGTGGTCAAGAATCAGGGAGAGGGGGAGGAGAAGTAGAAGGGAAGGGAGAGAGGGGGAGAAGTACCTAATTTCCTCCTACTAGGCCTCCCTTCCTAGAGGCTCTGTTGCCGCCCAGGCGGTGCATCTTTGAGGGGCATACATGGAGGAGCCAATAGGTGGAAGAAGATAAGGGCTGTTGAAGCACTTGGGGGCTGGCCATGGAGGGCTGTGCCTCCTCCTGCAAAGGCTCAGTGGGTGGAAGAGGAAGGGTGTTTCAGAGTGCCTGCCCCAGGGAGCTGGGCTCCAGGGTGGGAGCTGAAGGTGTGGGCCTTGCATGCCTTTCTTCTTCCATCTGAGCTCCTGCCATCCCTACCCCCACTCCCAGTTGGTAAAGTTCACCAGGAAGCCAGCATGAAGAGAAATTCAGGTCTGGAGCAAGGCAGGTAGGCCGATTGGGCTACCCTATGGTACAGAGGCTTGGAAGGCAGACAAGGAATGCCCAGTATGGTGCTTCTGAGACATACTGAATTTCTTTCTTTGAGACCTCCCTGCCCCACCCTTTGATGGCCCTGCCTCTACGGTTCTAGCAGGTAGTCTGATGGGGGAACCATAGCTTCTTACTTCTGGGCACTTAGATGCTGGAAAGTTTACATTAGTGAGCTGTAGGTCTGCCTTCTTAACACGAACCCAATGAAAGAATATTACCTTTAGTGTACATAAAGGGGATTAAGGAACAGAGAGCTTAAGTAACTAACCCAGAGATACACAGTGAGGCTGGAATCCCAACCGCTGTCCTGGCCAGGCCTGAAATCCTAGCACCTGGCCACTTGTGTCCCACAAACTGGTTTCTCTTTGAAGGGAAAGAACATGTCTCCCAAGAAGCCAAGGTGAGGAGGGTAGATGTAGTGAGGAAGGCCCTGAGACGTAAGGGAACTGCTGGGTTGGAGCAATACAAATGGCTCCATGCAACTAGGAAATTCCTGAAGAGCAATCCAGGGCCAGTCTGTGTGAGATGTTCTGTGCCAAGGGTAACAGGGAGCCACAAATGACGAACAGGAGAGGGTCTTCCCACTGCCTGTCTGCTGTTCCCATCAGCTAGGGGATGAGAACTGGAAGATGACTCCTGGGGGGTCAGCCCTACACTTGGTGGCCAATAGAGGACAATTGGCCAGCTGAGGTAGGACCATAACAACTTAGTGGCTGTGCTCTGGTTGATCTGAAAAGGCCATTGTAGAGAAGCTGTGGTATAGGTGTTGAGATCGTGTGCTTAGAATCAGCAGCACTTGAACCCAAGGCCTTGCTCCATCTCCTCACTGTGTGGCTTTGGACCAGTTGGCCCCTCTGTTCCCCAGCTGGGGTTTTATTTTCCTTTCTGTGCAAAGAGCCTTATCCAAGTGTCCTTCCTCCGTTGTGTGCTTTCTATAGTGTGGGAAAACCCATGCATGCAGCCAATGATGAGCAGGAGCTGCCGAGATGAGGGTGGCCAGGGGCTGGTGATATGGGAAGACATTCAGAATATAGTCACCTAGTGCTGCTGAGATCTGTCCATGTGCTCACATGGGTGTCCACTGACTAGGGCTGTGTGCCGGACACCATCAGAGGCAAAACAGACAGAGCCTGTGGAAATGCAGGCTCTGAGGGAAGCTGAGAGCTGGCCGAGGCATACAGGTTGGGATGGGGAGTTTCACTGTGTGGCACAAAAACAGTGTCAGTATGCAGCCTTCTTGACGAATGTGGAAGCCCCATCCCTGCCTCATGAGGAAGTGGCCGTAACCAGCCACCCCGTCAGAAAGGGACAGGGGCTTACATCCATGATAGAATGGAGGAGTCACAGCATCCTTGAAGGCTCCTAGGAGGTTGAGGCAGTTGAGCAACCTACATTCTGCTGTCACTCAGCCAAGACCTAGGGGTGGCATAGAATGGCCCTTCCCTTGGTGCCTCCAAGGCCCCCACCTGAATCCAGGTACACCCCCGTACACACTCTTGCCCTTGACAGGTCCCTGTAGGCAGGTTCCTAGCCACCCTCCAGGGCAATCTAATGAAGCTTGGGCAGCCAAGGGGCACCGGACAAAGGAAGCGAATCCACTAAGAAATGGGTTTGGGGACCAAAGGGCCCCTCTTCCAGGACTCTGGGATAAGTGGGCCGTCTTTGGAGCCAGTGCTCTACAGCCACCGGGAGGCCATCAAAAAGAGAAAAAGAGAAATCATGCATTTTACACTCCTCCAAAGCCACTCAGAATGGAAATGACAGGTCGGTCCGTTGGCTGCAGGGGCGCGGCTAAGCATGGTTAATGGCCTTTGTAGGGAGGAGGAATTGAGACTGATGGAGGCAGCTGCTTCTGGTGAAGTGAGACTCATCCTCTTGTTTACCTTGCTCTCACTCAGAACACACCAGTGGGGACACCCATCTTCATCGTCAATGCCACCGATCCTGACCTGGGTGCGGGTGGCAGCGTCCTCTACTCCTTCCAGCCCCCGTCTCAGTTCTTCACCATCGACAGTGCCCGAGGCATAGTCACTGTGATCCAGGAGCTGGATTATGAGGTCACGCAGGCGTACCAGCTCACAGTCAACGCCACGGTGAGTCACTCCCCTGGGCCTCCAGTGCCCACCGCCTGACATTTCCCATACAGAAGGTAACGGGTATTCTAAGGAGACTTGAGTTAGCCCCCTGCTGCTCTGTGATTTACAATGAAGAATCTGGTGATGGTGTCCATGTGTCTCTGGCATTGTTTTTAGCACTCAAATGGACTTTCTATTAACCTTCAAACAGCCCTACCATATTAATATTGTTGAGATGCCCATTTTACAGATACCCAGCCTATGTCCCAACCCCAGGGAATTGTAAGATAAGTCTGACTTATTCAGGGCAGGGGAATAAACCTTAGCCCATTTATGGATGGCAACATTGAGGCTCCCACAGTTGATTAATAGAGGGGAAGTAAGAATCCAAAACCAGGTTGTCCGACTTCAGTTCTGGGCTATGGCCGCCATGCCCCATAGCCAAGAGTCTATAGGTCTCCAGCATGCAGCTGGGCCTTTGATGCCAGATGTTTGTAAGGGGCCGAGGGCTAAGCAAGCCATACCTTAAACAGGGTCCTAGCCCTGTATGCCCTTATTCCAGCTGACATCCAGGAGCACAGCTGTGTCCTCAGTGGCCTCCAAACCTAGAAGTGATGGCACACTCTGTTGTCCTTTAGACCTGTGTGTAGAGCTCAGGCTAAGGGCAAAAGAAACTATGGGATCCTTTCTTCCTCTGTGGTCCACTTAGCCTGGCCACAGCACCCAGTCTTGACCCTCCGCTGCTGCAGACAGGGCCCCTGCCCTGCCCCTATGTGGCTGCAGAGGGGACAGCCAACCCCAGGCCCTAAGTGGCAGCTGACATGCCAGATTTCTGGATCTGGCCTGGGTTGAGCTTTGAAAAATGGAGCTTTTCCCTCGGGCTTGGATAAGACCCGGACAACCCTCTAGAACCAGGAAAAGCAAATATTGTGATTCTCTGGGAGGTCCCTGATGAGGCCTCTTATTTTCTCTTCTGGTTATTTATCAGTTTCCTAAGAAGAGACCTAAATAAAAAAATAAAATAAAACTGATGCAGGGAGTCGAGGGGACTTACATATCTGTGCCTCCCTCACCCTTTCACTAAATCCCAGGTATACACCTGGGCCCAGAAGCATGCAGATGATATGTCCTTTCTTTAGACCCTGTCCTGTGGGATAATCTCTACCAGCATGCAAATGGACCAGAGCTGGTCATTAGTAGAATGTGGGTGGACAGGTCCATCCAGGGGCCAAGCTTGTACTGGGATGAATACAGAGAGATTGCCAGTAATCTCCCCACAGTCCTGAGCTGTGGAGGGAGGGGCCAAGACTTCCCAGAATATAGCCTTCCTTCCTGTGCATACACACACACAGCTCCCATCCCTCCCATCTCAGACAATCCTCCTAAGGTCTCCGAGGACAGCCACGAGGTCATCTTTTCTGCCATGGGCTCCATAGTGCCATCTGTGGAGTCCTGACGCCAGTGCCAGGCTTTATGCAATGTGGGAAATGCCCCAGTGGAGCCAAGGCCGAGTTAGATGCAAATACTCCTCAAGTCCCAGGTGGATTTGTAAGCCCAGGGGCCATCAGGGCCATTCGCTGGAACCTTTCATTTCATATAAAGGTCTATCGGACTTTCTCTTGTATGCTAGAGACTGGCTGCTGTGAGGACCAAAATCAAGGCAGTTAAAGGCAGATATTCCTATGCAAAATGACCTAGGCTTGGGTTCTAAATACTTCCTTAGTATTGCAACTATAGACAAATCTGCCTGCCTGTCTGTCTGTCTGACTCTGTCTCTGTGAAGCAATCTAAAAGCCTAGCCTGTGATAACAATACATGCAAAGGTAGGGGCATGTGGGTAAGTGGGATGAGGACTACCTCAGACATAACAGCCGTCGTTGTTATTGGTTCTTGCTATCTGGTTGGACCGAGCTGTACAGACCTTGGTCTGCTGAGCATTAGAACACAGGTGTTGGTGTCCCTTTCTTAGTGGGCTTTATAAAACCAGGTTTATAAGTATAATGGCTTGGCTTAATATTTCCTGCCCTGTCCCAGAGACATTTAGCACTACTTCCGGGAGGCCCCCAGATGACATGGGCCCTGGAGCTTCCCCTGCTGGTTGGATTGGAAATCACTGGCTAGCAAATACAGCAGATCACAGAGGAGCCTCTCCAGGAGCCCCATCTTAGTGAAATCTATTCTGGGATGGGGGGCTGTGGCCCTGGACAAACACAGCAAAGGTGATAAGAATTGCGACATTCCCATCCAAGCTGGTGGTCCCACCCACCTGACATTCGGGAGAGCTAGTCCTAGGCCAACAGTTCAGCCTCAGCCCAAGCCTCTGTTGTAGCACCACAATCTCCAGGCTGTCCTGTTCCCATCTTCTTGAACGTCTCAGGGACACCAAAGCCTCTCTGTGGAGTGTAAGAGTTGGTGTGTATGTTTGTGGGTGGTCACATGTATGGGTGTATGAATATGTGTATATATGTATGCATATCCATACCCAATGCTGTGCACTCTTGCTCTCTCTCTGCATGCCTCCCAAGGATCAAGACAAAACCAGACCTCTGTCTACACTGGCCAACCTGGCTATCATCATCACGGATGTACAAGACATGGACCCCATCTTCATCAACCTACCCTACAGCACCAACATCTATGAGCACTCTCCTCCGGTAAGCCCTGCCCCCAGCCCCAGCGGTGGCCATTCCCTGCCTGGAGTCCCTGACTGAGGGACAGTGGAAATCCCAGGTACTTTGCAGGTTACGCTATCTTCAGTGTCTCTCCTGCTCCCTAGAAGGTACCATGGGGCATAAAGAGAAGTATGGCTGGACGTAGGAGAACTGATTTAGAAAGAGTCATGAACAGTGACACAAATGTGTAGGTGCTACTTTTTATCTACTTTACTTTATTGGGGTTTCTTACGCCTCTACCTTCCTTCCAATCCTCACCCCCCAACCCTAGGTAGGAGAGAAAGGAGGTTAGATGGGTCAGGGGACATAGACCTCTTTAGATTTAGTTCTGGATGGTTAGGGTTGTTGGGTTCTTTAAGAAAATACCAATCTCAGTCATTAGGATATCTAACAGTTTAGGAAGGGTGAACAGCAAATGCAGCAGGAAAAAAAGCAGCCTCCTTCCTCCTCTGTCCCTTTCCTCAAACATTCTTCAAAGCATCCTCTCTCTCTCCCTCCCTCCTTGTCCTTCTCTCTTTCCCTCCCCCTCCCTCTGAGTGTCCCTCAAGGCATCTCTTTCATAATTATACCCTCTTCAGATCCCCAGAATTTAAACCAACTGCAGCAGGCAAAGACCACACCCCTCACGAGGCAATTATCTGTGGTAGATAAACTAAAAGCACTCCATATCCCACACTTGGGATTAAAACAAAAAACATAATTAGGCTTTTAAAGAAACCAAAACTTCCAGTCCACAGATGCCCATGAGTACTCCAGCCTGTGCCGGGCCTGGATGTGGACCTAAGCTCAGCCAAACAGCCATGTTACTTAGTCATGTCGTCCACGAACTTGCTGCCACTGTCAGCCATGAGTGCCACACACAATGACAGCTTTCTTTCTGTTGTGAGGCTCCTCTCTCAGGCCCAAGCTGTTCTGGGAGCTATCTGCCTTTCGTAATGGCTCTTTCTTTGGAGGGTCTCAAGTTCAGATTTCAAGGGAGATGCCTTCTTTTGTATTTAGGTCACAGGAGCTTATCCTTTGGTTCTCTTAGAGTAGTGGTTCTCAACCTTCCTAATGCTGTGACCCTTTAATACAGTTCTTCATGTTATGGTGACCCCAAACCATAAAATTATTTTTTATACTTCATAACTATAGTTTTGTCACTGTTATGAGTTGTAATAGAAATATCTGATATGCAGAATGTCTGCTATGCAGCCCTGTGGAAGGCTCCTTTGATCCCCAAAGAGGTTACAACCAACAGGTAGAGAACTACTACCCTAGGGGTACACAGCTTGCACCTGGTCAAACGAGCTGTGATTGGGGAAGGTCTCACAGAACAAAATGGATCATGGTCCCCTCCACAGGGCCCTGGCTAAACTAAGAGTGGGTGTCCCTGGCTTGGCAGCCACCTCACTTTCCACAGACTGTAACAGAATGCTTGCTATGGGCTGACAAAGAAGAGCAGGGTATATCCCCATTAAATAGACAGAAACTTCGACATGCATCTTGTGGGAGTGGCATTTGTAGAGAGAAAAGGACTTAGCTCTGAGGGAATGTAGGGGATCCCTGGAAGCTGGAGATGTTCAGAACCCCACCTTGCCCCCTGTACTACTCAAAGCCCCAAACGTGAGGAGATGGGTGTGGACAGAGTCCCTAAGCCAGTACAGGCTAGGGGAGCCTGGTCCTGTTTGGATGCAATGGTTGTTCTGACTACAGGTGTGTTTGGCACGAAAGGTGTGGAGGTGGAACTTGGTCACTTGCTTTGGGGAATGAAGAGTCTCACAAGAAAGATGCTTATGCTCTTGCTACTGCAGGTTTCTGAAGATGCTTGGAGACCAGATAGAGTGATCTCAAGCTCACTACTCCCAGCTTTTCCCTTCTTGGCATGCTAGGCACATCATGTTCCCAACTTATGAAGACCAGGTTGCATGAACTCAGCCCACCCATATCCAGGGACTTGTCCATCCTTTCTGCTACTAACCCTAGCTTTGCAAGCCTTGATCTCAGCCTCATGCCAAACTGACTGCCATCTTCAGACATTTTCAGGCCCATCACCTGTTTCCAGTCCTGAGCTTCTCCTTCTGAGTGTTCAGAGCTCAAAAGTGACTTGACTGGCATTTGCTGGTGTCATGCTTGCCTGGTATCATGGTACAGCAGGAATGGATTCTTTGATTGGCATGGTATAGTGGAGTTTGAGAGTGTCTGTAGAATAAATGAATGAATGAACATAGTCTGGTCATACCAGCCTTCTGGTGGTTCTGGCATTCATGTCACCCTTGTACTTGCTTTTGTAACCAACCCACAGACCACCTGACCTTCAGTTCCCCAGTTCTCTCCCTCCTTTCTTAGATCCTTTCCCTGGCTTGTCCCTAAATAGCCTCAGAGTCGGCCACCCCTCTCTGCTGTGATACAACTGACTTCAAAGCTAAATGACTTAACAGTCAATCCCAGCCTTGTGTAATGTTTACACAGGAACTTAGGTTGCTTTTAATCTCTGAGTAACCAAGATGCCCCATCTCTGGAACATTGACACAGGATTCACTTGGGTCTCTCAGCACACTGTGTCCAAGAGCGTGCAGAAGATACTTAAAGCCAAAGCCAACTTGATTGGTATGTACTGGCATCACATTGGCTGGGTCACCAGAGGGAACCTGAAAAGCCCTGACACTGCTACCTATATGTCCCCTGGGAATGGGGCAGGGTAGGAGGTTCCTGAAAGATTCTTACAGATATCAAACTCTGGTGGCTGGTGACTCAGTGGGTCTGTCAGCTATGGGATGCTGTATTCAGCCACTGCTTCAAAAGATAGTCACAAGATCCTGTATTTGACACAGGCTTCCTCTGAGACCCCATAGGATGCCCTTATAACTTATGCATGTCAGGTATCAGTCTTCCCCTGTCCCTCCACGAACGTATTCACTACTTTAGCCTCACACCCATCTCCTAGATAGTTAACCCAGGTTAAGTTATACCCTTCTTTTCTAGAGGCTTCCATGGAGCAGACCAGATGTGTGTCTTCCTTCACACTCTCTCCTCATGTTCCCTCTGCTACTTGTCATGTGCTTGTCTTCTCTTAGCTCAGAGATCTTAGCATTTCATTGTGTGCTTGTGTTGCTCACTGTCTAGCCAGTCCCTGGGCGACTCTGCACCCATGCTGTGGGGGCATGGTAAGCACTTTTCCAAGGGTTGTGGACCAGTTGAAGAAGACAGACAAGCAGTGATTGGCTCCCAGCCTCTTCTGGGCATTGAGCAGCCCCATAGACTCCATGTGGATCTGCTTCTCCTACCTCCCTAGTGGAAAAGGAATCCCCACTTTCCCCTCCCCTGCAGCCCTTCTCCCCTAAGCCAGTTGCCACATGCGCCAGGCTGATGTCTCCAGGCTGCTAATCAGTTTCCATGCCTTGATCTGGATCTCCATGTTTTGTTTTGTTTTGTTTTCAGTGTGACACGCTGATTTCACACACTCACTCCTTAGCTAGGCCAGGGCAGCACAGCCTGTTCAGTACCCCAGGCTGGGGGACCCAGGCATCCCTCACACCCAGCCCTGTCTCTGCTGCTCATAGTGGCCCTGTCAAGACCTGCCCCACCCTCCTGGCTCCCCCTCTTTATCTGTGGCTCCCAGCATGTATGCCACCCTCTATCAGTGTATCAGGCTAGCAAGCTTCATCTAAAGTGTATATATTACCTAATAAAATCCTTCTTATTTAGGATTATTGCATCAAATTTTAATTTCCTCACTCGAACAGCAGCATGTCGGCCTGCCCGTCAGTGAGGGGCCGACAGAAGGTGAAAAGAGCGGATAGGCTGCACAAATTACTGCCGGCGATGCCTATCAGCCCTTTGACTGGAATTGACTGGAATTAAGGACTGAGAAATAGGATTTTCTGCCTCAGAATCTGCTGTGGCAGCTCTCATTGGAAGTCCCCAGTAGCCCCCACCAGCCAGCCCCCACCTCAGTAACGCTCCTTCCCCAACCTCCAAAGCAAACTGCATGTCACCTGTCACCTTTCAAGTCCTTAATCGTGTCAGAGAAATGGGGGATGGGGTATCCCCGCTAAGCTTGCAAAGAATGAGATGGGTAGTGGTCCCTGAAGACAGTCCAGTCTGTTGCCCACTGCAGCTGCTTCACTGGGGACAGACTGCATGGTTCTATCTACTGAAGTCCCAGACTGTGCCCCACTTCCTGCCCACCAGGTGAGTCCTGGCCCTCCAGTCTCTGCTAGCATGACAGACTTATTCCAGGCTCAACCTTCCATTCCCAGTTACCTTGGCTTTTCCCTATTTTTCCTTGTCCCAGCTGTTCGAATGTAGAGAACACTCCTTGGCTTGGGAATGGACCTATCCATGTGGGCTATTAAGGGTCCAAAGTAGCTGAAATTGTTTGGAAATTTGTGCATAGCCCCAGACAAGACACCCCAGGTTATATCAGATGTACACAGAAGTTCCAGGGCCCAGTTTATTTACATTTCCTGTTTGTTTATAGTGTTATTTAGTGTGTGTGTGTGTGTGTGTGTGTGTGTGTGTGTGTGTGTGTGTGTG